>NC_134398.1:221614661-222214661 GCF_050003625.1 Haematobia irritans | reverse complement strand
CCTAATTATACATAGCCCCCATATAAACCGATCCCCTGATTTGACCTCCGGTGCCTTTTGGAAAAGCAAAATTCATCCGATCTGGTTGAAATTTGGTACGTGGTGGTAGTATATGATATTTAACAACCATGCCAAAAGTGGTCCATATTAGTCCATAATCATATACAGCCCCGATATAAACCGATCCCAAGATTTGGTTTTGGAGCCTCTTGGAGGAGCAAATTTCATCCGAGTCAGTTGAAATTTGGTACATTGTGCTAGTATATGGCGGTTAACAACCATGCCTAACTAGGTCCATATCGGTATATACCCAGCAAAAAAAATTGGAAGTTCTTCCAAGGGCACAACTTTAAAAGCACTTCCAGAAGATGCACTCCCAATGATGTTCTTTATTTTAACTACCCAGGCAGTTATTTTTTCGATTTTTTTTTTGTTTTAAATAGGCTAAAAACAGGTAAGAATTTATAAAATGGTACAAATCATTTAAATTTTGTCGACAAAAATGCAAAATCCAATCTGAAAAAATTGTGAATTTTTAAAGATATTTGAGGTCAAACGTTTCCGACAAGCGTTAGAATCCATTAAATATTATAAAAAATTATAAAAATTGTTTATTTGACAAAATATCGCAGAATTTTTTAATTTACATCCTAAACATTGAATTCGAATCACACCTGAAGAAGTGATGCAAATTCAGTGCAATGGCTGTTGAAATGGATGATTTCCGTCCTATGACAAGCCCATGTTAAATTCATCGTTTCTGCGTCAATTTTGCACCACTTCCGGATCCTAAAAGAACTTTTTCATTACTTTTTTGGCGACGCTTTTTTTGCTGGGTAGTTATATGTAGCCCTCAAATAAATCGATTCCCAATCACACAAAAATTGGTCCATATCAAGTTCATAATTGTATATAGCCCCCATGTAAGCGACGCCCTTATTTCATTTCTGGCTCTCTACGTACCGTGCAAAAGCCCATATCGATTCGTAATTATTTGTAGACTTACTATACATACCTTTTTTGTGTAGTATATACCACGTATGGACTAACTCACAATTTAGATGTGACGATGTTAAGATGACGATACCACAACCCAAGTAATTCGATTGTGGATGACAGTCTTTCGTGGATCCATGGTGGAGGGTACATAAGATTCGGACTGGCCGAACTTACGGCCGTATATACTTGTTCCCATTAAAAATCAAAAAAAAAAATAAAAATGATCGAAATTTGCAAAACCTTCTCAAAAGAACTTCTATGGAAGTGACAAAGTCAAATGGCACAGATTAAAATCCCAGCGGGAATGAAATTATTTTTTTTTTTACTTTTTTTATTGATATTGTACTTTTTTAAGAAATTTAATTGAACATATCATAAATTTTCACTTAAAATAACCTAATTGCAAACTTTCTAATACTTGTCCAAAAGGATTGCATCGGATGTGTGAAAAAACCGATGGGGGATCCCTGCTTTAAAGGAAATGTTTGTGGGCTTGACCAAAAGGACAGCATCGAGAGTAGAAAAATCGATGGGGGATTCCGGGATGCCCTTTAAAAGAAATGTTTGTGGACCAACTTCCAATTTTTTTCTGGAACGTCAATTCAAATGTTTGTGATATGATCGTAATATGACACCTAGGCATCACAATTTAACTAAACACACACACACACATATTATTGATTTAGAGAAATTAATTGAACAATCCTTAAATTAATTGAACAACCAAAATTTGGCTTGCGGAGCCTCAAAGAGAAGCAAATTTCATCCGATCCGGCTGAAATTTGGTACATGGTGTTAGTATATGGTATCTAACAAACACCTAAAATGGGTCTATATCGGCCCATAATTATATGTAGCCCCCATATAAACCAATCTCCAGATTTGGTTTGCGGATCCTCTAAGAGAAGCAAATTTCATCCGATCCTGTTGAAATTTGGTCCATGGTGTTGGTATATGGCCTCTAACAACCATGCAAAAATTGGTCCACATCGGTGCATAATTATATATAGCCCACATATAAACCGATACTCAGATTTGACCTCCGGAGCCTCTTGAAGGAGCAAAATTCAACCGATCCGGTTTGGTATATTTCGCTAGTATATGGCCGATAACAACCATGCCAAAATTGGTCCATATCGATCTATATTATATATAGCCCCCAAATAAACCGATCCCCAATCACAGAAAAATCACGATTGCCACTCGAGCCAAAAATCATCTACCAAAATTTTATTGCCATAGAAAATTTTGTCAAAATTTTATATTTCTATAGAAAATTTTGTCAAAATTTTATGTCTTTAGGAAATTTTGTCAAAATATAATTTCTATACAAAATTTTGTCAAAAATTTATTTCTATAGAAAATTTTGTCAAAAATTTATTTCTACAGAAAATTTTGTCAAAATTTTATTTCTATAGAAAATTTTGTCAGAATTTCATTTCTGTAGAAAATTTTGTCAGAATTTCATTTCCGTAGAAAATTTAGTTAGAGAGAAATATTTTGCAAAATCTTTCAAAACATCAAGAATTCTATCAATCTATCAAACAGTAAAAAATCTGCCATTTTTGGTAGACTCGTGTTCATAATTGTATATAGCCTCCATATAAAACGACCCCGATATTTCAATTCTGGTTCTATAATTATCGGTTCGTAATTAGCTCTTCTCTATATATACCGGTCAAGAATTGAATATATACGTATGTAATCGACCTTTCTTTTGTCTAATATATATCCCGCAAGAAGTTTTAAGATGCCTTGCCATCGGCCGCAACCCAAGTAATTTAATTGTGGATGACCGTCTTTAGTAGAAGTTTCTACGCAATCCATGGTGGAGGATACATAAAATTCGGCCTGGCCGAACTGTGGTAGTGTGTGGTAGTTAACTAACAGAAACCTACTCAATCTTTGATATTTTGCACATATCAATTGTAATTAAATCCCCCGGAAAATTTGGCAAAATCTGTTCAAGATAAATATCGCCATGATGGCACAAAGTTGATATCACCAACAAAGCCCTCTTCAAAGCTAAAACTTCGCTTATCGTCAACATGCTAAGACAGCTAGAGAAAAAAAAACACATTTCGAATAACAACAATTATGTCAAAGATCATTCGATACTAGCTTAGTGTGTGGCATTTTAAAAGCAATTGTCATTAAATTGCAACGAATTGAATTGAATCAAAAGATAAAAATGTCTTTCATTTAGATTTGCTGATTTTACATGTGAGTGCTGGGTGCTATGGGGATAGCAACAATGGAAATATCTCTTTAAACATACTTGGGAAGTATTTAATGATTGATATGTCGTTGAATTTTTCCGAATTCGAGAGCTGTATAGCTATATTATATTATGGACCTCTATGATAGAGTAAGAAATTCGTTGGCGACACTGAAAAAAAATTGATCCTAATATGGAAGATTATGCAATCTAAATTTTAGGACACGCAATTTACACAATATCAAGAACAAGTTTACTCAAAATAAGAAAAATATTAATTAAATGAAATTTGATAATTTTTGTTTGGATACGAATCTTGAAAATTTGTTTCGCCCCGTGGTCTTTGGACACACTTTTCTTAAATTAAAAAATATTTTTGATTTAAAAAAATAGTCTTTAAATTAACTGAGATATAGAATCTATCTATTCTTTAGCAGCTGTAACCCATTACTTATATTTACTTTGTTGCAGTTTGATTTTTTTTTTCTAAATTTCACATTAAACTTGACTTCAACATAAGAGAAAGAAGATGGTAAACCATTCAACTACCATACAAACAAATGAATGGAATTGTTTTTTTTTTTTTTTTTGTGAAAATCACGTTTATTTAGCTTGTTGTGGCTGTATTTGTCTTTGTCCATTTTTTTTTTCAATGGAAAAAATCGTATTATTTTGGTTTCAAAAATTCAATTTTGGTCACATGGGTTTTTTTGTTTTGTTTTTGTTCTAACAAAAGAAAATGTTTCAAAATCTTTTACTTGCTTTGACTTCGTCTGGCCAATTGCAAATAATTCCATCCTCTTCACTTTACCAAAGTCACCATTACACTTAGCACAACGTCAGCCTGTAACATAGATATTGGCCAACTGCCAAACACTTAACAAACAAAACAAATTTGCTTTATAAAGAGAAAGAAGTGGCGGTTTGGTTTTTTAAACAAACAATGCTAAAGGTTAACACTTCCTTTCTGCAACACTCAACAGCAATAGCAAAAATTAAAAAAAAAAAAAAAAACTAAACACCCAGCATAAGCAAGGGCAAGGAATACAATATGGAAGGAATATGGGGCAAAATGGATTTTATTATACCCTACTCGAAATAGCTAATTTTTTCTATAAATGCTGCACTCAAAAAAACAGGTGAACCCACCAAGGAAGGAAAATTTTGGCTAATTTTAGAAAATTTTAAATTGTATTAGAAACGCAGATGTCAAGCCATCTTCACAAAATTAAATAAACATTTTTCGATAAATTCAAGAAAGTTTATTTGACATAATTCAATTTTTTTTTCACTTGTTAAAGAAAATTTCGTGGCACAAATATTTTCAGTGCCATATGAAAATGGGCGCATTATTGGTAAACTTTACTGAACTTATTTTTCGGAGGCAAGAATTTAGTACATACATTTTGGGATGCGCAATTTACAAAATATTAAGGACAAATTTCTTTAAAATAATGCAATTTTATTTAAAATAAAGTTTATAATCTTTACTTCAAATGTTTATACCCTGCGCCACATTGTGGAACAGGGTATTATAAGTTAGTGCATATGTTTGCAACACCCAGAAGGAGACGAGATAGACACATGGTGTCTTTGGCAAAAATGCTCAGGGTGGGCTCCTGAGTCGATATAGCCATGTCCGTCTGTCCGTGAACACATTTTTGTAATCAAAGTCTAGGTCGCAGTTTTAGTCCAATCGACTTCAAATTTGCACAAGTTTGTGTTTTGGCTCAGAATAGAACACTATTGATTTTGGAAGAAATCGGTTCAGATTTAGATATAGCTCCCATATATATATTTCGCCCGATATGGACTTACATGGCCCCAGAAGCCAGAGTTTTACCCTAATTTGCTTAAAATTTTGAACAAGAAGAACAATTAGTACTATAGTCAAGTGTGCCAAATTTTATTGAAATCGGTTCAGATTTAGATATAGCTCCCATATATATCGTTCGCCAGATTTACACTCATATGACCACAGTGGCCAATCTTTTACACCGATTTGATTGAAATTTTGCACAGGGAGTAGAATTAGCATTGTAGCTATGCGTGCCAAATTTGGTTGAAATCGGTTCAGATTTAGATATAGCTCCCATATATATCTTTCGCCCGATTTACACTCATATGACCACAAAGGCCAATTTTTTGCTCCGATTTAGTTGAAATTTTGCACAGGTAGTAGAATTAGCATTGTAGCTATGCGTGCCAAATTTGGTTGAAATCGGTTCAGATTTAGATATATCTCCCATATATAGCTTTCGCTTGATTTACACTCATATGACTACAGAGGCCAATTTTTAACTCCGATTTAGTTGGAATTTTGCACAGGGAGTAGAATTTGCATTGTTGCTATGCGTGCCAAATTTGGCTGAAATCGGTTCAGATTTATATATAGCTCCCATATATATGTTTTTCTGATTTCGACCAACATTTTCCTTGTAAAATCGCCACTGCTTAGTCGAAATTTTGAAAATATGACTCTAATTTTCCTAAACTTCTAATACATATATATCGAGCGATAAATCATAAATAAACTTTTGCGAAGTTTCCTTAAAATTGCTTCAGATTTAAATGTTTCCCATATTTTTTACTAAAATTGTGTTCCACCCTAGTGCATTAGCCAACTTAAATTTTGAGTCTATAGATTTTGTAGAAGTCTATCAAATTCTGTCCAGTGATATTTAAATGTATGTATTTGGGACAAACCTTTATATATAGCCCCCAACACATTTAACGGATGTGGTATGGTATCGAGAATTTAGATCGCCCGACTTTAGACTTTCCTTACTTGTTTTTCATTAAGTTTAGGACACAAATTTTGTAAATTTGAAATTTGGTACGTAATGTTAGTATATGGCCTCAAACACCAATGCAAAAATTGGTCGAAATCGGTCCATAATTTGATACAGCCCCCATATAAACCGATCCCCAGATTTGACCTCCGGTGCCTTTTGGAGAAGCAAAATTCATTCGATCTGGTTGATATTTGGGTCGTGGTGGTAGTATATGATATTTAACAACTATGCCAAAAGTGGTCCATAGCCCCCATATAAACCGATCCCGAGATTTGGTTTTGGAGCCACTCGGAGGAGCAAATTTCATCCGAGTCAGTTGAAATTTGGTACATTGTGCTAGTATATGGCCGATAACAACCATGCCTAACTAGGTCCATATCGGTCTATAGTTATATATAGCCCTCAGATAAATCGATCCGCAATCACACAAAAATTGGTCCATATCAAGTTCATAATTGTATATAGCCCCCATATAAACGACCCCCATATTTCAATTCTGGCTCCCTACGTACCGTGCAAAAGTCCATATCTATTCGTAATTATTTGTAGACTTACCTATACATACCTTTTTTTGTCTAATATATACCACGTATGGACTAACTTACAATTTAGAAAACGATGTTAACAAGTTTTAAATAAGATAACAGAGTCCCACTTTGGATCCACAACACAGGTTCCAGGCCACCCTCTTAATATAAAAAATACCCACTGTCACAAAATGTTGATGGGGGCATAATAACTTTGACGTTCATAAGGAAATAACGGGTCCCGACTATATGAATCTAAGGATGTCTATGTGTCCTACAGCCTTCAGTTATTACTACTATTACTAGTTTTATTACTATTTTTTTTTTTTTTATCTGCAGACAGGCCAAGTTCGAAGATGGACTATATTGAACCATGTTTTGATATAGAATCCATATAGACAAATCTTCAAATTCTACTTTCTGAACATATTTTTCTCCGATTTAGACCGAACCTCTGATTTATCTTCTAGAAGGCATGGAAGCTGAAATTTACAATTTACATATATGGACAATCAATTACGTGGAGATGTTTTCAAAGAATCTGATTGTATGACATGGCGGTGGGCCGAACATTAGGCCGTATATGTCTGCATTTTGTATTTTGTTTCAATCGACCGATAAACCACCTCTAATATGACATCACCAATAATACCAACTCATAATTCTGAATAGTACATCCTAAAGTCGTAACGAATGTCTTCAACTAGTTAAACCATTGTAATTTTTCCCATTTCCTTTAGGGAAGTAAAAGCATCTGCTCAAAACAAATACGGCATCCAACATACAGGCGGAGATGTTGATGGTTATTTTCATGCGTTTTTCGGTTCGCTTTTGTTGTAGCGTTTCTGTTGCATTATGGAGTTGGTAACGTTTAAGTCATTGCTATTTAACAAACGACAACAATAGCAGATCCGCGTGCAAATGATGCTATTTAAGCGGCGTTTAAATTTAAGTAATACTGGATAGGAAGAGATCGCAACAACAACAAACAAAGTTTTATCTATTTTGTTGTTGTTTTCTTATTATACTTTGCTTGGAACCGCAACTATGCAAAATACATTGAAGCAACTGATACAGCTGTGAAAAAAAGTATAGCATAAAAACTACATAAAGGAATAAAAAATGCACAGTTTCAAAATATAATAAAAAAACTATAAGCCAAAGAAACAAAATCATCAAAATAAGTCTTATGAGAATCCAAATATGTAATATCCCCATTAATTTGATATAATTTCTTTAACTGAAAACCTTTTTTCAATACTTTAAATTTTAAACACATTTTAAAGATATATACAAATTAAATACATTCACATTCGTTTCTTTTTATACAGAATCGCGAAGTAACTTTTTTCAATTTATATCGTATACTCAGAAAAAACAGCTTGGCCGGTTCCAAAAATTTTGTCTATGCAATTATGATTTTGATATTGACACTTTTAATCTCTGCTAAAGAAGCGGAGAATTAAAGTAAAGATCAGGCTTGATAAATTGTAAGCTTATGTACTTCTTTAACACTATTGAAGTAAAATAAGAACCGTGGTAACTTCGTGCCATTTTTGGTATTTTTTATAGAAAATTTTTTGACAGTTTTATTTCTATAGACAATTTTGTCAAAATTTAATTTATATAGAAAATTTTGTCAAAATTTTATTTCTATAGAAAATTTTGTCACAACTTTATTTCTATAGAAAATTTTAACAAAATTCTATTTCTATAGAAGATTTTGACAAAATTTTATTTCTATAGAAAATTTTGCCAAAAATTTATTTCTATAGAAAATTTTATCAAAATTTTATTTCAATAGGAAATTTATCAAAATTTATTTCTATAGAAAATTGTGACAACATTTTACTTCAATATAAAATATTGTCAATATTTTACTACTAAAGAAAATTTTCCCGAAATTTTATTTCTATAGAAAATGTTCTCAAAATATTACTGCTATAGAAAATTTTATCAAAATTTTATATCAATAGAAAATTTAGCCAAAATTTTATTTCTATAGAAAATTTTGTCAAAATTTTATTTCTATAGAAAATTTTGTCAAAATTTTATTTCTATAGAAAATTTTGGCAAAATTTTATTTCTATAGAAAATTTTGTCAAAATTTTATTTCTATAGAAAATTTTGTCAAAATTTTATGTCTATAGAAAATTTTGTCAAACATTTATTTCTATAGAAAACTTTGACAAAATTTTATTTCTATAGAAAATTTTGTCCAAACTTTATTTCTATAGAAAATTTTGTCAAAATTTTATTACTTTAGAAAATTTTGTCAAAATTTTATTTCTTTAGAAAATTTTGTCAAAATTTCATTTCTATAGAAAATTTTGTCAAAATTTTATTTCTTTAGAAAATTTTGTCAAAATTTTTGTCTATACAAAATTTTGTCAAAATTTTAATTCTATAGGAAATTTTGTCAAAACTTTATCTATACAGAAATTTTTCAAAATTTTATTTCTCTAGAAAATTTTGTCAAAATTTTATTTCTCTAGAAAATTTTGTCAAAATTTTATTTCTATAGAAAATTTTGTCAAAATTTCATTTCTATAGAAATTTTTGTCAAAATTTTATTTCAATAGAAAATTTTGTCAAAATTTTTGTCTATACAAAATTTTGTCAAAATTTTAATTCTATAGGAAATTTTGTCAAAACTTTATCTATACAGAAATTTTTCAAAATTTTATTTCTCTAGAAAATTTTGTCAAAATTTTATTTCTCTAGAAAATTTTGTCAACATTTTATTTCTATAGAAAATTTTGTCAAAATTTTATTTCTATAGAAAATTTTGTCAAAATTTTATTACTTTAGAAAATTTTGTCAAAATTTTATTTCTATAGAAAATTTTGTCAAAATTTTATTACTTTAGAAAATTTTGTCAAAATTTTATTTCTATAGACAATTTTGTCAAAATTTTATTATTTTTATAGAAAATTTTGTCAAAATTTTATTACTTTAGAAAATTTTGTCAAAATTTTATTTCTATAGAAAATTTTGTCAGAATTTTATTTTTATAGAAAATTTTGTCAAAATTTTATTTCTATAGAATATTTTGTCAAAATTTTATTTCTATACATATTTCTTACAAAATTTTATTTCCATAGAAACTTTGGCCAAAACTTAATTCCTATAGAAAATTTTGTCAACATTTTATTTGTATAGAAAATTTTGTCAAAATTTTATTCCTATAGAAAATGTTTTCAATACCCCATTTCTATAATAATTCCTATCAACATTTTATTTCTATTGAACATTTTGTCAAAATTTTATTTCTTTAGAAAATTTTGTCAAAATTTTATTTGTATAGAAAATTCTGTCCATATTTTATTTGTATCGAAAATTTTGTAAAAATTTTATTTCTATACAAAATTTTATCAACATTTTACTTCTATAGAAAATGTTTTCAATACCCCATTTCTATAATAATTCCTATCAAAATTTTAAAACCATTGGAAATTTTGTCAAAATTTTATTTCTTTAGAAAATTTTGTCAAAATGTTATTTCTATAGAAAATTTTGTCCAAACTTTATTTCTATTGCAAATGTTGTCAAATTATTATTTCTATAGAAAATTTTGTCAAAATTTTATTTGTATAGAAAATTCTGTCAAAATTTTATTTATATAGAAAATTCTGTCAAAATTTTATTTCTGTAGAAAATTTTGTCAAAATTTCTATAGTAAATATTGTCAAAATTTTAGTTCTATAAAAAATGTTGTCAAAATTTTATTTCTATAAAAAATTTTGTCAAAATTTTATTTTAATAGAAAATGTTGTCGAAATTTTATTTCTATAGAAAATTTGGTCAAAATTTTATTTCTATAGAAAATTTTGTCAAAATTTTATTTCTATAGAAAATTTTGCCACAATTTTATTTCTAGAGAAAATTTTGTCAAAATTTAATTTCTATAGAATGTTTTGACAAAATTGTATATATATATTTTATCTTTCTATACAAAATTTTGTCAAATTTGTATTTTTAAGGAAAATTTTGTCAAAATTTTTTTCTATAGGATTTTTTTTTCTATAGACAATTTTGTCAAAATTTCAATAGAAAATTTTGTCAAAATTTTATTTCTATAGAAAATTTTGCCACAATTTGATTTCTAGAGAAAATTTTGTCAAAATTTAATTTCTATAGAATGTTTTGACAAAATTGTATATATATATTTTATTTTTCTATACAAAATTTTGTCAAATTTGTATTTTTAAGGAAAATTTTGTCAAAATTTTTTTCTATAGAATTTTTTTTTTTATAGACAATTTTGTCAAAATTTTATTTCAATAGAAAATTTCGTCAAAATTTTATTTCTATAGAAAATTTTGTCAAAATTTTATTTCTATAGAAAATTTTGCCACAATTTGATTTCTAGAGAAAATTTTGTCAAAATTTAATTTCTATAGAATGTTTTGACAAAATTGTATATATATATTTTATTTTTCTATACAAAATTTTGTCAAATTTGTATTTTTAAGGAAAATTTTGTCAAAATTTTTTTCTATAGGATTTTTTTTCTATAGACAAGTTTGTCAAAATTTTATTTCTATAGAAAATTTCGTCAAAATTTTATTTTAATAGAAAATTTTGTCAAAATGTTATTTCTATAGAAAATTTTGTCAAAATTTTATTTCTATAGAAAATTTTGTCAAAATTTTATTTGTATAGAAAATTTTGTCAAAATTTTATTTCAATAGAAAATTTTGGCAAAATTTTATTTCTAGAGCAAAATCTTTCAAAATTTTATTTCTATAGAAAATTTTGTCATTTCTCCAAAAAATTTTGTCCAAACTTTATTTCTATAGAAAATTTTGTCAAAATTTTATTTCTATAGAAAATTTTGTCAAAATTTTATTTCTATAAAAAATTTTGTCAAAATATTATTTCTATTTAAAATTTTGTCGAAATGTTATTTCTTTAGTAAATTTTGTCAAAATTTTATTTCTATAGAAAATTTTGTCAAAATTTTTTCTATACAAAATTTTGTCAAAATTTTATTTCTATAGAAATTTTTGTCCAAAATTTTATTTCTATAGAAAATGTTTTCAATACCCCATTTCTATAGAAATTTCTATCAAAATTTTATTTCCATAAACAATTTTGGCAAAATTTTATTTCTATAGAAAATTTTGTCCAAATTTTATTTATATAGCAAATTTTGTCAAAATTATATTTCTTTAGAAAATTTTGTCAAAATTATATTTCTTTAGAAAATTTTGTCAAAATTTTATTTCTATAGAAAATTTTGTCAAAATTTTATTTCTATAGACAATTTTTTTAAACCCCTAGTTCTATAGAAATTTCTATCAAAATTTTATTTCTATAAAAGATTTTGTCAAAATTTTATTTCTATAGAAAATTTTGCCAAATTTTCTTTCTTTCTTTAGAAAATTTTGTCAAAATTTTATTTCTATAGAAAATTTCTATCATTTTTGACACTTCCAAAATGTAAATGAAGACAAAAAAATCATAAAACCACAATACATATAAACATGACAATTTTTTAAATTATATACATGTGATATTTATATCAACAGAACTGTTACGTTCGTAATACTATCACCTCTTTGGTATTGTGTTGTTGTTGTTGTGGTTTTTGTCGCCTTTATCGTTTCAACTATTTGGGCTGTTTATGGTATTTTTCGGTAAAGCTTTTTTTATGTTTTTTTCTTTATCCTTACATTTGTATAGCAAAAAGTGGTAAATGTATTTCTTCCGACTAGATCCGCTGCCCGTTTTAGCCATCGTCACGGTCATCATTTGTATAGTTTTAATGCTGCTAGGAGATACCAAACAGTTAAAATGATGTTTAAGAGAAGAGCCAATGTAGGGGAAATTCGGCATAAAAGGCCTTATTTAGATGTTGTGTGAACTATATTCCCAAAATCTTCATGATTTATATACAAATAAATATAGTAAAAATTTCAACTGGGTCGAGGTTTATAAACCCATCGAAAAGGAAAATACCTAATTATACCCTAAACTATTGACTTTGCTATGTCTGAAAGTGTTCCTACCACAAATATTTGTCCTAGAGCCACACAGTATATCGATTCAAAATTATTTCGTAAATCATTCTATCCATACCAGTTAATCCAGATTTTGTGGACTGTATGCCCCATTTCTGGGTGATTTCCCTGCAATGTGGAACGCCATTCTGACTCGGCTATAAAAAGAATCATTGAGCTTAACATAGAATGGGGCAGCACTCATTGATAAAAGAGAAGTTCACCACTGTGGTATCACAATGGACGGAATAGTCTAAGTGAGCCTGAAATAAATATTGGGATGCCACTCTACATATCCTAACCTAACCTAACCATAGTTTAATTATTGAAATCCTTTGTATAGGGTATTCAAATTTCGCCTCGACTGAACTCTTAACATGCTTTTTAATAAAAGCGATTTCATTTTGGCAGCTATTTGGGACAAAATGTTTTTACAGTTTATTTAACTATTTTTCGCTCTTTGATATTCATTGAGGATCTGGACTTTGAATAAACATTTTTTTTTTATTTCACCACCAAATTTTGTCGGGCTGGAAGTGATGGTGTTGTTGGCGCTTTTAATGTTGCCTCCAAAAGGTGCAGAGGAATTCATTTGTTTCATTGGAGTAGTGTTAAATAGTTTTAGACAAAGCCAAAATGACCGGCTGATTCTTCCGCTTTTTTCGTTTTTTGGTAATCCCGCACATTTTTTTAGATAATGTGGTGGCGGTGGGGGTGCGGAGAAATCGCATTTTGTAGATGGACTTGTGGTAGGCTTACACCTCATTGCCTCGTTTAAAATTACAAAACTGTTAAACTTTTACTAATAGCTTGATTCTTCCCCCCGTATCTCTACCTGGCAGATATTTTGTTGGAGTTCAAAGTGCTGGTGTGTTTACCAGGTTTTCGTTTTTTTTTTTTGGTTGCCCCTGCCTTGTCTTGAGGTTTCTTCAATCGAGTTAAGCTTCAGATTTCTTAGATAAAACATTTATTTGGTAATTAGCTGTTTTTTATATGCACGATATTGAAATTTAACAAAATCGCTATTTTCCATGCATCTCAGCAAACAAATCGCATTGCTATACAACCACCTTCGACAAGGTATTTTGGAAGCCTAGGAAAAGCTAGACCAGAGAGAGAGATTAAAGTATTTCCCCACCTTCCGGTAAATACCGTTATCGTTTGTTAACTTTACATGTTTCCAAGCATGTTTTTAACACCCCTCAGATTACGATATTGAATTTTCCAATTTTAGAGAAAGTCCACAGCAGCCAATTGAGGCACCAGGAGCAACAAAGATTTCGATTTGGAAATTTCCATGTTTCTTAGGAAAGGTTATCTCAAGCACAAGAAAAAACAACTGTTGATGCTGATAGAGTTTTAGTGCATTACAATGTAAAAAGAATATTTGGTTTTTTTTCTAATCGCAAAAAAAGGAACATAAGAGGGTTTAAAGAAAAAAATCTGTAAAAAAGGTAGATGTGGGTCAAAATTTTCCATCGAAAATATTTGCCTTAAAGGGTGAATGTTTTTAATATAGAGTAAAAAAGGCTATATTTCAAGTGGACACAAAATAAAGACATTTTTATTACAAATAATCCAAAAATTCTACATTCCTCAAACTAAATTAAAATAACTTAAACACAAATATACAAAGACTAAAGTTCGAACAAATGTACAATGGTTATTTTTTATATTTCGGGGATAGAGAACAAAATTCTTCAAAAGTCGCTTTTTTCAGTAGCTTTTTGAACCAGTTTTTCTACAGATAATTTTGTCAAAATGTTATTCCTATAGACAATTTCATCAAAATTTTATTCCTAGAGTAAATGTTGTCAATATTTTATTCAATAGAAAATTTTGTCAAAATTTTACTCCTAGAGAAAATATTGTCAAAATTTTATTTCCAAAAAAAAAATTTTGTTAAAATTTTATTTCGATAGAAAATTTGGCAAAATTTTATTTATATAGAAAATTTTGTAAAATTATTTTTCTATAGAAATTTTTGTCAACATTTTATTTCTATAGAAAATGTTGCCAAAATTTTATTTCTATAAAAAATTTTGTCAAAATTTTATTTTTATAGAATATTTTTTTCAAATTATTATTTCTGTTGAAAATTTTTTCAAAATGTTATTTCTATAGAAAATTTTGTCAAAGTTTTATTTCTATTGAAAATTTTGTCAAAGTTTTATATCTATAGAAAATTTTGTCAAAATTTTATTTCTATAGAAAATTTTGTCAAAATTTTATTTCTATAGAAAATTTTCGCAAAACTTTATTTCTATAGAAAATTTTGTAAAATTATTTTTCTATATAAATTATTGTCAACATTTTATTTCTATAGAAAGTGCTGGCAAATATGTTCCTATAGAAAAAGTTGTCAAAACTTTATTCGTATAGAAACTTTCCCAAAATTGTATTTCTATCGAAAATTTTGCCAATATTTTGTTCCCAGAAAAATTTTGTCAAAACTTTATTTTTATAAACAATTTCGTAAAAATTTTATTCCCATAGAAAATTTTATACAAATTTTATTCCCATAGAAAATTTTGTAAAAATTTTATTCCCGAAGAAATTTTTGTCAAAATTTTATTTCTAGAGAAAATGTTGTCAAAAGTGTATACAATAGAAAATTTTATCAGCATTTTATTCCTAGAGAACAATTTTTGCCAACATTTTATTCCTAGAGAAAATGTGTCAAAATTTTATTCCTAGAAAAAAATTTGTCAAAATTTTATCCGATAGAAAATTTGGAAAAATTTTATTTCTTAGAAATTTTGTGAAGCTTCTCCGATGGGAAGGAATCTTTTACAAACATTAAGAATTCTACCAATTTACCAAACAGTAAAAAATCTACCATTTTTGGTAAAATTCTACCAAGTGTGATAACGTGATATAGTACTAAAGACATGTTAACTCCAATGTTTCCCATCCAAATATAAAATTTTCATAAACAACGGTAAAAACTGTAATATATTTTTTTTATTTTTTTATGTGACACTAAATATTATCACATATTGCATTTAGTAAAAATATTTATTTATGCATATTTATGCAATAGAAAATTTTGTCACCATTTTATTCCTAGAGACCAACATTTTATTCATAGAGAAAATGTTGTCAAAGTTGTATCCTATACAAAATTTTATCAAAATTTTATTCCTACTAAAAATTTTTTCAAAAATTTATTCCTACACTGAAAAAAATATTGTCGTGAGGTCAAAAATTTCATGTCTTTAAAATACGTATGCAAATTTTGCTTAGCATAGAAAACGCATAATATAAAGTTTTTTTCCTTGTCCAAAAGTCGATAAACTTTTCAATCAAGTCGTGTTGCCCTTATAATTAAGTGATTTCACTTAAAAATGGGTATCATAACATGAAAGAAAAAATGTTTGGGCAAAGGTCAAGTTGACTTTAATAATTCAGAGAAATTCTTTAAATTTAATGAAATTGTCTTTAAATTTGTTGTCTTTTTGCATCTTGACTACAAAGCAAAAAATCTATCAAATATAGGACATGTTTTTCAAAACTTTATTTTAAAGAAGTTTTTTACTTCAAACATAGCATAATTTCTGCTAGAAGTCGAGTCTCAATTTGGAAAATAAAGTCGTCGTTAACTTGTTTTTAAAGGACTTTGATAGCATATGAAGAAAAAAGCTGAAAAAGCGAAAAATTAAAATTTGCTTCCTAGAAGCAAGTACACAAAACAAATTTAAAAGAGAATTGTGTCTTAAAAGTATCATTACTTGTATTCTCCGCTTCTTTGGCTCGGAATCAATACCAATTTTTTTAAAGGAAAGACAAAATCTTTGGAACCGGGCATGCTTTTTTTTCAGTGTAGAAAAAATTTTGTCAAAATGTTATTCCTATAGACAATATAATAAAAATTTTATTCTTAGAGCAAATGTTGTCAAAATTTTACTCCTAGAGAAAATTTTGTCAAAGTTTTACTCCTAAAGAAAATTTTGGCAAAATTTTATTTCTATAAGAAATTTTGTCAATATTTTATTCGTAGTAAAAATTTTGTCAAAAATTTATTCCTAGAAAAATTTTTGTCAAAATGTTATTTCTATAGACAATATTATCAAAATTTTATTCTTAGAGCAAATGTTGTCAAAATTTTACTCCTAGAGAAAATTTTGTCAAAATCTTATTTCTATATAAAATTTTGTCAAAATTGTATTGCTATATAAAATTTTGTCAAAATTTTATTTCTATATAAAATTTTGTCAAAATTTTATTTCTATATAAAATTTTGTCAAAATTTTATTCCTATAGACAATAGTATGAAAATTTTATTCTTAGAGCAAATGTTGTCAAAAGTGTATACAATAGAATATTTTGTCAAAATTTTACTCCTAGAGAAAATTTTATTCCTAGTAAAAATGTTGTCAAAAATTTATTCCTAGAAAAAATTTTGTCAAAATGTTATTCCTATAGACAATATTATCAAAATTTTATTCTTTTTTTTACTCCTAGAGAAAATTTTGTTAAAATTGTATTTCTGTAAAAAATTTTGTCGAAATTTTATTTCGATAGAAAATTTGGCAAACTTTTATTTAGATACAAAATTTGGCAAAATTTTATTTCTATAGAAAATTTGGCAAAATTTTATTTCTATAGAAAATTTGGCAAAATTTTATTTCTATAGAAAATTTGGCAAAATTGTATTTCTATAGAAATTTTGTGAAGCCTCTCTGATGGGAAGGAATCTTTTGCAAACTCTACCGAAACATCAAGAATTCTACCAATTTACAAAAAAGTAAAAAATGTACCATTTTGGTAGAATTCTACCAAGTGTGATAACGTGATATAGTACTAAAGACATGTTAACTCCAATGTTTTCCTTCCAACTATGAAATTTTCTTAAACAACGGCAAAAACTGTAATATTTATTTATTTATTTATTTTTTTTATTTTTTATGTGACAATAAATATTGTCACATATAGCATTTAGTAAAATATTTCTATTGAAAATTTCAAATGTAGGTTTACAAATGTAGGTTTACATTTTCTTTCATGTTGAGTTCAATTTTTTGGGTGTAGATGCAAGAAACTCTGCATACATTTTTAATTTAATTTATTTCCATTCGTCACTTTGTTGTTTTAAAATTGCCCCGACAAACTAATTTATATAAAAATTTTAAAAACAAATTATTTCAGTGTGGAGACAAATATACAACCATTCTATATTTTCGCAAACACCCCTACAATTTCAAAATTATATATTAAAATCTAATAGAAAATTATGAAATTTTAATAAGGCGTTTCTAAAAATATGTACGCTATTATTAGTCAGTACACAATCTCTAAGAGAATAACGTAGGAAAACTGCAAATTCTTTGCAGTTAATCAAAAATTATTAATAAACTTCCAGCTTAATATTAAGCAAATATTAAAAAAAAAATCCTTCGACTCCACTACTAATCCATAAACGAAGGCATTCGCACAAAATCAATTAAAATTGTTGAGTTAAGAAAAAAAATCGACCCAAATTAATCGTCAACATCGACAAAAATATTCAACATTAATTTACACCGACAAAACGCCACAATGAAATGAAGTAGAAATCATTGCCGTAGCTTAGCATCTAGGCAGTGATATGGGCAAGTAATGACGGTAGGCAGTCGTCATGTGGAGTGGCTTTAGAAGGCACTCCAAGCCAACAGTAATAGAAGTCCTCATATCAGACAAATAGACAGACAGACAGACATATGAGAATATATTTGTGAAAAACTCCAACATTCATAGAGGCCAGCCCAACCTCCCCCCTAAAGAAAAAAATATTCATGAAACAACTACATCCAAAGTAGTGGTAATTTCAAAAGCAAGAAACTGATTTTTATCAAAGTGCACATATTTAATACCAAATTTGTTTTATGCAAATGTTTTTAGTAATTTAAAACGCCAGCTCATTGCACAGTGTGTTTGGAAAATAAATATTTGAAATTTTGTTTTTGCAGTAAACAAAAGATTACCAACATTGACAAAAATATCTACGTGATATTAAAGATTACACAAGCTAAATTTTAGGATGCGCAAAATTTTTAAGTACAAATTTCTTTAAAATAATAAAATTTTAATTAAATTAAAAATATATAATCTTCGCATCAAAAATAAATTTTTATTAAATTTAGGACACAAATTTTAGAAATTTGTGTCCCTCCGCTAAATCCGTATGTGTAAGGCTAATTTTTCTTAAAATTAAGAAACGCATTTTTGATTTAAAGAAATCGCCCTTTAATTAACTGATATATTCAATATTACGATTTAAGATAACAAGTATATAAAGCAGTAAGTTCGGCCGGGCCGAATATTAAATACCCACCACCATGAATCAAGTTTCCTTTGAAATTTCAGGGGGGTTTTATGACAGATTAAGCAGAGCAGTTCAACCAGTACCCTTCCCGAAGATAAATTTAAAGATTTTACATATGAAGATTATTTAGATTCTGGATTTATAAGAATCATTTTTGTTTGAGTTTTAGAGGAATCATTAACATCTCTTGTAAGTGTGCAAGAAAATTATAAAATAACGCCTTGATTTGAAATCGTAAATTTGTAGATTTTCACCCGAGAAGTAAAATTTGGAAATTTTACAATGAGTTTCAAGCAATTTTTATGATCGTGCGCCTTTTATACCCTCAAGAAGTGAAATCGGTCTATATGGAGGCCTTACCAAATGAACCATTAAAAACTTAATCCGATACACGTTTTTGTCAGTCTAAAATACCAGAATATTTACAATTTCAGACAAATCGGATAAAACTACAGTTTCTTGAAACCCAAGGAGTTTAATCGGGAGAACATTTTTATGAGTGCATATTTAAACCGATACTCACCGTTTTCGGCACAGCTCTTTATGGTCCTAAAATACCTCTAGATTTCCAACTTCATGCAAATTTGATAAACAAACAAGTAAGGAAAGTCTAAAGTCGGGCGGGGCCGACTATATTATACCCTGCACCACTTTGTAGATCTAAATTTTCGATACCATTCACATCCGTCAAATATGTTGGGGGCTATATATAAAGGTTTGTCCCAAATACATACATTTAAATATCACTCGATCTGAACAGAATTTGATAGACTTCTACAAAATCCATAGACTCAAAATTTAAGTCGGCTAATGCACTAGGGTGGAACACAATTTTAGTAACAAAATATGGGAAACGTTTTAATCTGAAGCAATTTTAAGGAAACTTCGAAAAAGTTTATTTATGATTTATCGCTCGATATACATTTATTAGAAGTTTAGGAAAATTAGAGTCATTTCTACAACTTTTCGACTAAGCAGTGGCGATTTTACATGGAAAATGTTGGTATTTTGACCATTTTTGTCGAAATCAGAAAAACATATATATGGGAGCTATATCTAAATCTGAACCGATTTCAACCAAATTTGGCACGCATAGCAACAATGCTTATTCTACTCCCTGTAGAAAATTTCAACTAAATCGGAGTTAAAAATTGGCCTCTGTGGTCATATGAGTGTAAATCGGGCGAAAGATATATATGGGAGCTATATCTAATCTGAACCGATTTCAACCAAATTTGACACGCATAGCAATAATGCTAATTCTACTCCTTGTGCAAAATTTCAACTAAATTGGGGTAAAACTCTGGCTTCTGGGACCGTATTAGTCCATATCGGGCGAAAGATATATATGGGAGCTATATCTAAATCTGAACCGATTTCAATAAAATTTGGCACACTTGACTCAGTACTAATTGTTCTTCTTGTGCAAAATTTTAAGCAAATTAGGTTAAAACTCTGGCTTCTGGGGCCATATAAGTCCATATCGGACGAAATATATATATGGGAGCTATATCTAAATCTGAACCGATTTCTTTCAAAATCAACAGGGATCTATTCTGAGCCAAAACACATACTTGTGCCTAATTTGAAGTCGATTGGACTAAAACTGCGACCTAGACTTTGATTACAAAAATGTGTTCACGGACAGACGGACAGACGGACATCGCTATATCGACTCAAGAGTCCACCCTGAGCATTTTTGCCAAAGACACCATGTGTCTATCTCGTCTCCTTCTGGGTGTTGCAAACATATGCACTAACTTATAATACCCAGTTCCACAGTGTGGAGCAGGGTATAACAACTACGATTCTAAAAACCCAAAAAGTAAAATCGGGAGATCGGTCTATTAGGGGGCTATACCAAAAAATGAACCGATAATCACCATTTTTGGTACACCTCTTTATGGTTCTAAAATACCTCTAGATTTGTAATTTCAAGCAAATTGGTTAAAAACTAAGGTTTCTAAAGGGTGATTTGTTAAGAGCTTGATAACTTTTTTTTTTAAAAAAACGCATAAAATTTGCAAAATCTCATCGGTTCTTTATTTGAAACGTTAGATTGGTCCATGACATTTACTTTTTGAAGATAATTTCATTTAAATGTTGACCGCGGCTGCGTCTTAGGTGGTCCATTCGGAAAGTCCAATTTTGGGCAACTTTTTCGAGCATTTCGGCCGGAATAGCCCGAATTTCTTCGGAAATGTTGTCTTCCAAAGCTGGAATAGTTGCTGGCTTATTTCTGTAGACTTTAGACTTGACGTAGCCCCACAAAAAATAGTCTAAAGGCGTCAAATCGCATGATCTTGGTGGCCAACTTACCGGTCCATTTCTTGAGATGAATTGTTCTCCGAAGTTTTCCCTCAAAATGGCCATAGAATCGCGAGCTGTGTGGCATGTAGCGCCATCTTGTTGAAACCACATGTCAACCAAGTTCAGTTCTTCCATTTTTGGCAACAAAAAGTTTGTTAGCATCGAACGATAGCGATCGCCATTCACCGTAACGTTGCGTCCAACAGCATCTTTGAAAAAATACGGTCCAATGATTCCACCAGCGTACAAACCACACCAAACAGTGCATTTTTCGGGATGCATGGGCAGTTCTTGAACGGCTTCTGGTTGCTCTTCACTCCAAATGCGGCAATTTTGCTTATTTACGTAGCCATTCAACCAGAAATGAGCCTCATCGCTGAACAAAATTTGTCGATAAAAAAGCGGATTTTCTGCCAACTTTTCTAGGGCCCATTCACTGAAAATTCGACGTTGTGGCAGATCGTTCGTCTATTCATGATGAAATGTCAAAGCATACTGAGCATCTTTCTCTTTGACACCATGTCTGAAATCCCACGTGATCTGTCAAATACTAATGCATGAAAATCCTAACCTCAAAAGAATCACCCTTTATAAGCCCAAGACCCCAAATCGGGAGGTCGGTTTATATGGGGACTATATCAAAACCTGGACCGATATAGCCCATCTTCCAACCTGACCTGCCTGCAGACAAAAGACGAGTTTGTGCAAAATTTCAGCACGACTGCTTCATTATTGAAGACTGTAGCGTGATTTCAACAGACAGACAGATAGACAGACGGACATGGCTATATTGTCTTAAAATTTCTCCCTCATCAAGAATATATATACTGTCGGAAACTGATATTTCGATGTGTTACCAACCGAATGACAAACTTATTATACCCCCATCACCATTCTATGGTGGTGGGTATAAAAACGCTTCAACTATAGACTAAAATTTATTTTGAGGATTTAGCATCTTTGGTGTAGATTTGTATACCCTCCACCATAGGATGGTGATGGGGGTATAATAAGTTTTTCATTCCGTTTGTAACACATCGAAATACTGCTCTAAGACCCCATAAAGTATATATATTTTGGGTCGTGGTAAAATTCTGAGTCGATCTGAGCATGTCCGTCCGTCCGTCTGTTGAAATCACGCTAACTTCCGAACGAAACAAGCTATCACCTTGAAAATTGGCACAAGTAGTTGTTATTGATGTAGGTCGGATGGTATTGCAAATGGGCCATATCGGTCCACTTTTACGTATAGCCCCCATATAAACGGACCCCCAAATTTGGCTTGCGATTGCTCTAAGAGAAACAAATTTCATCCGATCCGGCTGAAATTTTGGTACATGGTGTTAGTATATGGTCTCTAACAACCATGCAGAAATTGGTTCATATCGGTCCATAACAACATATAGCCCCCATATAAACCGATCCCCCGATTTGGCTTGCGAGGCCTCTAAGAGAAGCAAATTTCATCCGATCCGGCTGAAATTTGGTACATGGTGTTAGTATATGGTCTCTAACAACCATGCACAAATTGGTCCACATCGGTCCATAATTATATATAGCCCCCATATAAACCGATCCCCCGATTTGGCTTGCGGAGCCTCTAAGAGAAGCAAATTTCATCCGATCCGGCTGAAATTTGGTACATGGTGTTGGTATATGTTCTCTAATGACCATGCAAAAATTGGTCCACATCGGCCCATAATTATATATAGCCCCCATATAAACCGATCCCCAGATTTGACCTCCGGAGCCTCTTAGAGGTGCAAAAGTCATCCGATCCGATTGAAATTTGGTACGTGATGTAAGTATATTGTCTCTAACAACCATGGAAGAATTGTTCCATATCGGTCCATAATTATATATAGCCCCCATATAAATCGATCCCCAGATTTGTCCTCCGGAGCCTCTTGGAGGAGCAAAATCCATCCCATCTGGTTGAAATTTGGAACATGGTGTTAGAATGCGTTCTCTAGAAACACGCAAGAATTGGTCCATATCGGTCCATAATTATATATAGCCCCCATATAAACCGTTTCCCAGATTTGATCTCCGGAGCCTCTTGGAGGAGCAAAATTCATCCGATCCGGTTGAAATTTGCAACGTGGTGTTAATATAAGGCCGCTAATAACCATGCCAAAATTGATCCGTATCGGTCTATAGTTATATATAGCCGATCCCCAATCACACAAAAATTGTTCCATATCGGTTCATAATCATGGTTGCCACTCGAGCAAAAAATAATCTACCAAAATTTTATTTTTATAGAAAACATTGTCAAAATATTATTTCCATAAAAAATTTTGCCAAGATTTTATTTCTATAGAAAATTTTGTCAAAATTTTATTTCTATAGAAAAATTTTTCCAAATTTTACTTCTGTAGCAAATGTTGTAAATATTTTATTTCTATAGAAACTTTAAACTTAATTATATACGTATGTAATCGGCCTTTTTAGTTTAATATATACCACGTGGTATATATTACGGTGTTAGGAAGTTTTAAGTGTTACCGCAACCCAAGTAATTCGATTGTGGATGACAGTCTTCAGTAGAAGTTTCTACAGTCTTCGGTACGTAAGCCGAAGCTTATGTACCCTACGGAGGGTACACAAGCTTCGGCCTGGCCGAACTTACGGCCGTATATACTTGTTTTTTTTTTTTTTTTGGATTAAGAAAACAATTTGTTTTTACGTAATTCTGTTTGTTAATATACCTCGAAAAGAGAATAAAAAGCCGATAAATGAGATATGTATCCAAATTTTAATTTTATTGAGCCTAGATGTAAAGCCAGATATATGGCTACAAAATTTCTTTATTTTGAAAAAGCTTCATCTCTGACTCGGAATCAATACCAACATTTTTAAGGGAAGGTCTAAATCTCATATCATAGTAAACATTTGTGTTTTTTTTTGAGAGCAAATGAAGAACATTTTCAGATTAAGGCCAAGTTGATCTCAGTTCAAACGATTTTACTTTTATGTTAAGATACCCATTCCAAAACCGAAACGCCAAACTCCAAAGAAAAAACCCTCTTCAATGGAAAGATGATAAATTTTTGGCCAACTAAAAAATCGTTGTATCAAAGAAATGCATCTTCTATGCTAGTCAAAACTGGCATTTTTTAAGGACAAAAAATCTTTGTGCTTATAAAAACATTTATTGCAGTGTTAATTTTCCAATTACTTCTTACATTAAATTTTAATTTAATTTATTAGGAATTGGTTTATTTTTTTATTTTTTTATTTATTTATTTATTTTATTAAAATTCATTCAAGATTTATTCCAAAAGAATTATTCACCAAATCAATGTTTCCGCTTTTAAGCTAAACAACTTATAAGTATCCCTAAGATTTAACACAAATCTGAAAACCTTTACACAGCTATTGCAGCAGCTGTTGCTGCATCTACAGCGACAATTTAAGCTTCAACTACATGGTGTTGCTGGCAATGGCTTATAAGATTTGCAGTGCAGGCTGGTGCATACTGTTGGTATCGTTGTCACTTTTGCCAATTTTGGGTGTTAGAATTATTGCACTTGGCAGCCACAATATGGCATTTCATTTAATTGATGTTTAACCTTGAGAGAGTTGCTTAGCCAAAAAATACAACTTCCAAGACCAACGACAACTTCAGTGCTATTGAATCTTTAGTATATTCTCAAATTGAATATTGAATGACAGTCTATGTAGTAATCTGCCTTTTAAGCAAGTGACATATATTGGTAAATACGTTTTTTTTTTATTGGGTATCCCATATCCTTACACCCAAAAAAAATGCTAAATAAAAAGGATTATCATATTTAAAGTTTAGGATAGAAAATCTATCTTAAGAAATTATTTCTTTAGGAATATTTTAATTAAATAGAAATTAATGAACATTATTTGAATGTTATCTTATGGCGATTTCGATTGGGAAAAAAGGTGCAACATTCTCGAAATTGATTGCCAAATATAAAGGACACTGTCATAGATTTTGGATCCTGTATCCCTCACAATATTATGAATTAACAATAACTTTGGAATGACACTATTATTTGAGCGAAAATACAATGAGGGAAAAAGTAGTGTAACACCAGGGCAACATATTTTTTGCGAAACGAAAACGCCCTTAGTTTTTCTGTTATCTTGGATATCTACTTCACGACATAAAATAAAAAATTAAACAAGTATATACAGCCGTAAGTTCGGCCAGGCCGAATATTATGTACCCTCCACCATGGATTGCGTAGAAACTTCTACGAAAGACTGTCATCCACAAACGAATTACTTGGGTTGTGGTATCTTAAAACTTCTTAACATCGTTTTCTAAATTTTGAGTTAGTCCATACGTGGTATATATTAGACAAAAAAGTTATGTATAGGTAAGTCTACAAATAGTTACGAATCGATATGGAGTTTTTGCACGGTACGTACACTGAAAAAAATATTGACCTAATATGAAAGATTATGCAACTTATATTTAAGAACTCGAAATTTACGAAATGTTAAGTACAAAATTATTTAAAATAATGACATTTTAATTAAAAGAAAGTTTATAATCCTTGCTTCAATTTTTTGTTTTCATTAAATTTAGGACACAAATCTTGAAATTTTGCGTCTCTCTGCTGAAGTTGTAGATCTTTGAAGCAAGGCAAATTTTCTTTAAAATAAAGAAAAACATATTTAATTTAATGAAATTGTCTTTAACTCAACAGACATATTGAATTGTTAAATTTAAGATAAAATCGCTTCAAATATAGGCTAAGACTTATTTTAAGGATTTGCATCTTTGGTTTAAAGTTTTTTTAGCATTAAAAAAAATATTTTTACTTTGAAGTACCTGGCATAATATGGATTTGGAAATTAGAATTTGTTTGTACATAAATACCTTTATTAATATATCGTAAAAAGAGAATAACAATTCGATGGATGAGATCTGTATCCAATTTTAATTTTATTGATCCTAGATTTAAAGCCAGGGAGGTCCGTAAAAATTGTCTTTATTTTAAAGAAGCCACATCTTTGGCTCGGAATCAATACCAAAATCCTTAAGGGAAGCTCAAAATCTTTGGATCCAAGTAAACTTTTTTTTGAGTATAGAGAGCCAGAATTGAAATATGGGGGTCGCTTATTTGGGGACTATATACAATTATGAATTTGATATGGACCAATTTTTGTGTGATTGGGGATCGATTGATCTGAGGGCTATATATATAACTATAGACCGATATGGACCTAGATAGGCATGGTTTTTAACGGCCATATACTAGCACAATGTACCAAATTTCAACTGACTCGGATGAAATTTGCTCCTCCAAGAAGCTGCAAAACCAAATCTCGGGATCGGTTTATATGGGGGCTATATATGATTATGGACTGATATGGACCACTTTTGGCATGGTTGTTAAATATCATATACTACCACCATGTACCAAATTTCAACCAGATCGGATGAATTTTGCTCTTCCAAGGGGCTTCGGAGGTCAAATCTGGGGATCGGTTTATGTGGGAGCTATATATAATTATGGACTGATAGGAACCAATTCCTGCATGGTTGTTGGATACCATATACTAACATCACGTACCAAATTTCAACCGAATGGGAAGAATCCAAAGCGCTCCGGAGGTCAAATCTGGGGATCGGTTTATACGGGGGCTATATATAATTATTGACCGATGTGGACCAAGTTTTGCATGGGTGTTTGAGACCATATATTAACACCACGTACCAAATCTCAACTGAATCAGATGAATTTTGGTCTTCCAAGAGGCTCCGGAGGTCAAATCCGGTGATCGGTTTATATGGGGGCTATATATAATTATGGACCGATGTGGAGCAATTTTTGGATAGTTATTAGAGACCATATACTAACATCATGTACCAAATTTCAGCCGGATCGGATGAAATTTGCTTCTCTTAGAGGTTCCGCAAAAATCGGGGGATCGGTTTATGTGGGGGCCATATATAATTATGGACCGATGTGGACCAATTTTTGGATAGTTATTAGAGACCATATACCAACATCATGTACCAAATTTCAGCCGGATCGGATGAAATTTGCTTCTCTTAGAGGATCCGCAAGCCAAAAGGGGGTTTCGGTTTATATGGGGGCTATAAATAATTATGGACCGATGTGGACCAATTTTTGCACAGTTATTAGAGACCATATACTAACACAATGTACCAAATTTCAACTGACTCGGATGAAATTTGCTCCTCCAAGAGGCTCCAAAACTATATATATAAAGGTTTGTCCCAAATACATACATTTAAATATCACTCGATCTGGACAAAATTTGATAGACTTCTACAAAATCTATAGACTCAAAATTTAAGTCGGCTAATGCACTAGGGTGGAACACAATGTTAGTAAATATGGGAAACGTTTAAATCTGATGCAGTTTTGAGGAAACTTCGCCAAAAGTTTTTTTACGATTTATCGCTCGATATATATGTATTAGAAGTTTAGGAAAATTAGAGTCATTTTTACAACTTTTCGACTAAGCAGTGGCGATTTTACAAGGAAAATGTTGGTATTTTGACCATTTTTGTCGAAATCAGAAAAACATATATATGGGAGCTATATCTAAATCTGAACCGATTTCAACCAAATTTAGCACGCATAGCTACAATGCTAATTCTACTCCCTGTGCAAAATTTCAATTAAATCGGAGTAAAAGATTGGCCACTGTGATCATATGAGTGTAAATCGGGCGAACGATATATATGGGAGCTATATCTAAATCTGAACCGATTTCAACCAAATTTGGCACGCATAGTTACAATGCTAATTCTACTCCCTGTGCAAAATTTCAACCAGACTGGGATAAAACTCTACCTTCTGGGACCGTATTAGTCCATATCGGGCGAAAGATATATATGGGAGCTATATCTAAATCTGAACCGATTTCAATAAAATTTGGCACACTTGACTATAGTACTAATTGTTCTTGTGCAAAATTTTAAACAAATTAGGTTAAAACTCTGGATTCTGGGGCCATATAAGTCCATATCGGGCGAAATATATATATGGGAGCTATATCTAAATCTGAACCGATTTCTTCCAAAATCAATAGGGATCTATTCTTGTGCCAAATTTGAAGTCGGTTGGACTAAAACTGCGACCTAGACTTTGATTACAAAAATGTGTTCACGGACAGACGGACATCGCTATATCGACTCAAGAGCCCACCCTGAGCATTTTTTCCAAAGACACCCTGTGTCTATCTCGTCTCCTTCTGGGTGTTGCAAACATATGCACTAACTTATAATACCCTGTTCCACAGTGTGGAGCATGGTATAAAAAGTATATACGGCCGAAAGTTCAGCCAGGCTGTATCTTACGTACCCAAAGTTCTACCAAGGACTATGGTTCTGCTGACAATTTTCGATGGCAACGTAGAGTTTTTTCTTAACATTATCTTATAAATTGTATGAAGTTTATGATCGGTTTATATAGAGGAGTCTAAAAATAATTATGAACCGATATGAACCAATCTTCGCATGGTAGTCATACGCAGAGAAGGAATATGATCACCCCAAACATTGCTCTTGAAACAAAATGTTTCACGGACGGTGACCATGGAACATTTTAGTCTCAAAAATGTTGTTTTCCCGGCAAACATATGCGTGGTTGACGAAATCAGACACATCATTTTTGAGAAAATAACATGGTTGCCGCAAGCATGTTACATATTCCCCTTTCACCTTTTGTTCTTGAAACATAGCTGAGGTTATCATATTCCTTCTCTGGGTGTAGAGGGCCAAAGCGGATTGGATAAAACTTTTTCTTCCATGAGGCTTCAACCGGATCGGATGAAATTTGCACATCCATGCAAGGAGCTCTAAAGACCAAAACTGGATATCATTTTATATGGGGCCAAAACTGGATATCATTTTATATAATTAGGAATCGATTTCGATGAACTCTCATATGGTGGGTAGAGGACATATACCAATTTTGCGTACCAAATTTTAATCGGATCTGATGAAATTGGCTCTTCTGAGAGCCTCCGGAAGTAGTATCTGAGAATATATGGTGGCTATATATACTTCTGGACCCATATGGCCCAAGTTATGCAAAGTTCTTAAAAATCATATAAAGGGTGATACGGTCAAAATTTGGTCATGGGAAAACGCGTGTAAATCGGTGAAATCGTTTATTTAAAAAATCAAATTAAATTTCTTTTTCAAGTTCAATTAGTATAAAATTCAGGAAAAATATTCAGTTAGGCTTTCGCTTTTCCAAATCCGAATTGCCGGGCCTCACGCTTGACACCTGCCATCAGATTTTGTACAGCCACCTTGTCCACCTTCTTCGCCGCAGAAAGCCAGTTTGCCTTGAACTGCTGCTCGTCCTTAGCAGTTTTTTTGGTCTTCTTTAGGTTCCGCTTGACAATAGCCCAGTATTTCTCAATTGGGCGGAGCTCTGGCGTGTTGGGAGGGTTCTTGTCCTTGGGAACCACCTGCACGTTGTTGGCGGCGTACCACTCCATGGCCTTTTTACCGTAATGGCAAGATGCCAAATCCGGCCAAAACAGTACGGAACAACCGTGTTTCTTCAGGAAAGGCAGCAGATGTTTATTCAAACACTCTTTCACGTAAATTTCTTGGTTGACAGTCCCGGAAGCTATGAAAATGCTGCTTTTCAAGCCACAGGTACAGATGGCTTGCCAAACCAGATATTTCTTTGCGAACTTTGACAGTTTTTTGTGCTTGAAAATATCTGCTACGTTTCCCTTCCTTTTGCCGTATAAAACTCCTCTCCCGGAAGCTGCTTGTAGTCGGCTTTGACGTAGGTTTCGTCGTCCATTACCACGCATTCAAACTTCGTCAGCATCGTCGTGTACAACCTCTGGGATCGCGTTTTGGCCGGCGTATTTTGTTTATCATCGCGATTTGGAGTCACTACCTTCTTGTAAGTCGATAGTCCGGCTCGTTTTTTGGCTCGATGCACGGTTGTAGACGATACACCCAGCTTATTTGCGGAATCTCGGAGAGAGAGGTTAGGGTTTCGCTTGAAACTACCGGCAACTATCTTTGTCGTCTCAGCGGCTTCCGGTTTTCGATTTCCCCCCGATCCAGACTTCCTGGCTGTTGACAAACGTTCCCCAAACACTATAATTACATTTGTAACGGTTGATTTGGCAACTTTTAGCGATTTTGCCAGCTTTGCGTGCGAGTAGCTCGGATTTTCGCGATGCGCGAGCAAAATTTTGAAACGCTGCTCTTCCTGCTTGGACGGCATTTTGACAACTGAAGAGTGAATTCCAAAATCAAAATAGGAGCAATATTCTACACACACACCTTCAAAATGAGGGGTGTTCATGTTTTTTAAATGCAAAATTGAAAGAAATACGTCAAGTTTATATTGACCAAATTTTGACCGTATCACTCTTTACTAAGATGACATACCAAAATTTCAACAGCATCGGATGAAATTTGTTCCTACAAGAGGTTCCGAATGTACCAACTCGAGCAGGTTCTTAGATCACATGCCCCGCGTTCCAAATGTCAACCGGATCGGATGAAATTTACATCTCTAGGAAGATGCGGCAATCAAATCTGGGGATCAGTTTATATGGGGGCTATATATAATTATAGACCGATGGGTTCGGATACACCTAAAAGTGGTTCGATATGGCCCATTTGCAATACCATCCCAGCTACATCAATAACAACTACTTGTGCCATGTTTCAAGTCGATAGCTGGTTTCATTCGGCAGTTAGCGTGGTTTCCACACACGGACGGATATTGTCAGATCGATTCAGAATTTCTCCACGACCAGAATTTCTTGCGCCCGTTTTTAAAAATGAGTGCGTCACTTTTTATTGAGGACTAAATTTTTTTCACTTTTTTTTTAATTGTCAGCTTTAACGCTGCGTAGGACTCTCTCTTTCCCCACCTGCAGAGTATTTACTATCAGTCCCTGCATAAGTAGTATAACATCGTCTGTCTATTAGACGAATTCGAGGGATTTGTATCCTTTAATTTCATTGTAAAGATTAATAGAATAATTATTTCTTCCAATGTACGTCGATTTAAATATGAAAACTTGTTGAAAACTATATGTCGTCGTCTATCGCAATATCCATTAACACTGAAGATGAACACTTCAAGTAATCGATACGGTAGTCAACTCAACTCAACTTAAATGCAAAAATGTGTGAATTTCCTGTCAATTTCAAGTAAAAATTTATAAATTCGTTATTGCTATGCTACTGCAACGAATTGCATGTGAATTGCAGTTGTGAACTCCTCCCCGATTTTAGCATCCATGGCTAGCAGTCAACAAAAGTAATAAGAAGCCAACAAGAAAATGCCGCTGCTGCTGCCACCAACAAGCTCAAATGCTTATTCAAAAATTTTGTCATGCTTAATTTGAGATCTTAAATTATTGATAAGGGTTGGCGTTTACTAACTTGCGGCTTTTAAAATTTAAGCCAAACAGTTTAATGGGCTGTTAAAGGTGGTTCGAAGCAGACGTGAGTTGAGAATATCAACTGTGAGCTTGAGTTATTAGCAGTTGCATGATCAAAGCAATAACTTGAGTTTTTTTTCAATTGCTGATTGAGTTGTGATCATATTGCGTTTGCAATAAACTTACCCCCCAAAAATTGTCATGGTAGTGATATTCATTCTCTGAATTTGAAAATTATTTGTTTTAGCGAAAATTTAAATTTTGATTATTTTTATTAGTTAGCTAAATATTTACAACTAATTGCCTAATCAACTGGCGTAAAATTTAATCCTTTCAGTAAGTTTTATATATTAACCAAAATTTTCCTCCAATTTAGTGTTTGTGACGTAGGGTATCAATTTGAGCTTCTGCGCAGAGTAACTTAGAGCACCACTATATAATGAATATGATCGCCTTTAACTTGTTTCAAGAGCAAACTGTTATTTTTGGACAGGGAAGGCATAATTTGATTGCCGCAACCATGTTATTTTCTTTGAAATTATGTATCTGGTTCACAGTTGCCACTTAAGCCAAAAATAATCTACCAAAATTTTGAGAAAATTTTACCAAAAAAAAAACTCCAAACAAAAAACTTTACCTTGCAAAATTTTATCTCTATAGAAGATTTTGTCAACATCTTATTTCTATAGAGAATTTTGTCAAAATTTGTTTCTATAGAAAATTTTGTCAAAATTTTATTTCTATAGAAATGTTTGTCAAAATTTTATTTCCATAGAAAATTTTGTCAAAATTTTATTTCTACAGAAAATTTTGTTAAAATTTTATTTCTATAGAAAATGTTGTCAAAATTTTATTTCTATAGAAAATTTTGTCAAAATTTTACTTCTATACAAAATTTTGTCAAAATTTTATTCCTGTAGAAAATTTTGTCAAATTTTTATTTCTGTAGAAAATTTTGTCCAAATTTTATTTTTATAGAACATTTTATCAAAATCTTATTTCTATAAAAAAATGTCAAAATTTAATTTCTACAGAAAATTTTGACAAAATTTTTTGTTGACATTTTATTTCTATAGAAAATTTTGACAACATTTTATTTTTAAAATTTTCCAAAAATTTTATTTATAAAAATTTGTCAACATTTTATTTCTGTAGCAATTTTTTTCATTTCTATAGAAAATTTTGTCAAAATTTTAGTTCTGTAAAAAATTTTGCCAAAATTTTGTCAAAATTTAATTTCTACAGAAAATGTTGCCACAATTTTATTTCTATGGAAAATTTTGTGAACATTTTATTTCTACAATTTTGCAAAAATTGTATTTATAAAAATTTGTCAATATTTTATTTCTATAGAAAATTTTGTAAAATTTTATTTCCATAGAATTTTTTTTCAAAATTTTATTTCTATAGAAATTTTTGTCAAAATTTTATTTGTATAGCAAATGTTGTCAAAATTTTATTTCTATAGAAAATATTTTGTCAAACTATTATTTCTATAGGAGAGTTTGCTAAAATTTTATTTTCATGGGAGATTTTATTAAAATTTTATTTCCATAGAAAATTTTGTCAACATTTTATTTCTACAGTAAATTTTGTCATAATTTTATTTTTACAGAAAATTTTGTCAACATTGCATTTGTACCGAAAATTTTATCAAAATTGTATTTCCATAGAAAATGTTGTCAAAATTTTATTTCTATAAAAAATTTTTACCAACATTTTATTTCTATAGTATAATTTTCCCAAAATTTTATTTCTATAGAAAATTTTGTCAAAATTTTATTTTTATTGAACATTTTATCAAAATGTTATTTCTAAAAAAAAATTTTTGTCAAAATTTAATTTCTACAGAAAATTTTGACAAAATTTTATTTCTATGGAAAATTTTGTCAAGATTTTATTTCTAAAGAAAATTTTGACAAAATTTTATTTCTAAAATTTTCAAAAATTTTATGGAAAATTTTGTCAACATTTTATTTCTATAGAAAATTTTGACAAAATTTTATTTCTAAAATTTTCCAAAACTTTTATGTATTAAAATTTGTCAACATTTTATTTCTGTAGCAAATTTTGTTTATTTCTACAGATAATTTTGTCAAAATGTTACTTCTGTAAAATATTTTTCTAATATTTTATTTCTAAAATTTTATGGAAAATTTTGTCAACATTTTATTTCTATAGAAAATTTTGGCAAAATTTTATTTCTAAAATTTTCCAAAACTTTTATTTATTAAAATTTGTCAACACTTTATTTCTGTAGCAAATTTTGTTTATTTCTACAGATAATTTTGTCAAAATTTTACTTCTGTAAAATATTTTTCTAAAATTTTATTTCTATAGAAAATTTTGTCAAAATTTTATTTCCATAGAAACTTTTTCACAATTTTATTTCTATAGAAATTTTTGTCAAAATTTTATTTCTATAGAAAATTTTGTCAAAATTTTATTTCTATAGAAATTTTTGTCAAAATTTTATTTCTATAGAAAAATTTGTCAAAATTTTATTTCTAAAGAAAATGTTGTCAAAACTTTATTTCTATACCAAATTTTGTAAAAATTTTATTTCTATAGAAAAATTTGTCAAAATTTTATTTCTATAGAAAATATTTTGTCAAAATTTTTCTGCTATAGGAGATTTTGTTAAAATTTTATTTTCATGAGAGATTTTATTAAGATTTTATTTCTATAGAATTTTTTTTTTTTATTTCTACAGAAAATTTTGTCAAAATTTCATTTGTATCGAAAATTTTATCAAAATTGTATTTCCATAGAAAATGTTGTCAAAATTTTATTTCTATAAAAAATTTCACCAACATTTTATTTCTATCGGAAATTTTGTCTAAATTGTATGGCTATAGAAAAAATTGCCAAAATTTTATTTCTATAGTAAAATTTGTCAAAATTTTATTTCTATAGAAAATTTTGTCAAAATTGTATTTCTATAGAAAATTGTGTCACAATTTTATTTCTAAAGAAAATTTTGTATAAATTTTATTTTTAAAGAAAATTTGGTTAAAATTTTATTTCTAAAGAAATTTTTTCAAAATTTTATTACCAAAGAAAATTTTGTCAAAATTTTATTTCTATATAGAAAATGTTGTCAAAATTTTATTTCTATAGAAAACTTTGCCAAAATTTAATTTCTACAGAAAATTTTGCCACAATTTTATTTCTATTGAAAATTTTGGCATCATTTTATTTCTATAGAAAATTTTGACAACATTTTATTCTAAAATTTTGCAAAAATTTTATTTATAAAAATTTGTCAAAATTTTATTTCTGTAGCAAATTTTGTTTGTTTCTACAGAAAATTCTGTCTTAATTTTAGTTCTGTAGAAAATGGTAAAATTTTATTTTTATAGAAAATTTTGCCAAAATTTTATTTCCACAGAAAATTTTGACAAAATTTAATTTCTACAGAAAATGTTGCCAACATTTTATTTCTATTGAAAATTTTGTCAACATTTTATTTCTACAGAAAATTTTGACAAAATTTTATTTCTAAAATTTTGCAAAAATTCTATTTATAAAATTTTGTCAAAATTTTATTTCTGTAGCAAATTTTATTTATTTCTACTGAAAATTTTGTCGACATTTTAGTTCTGTAGAAAATGTTGCCAAAATTTTATTTCTATAGAAAATTTTACCAAAATCTTATTTCTATAGAAAATTTTTTCAAAATTTTATTTCTATAGAATTTTTTTTTAATTTTATTTCCTTAGAAGATTTTGTCATTCTATTTCCATAGAAAATGTTGTCAAAATTTTATTTCTGTAAAAAAATTTCACCAACATTTTATTTCTATCGGAAACTTCGTCTAAATTTTATGTCTAAAATTGCCAAAAATTTTATTTCTATAGAAAATTTTGTCAAAATTTTATGTCTATAGAATATTGTGTCACAATTTTGTTTCTAAAGAAAATTTTGTCAAAATTTTATTTCTAAAAAAAATTTGTAAAAATTTTATTGTTAAAGAAAATTTTGTCAAAATTTTTTTCTATAGATAATTTAAATTCTAAATTTATTTGAATTTTAAATTTATTATGAGATCTCAAAAATTATTTTACTTCAAATTAATTTGTTTTTGTTGCGAGCAAATTTAATTGTTTTCTTGGGATATTTACTGTTGCTAAAGTCAACATAGCTATTGGTATGTTTCATTTGACATTCATATCAACGATCTACCTCAGCAAATTATTTTGGATTGCTCACTGGGGTGTTGGATTTTGAAGTTGCATTGGCCTGCGTATTATTGCATGTCATTTTTGCGTGTTCTATTCTTAATTTATGGTTAGCAGCAGAGTTTTATTTGTTTTGGAGCAAGGTTTTGCATTTATCTAAGATTTTGAATCGAAATTACTTAATTTCATTCAAAAGTTTTCTTTGTTTAAGTTTAAACAATCAGTGCTCTAGAAATACAAAACGAAAAAAAGTTGTATATGATCACACAATAATTTAGAACCTATTGCAAGCACTAAATGATGTAAAACGGGTACTACGCATACTGATAAAATGTTGTTTTGGGAACAAAGATTTTGTTGTCTTTAAAATTTGAAGGACGAAACCAAATTTCAACCGGATCGAATGAAATTTATTCCTCCAAGAGTTTTATATTATATAATTATGGACCGATATAGACCAATTTTTGCATGGTTATTAGAGGGTATATACTAAAATTACGTACTGAATTTCAACCGGATCAAATAACGAGAAATTTTTTACCAAACGGTTCCCAAAGTTCGAAAATGATAGTGTAATATGCGGTATTGACCTTCTATAGCCGCTTTCCAATCGTTTTCATCAAGCCTTTTTTAAGAGTAGATAACAATTTGTAGCAGGAAAAATTTTTGAGAGCTGTTTCAGAATCATGATAGTATTAAAATGTTGAATGAAACTCGTATTTTGGCCAACTCAGAGCAATAGTAAAAGCAAAATGTGGTCACATCGAGCAAAAGCAAATTTTTAATTATTTCTAAAAATTTTTACAAATCCTTGAAATCGGTATTCAGTATTTCTCTGTCAAGAATCTACAACATGCACAAATGCCATTAAGCTTCCCAAAAGGGAAAACGCCCAATTAATTTCCATCACAACAAAAACAAATCTCTTGCGCCCATCTATGAAAGCCTTATGAAGAATATTGATAACAGCTGTCCAATGATGCAGCAAAAGAATTTCTATGTCTTGGGGAATGGCTAAAAATATTACCGAGTTGGGCAATAGAAGAAATCTATCTCCATATTTTCATTATTAACTCGGTTTACGCTGCTTCCTGGCTAAAACTCAACAAATTGCTGTGACTTAAGAAAAATGACCCACTAAGCATCTGTCTTGATTTCCAGCAAAGACAATAGATTTTAAAAGAGATTTCATGCAAAATCAAAGTAAAAACCATCACAACAAACAAATGAATGGAGTGGTTGGAATATGAAAAAAAGCGAAGCAAACAACCAAGGCAGAAAAAAATCTTCAATTTTGTTCTTTAATGCCATTCTTATCAGGCTCAAATTTCAAAATTCTTGCAACATTTGTTTGTTCTGTTTGTGGCTCATGTTTTTCTGATTTTTTTTTTTGCGGCTAATGCAGCTGGTTGCTTCTTTTTCAAATGAATTCAAAGAGAGTTTTCCGGTATCATTTTCCCGTCTTGTTGGTTCGTTGTAGTTGCTGTTGTAGAAAATCCCAAACGAATTATTTATCTTTTTAGAAAAATTTCTTTTACTTCTTTCCATTTTTTTGTTGCCTTTGTCTTTGCTTTTTTGAATAATATAAAGAATGGAAAGGACACTAAGATAACGGAGGGAAGAAACTATTAAATAAATTGTAAAATCACGATGTTGCCAATGACAACAGCAAAAGCAACATGCCAACATAGATTGGAAGGCACAGAGGAATTGGATTAGAAGCGTAAATGTGAAAATTTTGGAAATCACAACGAATTCTATAAACCTTACAACATATGCTGCTTCGGGCTTGGAAAATATGCCTCGATGGCGAAAATTACCTGCTTGTTTGACAGAAACAAGCAAAAGTCTCAAAAAACGGAAAAATCGGAAGAAAAAACGGTGGTTGCGGTTGCAGTTCATAGCCCAATTAGAGACACGGGGAGCCACCGTGGTGCAATGGTTAGCATGCCCGCCTTGCATACACAAGGTCGTGGGTTTGATTCCTGCTTCGACCGAACACCAAAAAGTTTTTCAGCGGTGGATTATCCCACCTCAGTAATGCTGGTGACATTTCTTCTCTAAGTGGTTTCACTGGAATGTGGAATGCCCTTCGGACTCGCCTATAAAAAGGAGGTCCCTTGTCTTTGAGCTTAACATGGAATCGGGCAGCACTCAGTGATAAGAGAGAAGTTCACCAATGTGGTATCACAATGAACTGAATAGTCTAACCTAACCTAAAACTTACAGAAAAATAGATTTGGAAGTCCATTTAAAACATATACATGCACTGAAAAAAAAGCATACTCGGTTCCAAAGATTTTGTCTTTACTTTAAAAAATTTGGTATTGATTCCGAGCCAAAGAAGCGGATAATACAAGTAAGGATACTTTTAAGACACAATTCTCTTTTAAATTTAGGTTTTGTGTACTTGCTTCTAGGAAGCAAATTTTAATTTTTCGCTTTCTCAGCTTTTTTTCTTCATATGCTATCAAAGTTCTTTAAAAACGAGTTAACGGCAACTTTATTTTTCAAATTAGGACTCGACTTCCAGTAGAAATTATGCTATGTTTGAAGTAAAAAACTTCTTTAAAATAAAGTTTTGAAAAACATGTCCTATATTTGATAGATTTTTTGCTTTGTAGTCAAGATGCAAAAAGACAGCAAATTTAAAGACAATTTCATTAAATTTAAAGAATTTTCCTGAATTATTAAAGTCAAGGTGACCTTAGCCTATAAATTTTTTCTTTCATGTTAAGATACCCATTTTTAAGTCAAATCACTTAATTGTAAGGACAATATGACTTCATTGAAAAGTTTATCGACTTTTGGACAAGGAAAATAACTTTATTTTAGAGAAATGCGTCTTCTATGCCAAGCAAAATTTGTATTCGTATTTTAAAGACATGAAATCTTTGACCTCACGACAATATTTTTTTCAGTGTGGAAAATATGCCTCGATGGCGAAAATTACCTGCTTGTTTGACAGAAACAAGCAAAAGTCTCAAAAAACGGGAAAAAATAGTGCACTAAAGTTTTGAACCAGACTCAAAAAGCAGTTTACTTGGATCCAAAGATTTTGACCATAAGGAATTCGGTATAGATTCCGAGCCAAAGATACAGCTTCTTTGAAACAGGACATTTTTTGAAATCTTTGCAATTTTAAATCTAGGATCAATAAAGAAAAAGATACAGATCTCATTAATGGAATTTTCATTCTCTTTTTGCGATATATTAATAAGCACTTCACGAAGATCCAAATGCCAGTTTACAAATCCAAATTATAACAAACAATTTTTTCTTAGTTCCAAAAAAGAACTTCAAACCAAAGATACAAAATCCTCACAATAAATCTTAGCCTATAATGGAAGTGTTTCTATCTTAAATCTTAAAATTCAATATTTCAGTTAAATTAAGCACGATTTCTTTAAACCAAAAATGTTTTCTCTTTCTCTTTCTTTTTTCTTTGCCTTAGTTCAAAGACATACGAATTTCACGCAAATTTACAAAATTTGTGTCCTAATTTTAATTAAAAAGTTTTTGAAGAGCAGCGTATCAAAATTTTGCTCGCGCATCGCGAAAATCCGAGCTACTCGCACGCAAAGCAGGCAAAATCGCTAAAAGTTACCAAATCAACCGTTACAAATGTAATTAAAGTGTTTGGCGAACGTTTGTCGACAGCCAGGAAGTCTGGATCGGGGGGAAATCGAAAACCGGAAGCCGCTGAAACGACAAAGAGAGTTGCCGGTAGTTTCAAGCGAAACCCTAACCTCTCTCTCCGAGATGCCGCAAATAAGCTGGGTGTATCGTCTACAACCGTGCATCGAGCCAAAAAACGAGCCGGACTATCGACTTACAAGAAGGTAGTGACTCCAAATCGCGATGATAAACAAAATACGACGGCCAAAGCGCGATCCCGGAGGCTGTACACGACGATACTGACGAAGTTTGACTGCGTGGTAATGGACGACGAAACCTACGTCAAAGCCGACTACAAGCAGCTTCCGGGACAGGAGTTTTATACGGCAAAAGGAAGGGGAAAGGTAGCAGATATTTTCAAGCACATAAAACTGTCAAAGTTCGCAAAGAAATATCTGGTTTGGCAAGCCATCTGTACCTGTGGCTTGAAAAGCAGCACTTTCATAGCTTCCGGGACTGTCAACCAAGAAATTTACGTGAAAGAGTGTTTGAATAAACGTCTGCTGCCTTTCCTGAAGAAACACGGTTGTTCCGTACTGTTTTGGCCGGATTTGGCATCTTGCCATTACGGTAAAAAGGCCATGGAGTGGTACGCCGCCAACAACGTGCAGGTGGTTCCCAAGGACAATAACCCTCCCAACACGCCAGAGCTCCGCCCAATTGAGAAATACTGGGCTATTGTCAAGCGGAACCTAAAGAAGACCAAAAAAACTGCTAAGGACGAGCAGCAGTTCAAGGCAAACTGGCTTTCTGCGGCGAAGAAGGTGGACAAGGTGGCTGTACATAATCTGATGGCAGGTGTCAAGCGAGAGGCCCGGCAATTCGGATTTGGAAAAGCGAAAGCCTAACTGAATATTTTTCCTGAATTTTATACTAATTGAAATTGAAAAAGAAATTTAATTTGATTTTTTAAATAAACGATTTCACCGATTTACACGCGTGTTCCCCCTTGACCAAATTTTGACCGTATCACCCTTTAGAACCCTATTGATTTAGAAATCGGTTCAGATTTAGATATAGCTCCCATATATATCTTCCGACCGATATGGACTTATATGGCCCCAGAAGCTAGAGTTTTACCCTAATTTGCTTAAAATTTTGCACAAGAAGAACAATTAGTACTATATATGGTATCGAAAATTTAGATCTACAAAGTGGTGCAGGGTATAATATAGCCGGCCCCGCCCGACTTTAGACTTTCCTTACTTGTTTTTTAATAATTTTTTTAAATTAAAATTTCATTATTTTAAAGAAATTTGTCCTTAATATTGTGTAAATTGCACATCCTTAAATTAAGGTTGCGTACTCTTTAATACCACGTAAATATTTTTCAGCGCAAGAACTCTATTTTCACATTCGTGATCAGAGCATTCCCACGTCTAAAATCCCTAAAGTTCTAGGTGAAACATTCTAACGGGTGGCTGATATCAATCTGAATTTTGTTGCAATACAAAATTCAGATTGATATCATTTCTGAACCACTCCACTGGCTGACAGATTTATTCCAATGACAGTTCATTATATCATGTACTAGCGTACACAAGCTTTTGTATCGATTGCATTTACAAATAAATTGATTCGTGATGGAACTCATGCGTGATAGTGTGATTGCTTTATATTTGACTGAAAAACCACAAGGGGCTATCGGTAGAGCCCTGCAGAATATAAATATGTATATGTGACATCTCTTGTTTCTCGTACCACTGCTTGTAACCGTAATACGGTCAGTGTTACATCGCGTCCAAAAAGTGCACAAAATAAAACGGTAACAATGCCAGAAATAATGGGAACAGTGAGGACAAGATTTGATCAAAATTCTTACCACCGTGGTGCAATGGTTAGCATGCCCGCCTTGCATACACAAAGGGTCGTGGGTTCGATTCCAGCTACGACCGAACACCAAAGAGTTTTTGAGCGGTGGATTATCCCACCTCAGTAATGCTGGTGACATTTCTGAGGGATTCAAAGCTTCTCTAAGTGGTTTCACTGCAATGTGGAACGCCGTTCGGACTCGGCTATAAAAAGGAGGTCCCTTGTCATTGAGCTTAACATGGAATCGGGCAGCACTCAGTGATAAGAGAGAAGTTCACCACTGTGGTATCACAATGGACTGAATAGTCTAAGTGAGCCTGATACATCGGGCTGTGATGGCTTTGTCGACCGTTTGAAGGCCACAATTCGTACCAAAGATAGCCAATCCAAAGAAATCTAAACTTATTCTAAAATTTTATGTTATTTTCCACATTGTTTGCTTCTGAACAATAAAATAAAATATTAAATATAGCGCTTTATAGTCCATGCATTCCATACCAGCCATCCTGTATAGTATGATCCTCCTTAATAAACATGAGGAATTTATTACCAAAAATATGGGGAGCAAAAACAAGATCCTGAAATATTTCGGCCGTAGACCATGGACATTCCAACAGGACTCAGCACGCATTTTTGAAAATGGCTTAAAAAGGAGGTTCTCCGCTTTATTTCTTTAACATAATGGTCACAAAAAACTCCGGATCTCACTCCCTTGGACTTCCCCGTCTGAGGCAATTTGGAGAGTAAGGTTGACACCAAAAAACGACGCTTCTGCGGGAATGGGCCAAAATACCGCAGAACCATTTTCACGCAATGTGTGATGGCTTTGTCGACCGTTTGAAGGCCACAATTCGTACCAAAGATAGCCAATCCAAAGAAATCTAAACTTATTCTAAAATTTTATGTTATTTTCTACATTGTTTGCTTCTGAACAATAAAATAAAATATTAAATATAGCGCTTTATAGCCCATGCATTCCATACCAGCCATCCTGTATAGTATGATCCTCCTTAATAAACATGAGGAATTTATTACCAAAAATATGGGGAGCAAAAACAAGATCCTGAAAATATTCACTTGTATCATTTAGACTCAGTGTTGCCAGTATTTTTCTGGCTTTTGTCCCCAAATTATGTTAATTTCGTTCCCAAAAATCCCCAATTTAAATTTAAATTCCTTACAAAAGTCCCACATTTCTGAGACAAGTTAAAAATACAGCAAACGGCTCTGCTGTAGAAAATCAGTAATAATTTAAAAATTAAATAAAACAAGTACACTCAAAAAAAAAAGTGAAATCTCTATTTCACTAAAGCCAATTTAACTTTATTTTAGTTAATGGAATTGTTATGTTTGGAGAAAGTTTCCTCTACTCTAATTATTTTTTGTGCACGTTAGTTAAATTAACTATAACCGAGGAAAAAATATACTCAAATAAAGCATAACGATTAACTAAAATCGTATCTTCCACAAAATAGTTCAGAATTTCTTTAAATTTGTAAACTTTGCCGAAAATGCGTCCATCATGAACTTCGTATGTCACTAAAGACATTCTTCCAAGTTTTTCCTTCAAACTACAAAATTTTCTTTAACAAGTGAAAAAACTTAGTTATGTCTAATAAATTTTCTTGAATTTGTCGACAAATATTTACTTATTTTTATGACATCGACGTGATGCCAACGTTTGTAATACTGTTTAGTAAAAATTTTCTACAAATATTCAAAATTTTCTAAAATTAACCCAAAGTTTTCTTCCTGGTGGGTTCACTGTTTTTTCAGTGTATATACAGCACTAAGTTCGGCCGGGCCGAATCTTAAATACCCACCACCATGAACCAAATATTAGGGTTTCCTTTGAAATTTCAGGAGGGCTTGAGGACTTGAGGATACTTCCCGAAGATAAATTTAAAGATTTCACCTACGAGGACTATATCCGATTCTGGATTTATAAGAACCATTTTTGTTTGAGTTTTAGAGGAATCATTAACATCTCTTGTAAGTGTGCAAGAAAATTATAAAATAACGTCTTGATTTGAAATCTTAAATCTGTAGAAGTAAAATCTGGAAATTTTACATTGAGTTTCAAGCAATTTTCATGATCAGGGCGCCTTCTACACCCTTAAGAAGTGAAGTCGGTCTATATGGAGGCTTTACCAAATGGACCGATAAAAACTTAATCCTATACACGTTTTTGTGAGCCTAAAATACCAGAATATTTACAATTTCAGGCAAATCAGATAAAAACTACGGTTTCTAGAAACCAAAGGAGTTAAATCGGGAGATTGTTCTTATGGGGGCTATACTAAAATACGGACTGGCACACCTCTTTATGACCAGAAAATACCTCTAGATTTCCAATTTCAGGCAAATAGGATAAAAACTTCGGATTCTAGAAGCACAAGAAGTAAAAGCGGGAAATCGGTCTATATGGGGGCTATACCAAAATATGTACCGATACTCACCATTTTCGGCACACCTCTTTATGGTCCTAAAATACCTCTAGATTTCCAATTTCAGGTAAATTGAATAAAAACTGCGGTTTCTATAAGCCCAAGAAGTAAAATCGGGAGATCGGTCTATATATACCAAAACATGGACCGATACTCACCATTTTTGGCACACCTCTTTATGGTCATAAAATACCTCTAGATTTCAAATTTCAGGCAAATTGGAAAAAAACTACGATTTCTATAAGCCCAAGACCCCAAATCGGGAGGTCGGTTTATATGGGGACTATATCAAAACCTGGACCGATATAGCCCATCTTCGAACTTGATCTGCCTGCAGACAAAAGACGAGTTTGTGCAAAATTTCACCACGATTGCTTCATTATTGAAGACTGTAGCGTGATTACAACAGACAGGCAAACAGATGGACATCGTTATATCGTCTTAGAATTTCTCCCTGATCAAGAATATATATACAGTCGAAGCTCTGTTTAACGAATATCCCATTTAGCGAAAATCCAATTTAACGAAAGTACCAATTCTTAACGTTGAGTACTCTAAATAACGAACGGTTGAACAAAATTTACGTTCGATTTAACGAAAATGCTTTGAATCTTAAGAAAATAAACAACACAAAGTAAGCAATATTTGACGATTTTGAGAATGACTTAAGTCCTTAGGAAATATCCACAAAGTACGGCATTCCCAAGATATTTAGATTACATCATATGTTTGGAAACACATATTCAATGGCCGGGTAATTAGGTAAAGTTAGGTTAGATAGATGGCAGCTCCGTTACGGAAATGAATCTACCCCAGGACCGGTACAGGACTACTCCCTGAATAGTAGTCCTGTGAATAGACCGGTCCCAGTTCTGTTCGAAACGTATGGAAGGAACACGGGTTTGTCATTGACGGGGGTAAATTTACACTGCAGGACACGGCTTGGACTCATTCCAAAGCACATGACTTGAGAGAACTTAGTTGGACTAGACAGCTGCTCATGAACCAGTCTGGGACACACCCTTAGGAAAAGGTATTATTTTTATCATCCCAATTGCATCAGAAAGAAAAACTATTGGAATATGTTGACCCATAGCTATATGTCTAGATCCAATAAAACTTAAAAATCAAAAGAGTTTAAAACTCAATAATTTTTATGAAAATTTAAAAACTGCGACAAACTGGAGCACTGGTACTAGTCCTGTGATAGGTCCGTTAGTGGCAATATACACAAAATTTTCGTAGGATCGCTAATTGGACAGGTGGTGAATTTTTCTCTTATTAATGGTACTACCCGATCCTATATTTAGTTCTTATAGCTCAAGAGAAATTAAGAAATACACAGGAATGTCAATATCATTTGTGGGAGGGATAACCTACTGCTGAAAACCTTTTTTTTTGGTGCTGGTACGTTGAGAGTAACATACATCTATGCCGACAGGAGCTTGTAGGACGTTTAGGAAGATGTTACTATGAAAACTACCTATGCCTGGCCCATCTTGAAACCGGAGACTGGAAACATATTATGCTAAGAAGTTAGAGCACACAAATATTGACATGGGTGTATATAGGCCCCCATAAGAAAGCGAATCTTGGATCCTCTTTTCAATCTAACCTCAACTAGATTTATCAAGTTCATCAGTTTTTAAGGATTATTTAAATCAATATTTTTTAAGTGCCTCTGTAGTTTGATTTTGCCAAATACTTATGAATTTTCACTCATCTGGTAAAAAACTACGATTTTCAATAAAAGTTAACATTTAATATTCCCGTTCGATTTAACGAATTTTTCGAAATAACGAAAGGGCCTGACAATATATCATTCGTTAAACCGAGCTTCGACTGTACTTTATATAGTCGGAAATCGATATTTCGATGTGTTACAAATGGAATGACAAACTTACTATACCCCCGTCACCATTCTATGGTGGTGGGTATAAAAATTATTTCATCTCCTGGACGTTTCGTCTGTTTTTTTCCGACTTTTTCAACAGAGTTTTTATTGATAAATCTATTGAAGGAGTAATAACTTTATATATGAATTTCATTTTTCTGGATTTTTTTTAAGTTTGATTATAAAATTAAAATTTTATCGAATCCAGCTAGCTGCAATAAGATCAAGATTTCGAACCACAAAACCAAGGGACTCGTTATCGTCACGAAAATTTACTCCTAAATATTCAAGTAGTCAAATTGGGTGGTAGACACTTTGGTAGAATTCTACCAGAAATTGTAGATTTTTTATTGTTTGGTAGATTGGTAAAATTTGTTAAGATTTTGTAAAGAGGTACTTCATAAATTGTCTATAGAAATAAACTTTTGACAAAATTTTTATATACAAATACAATTTTGTCAAAATTTTCTATATAAATAAAATTTTGTCACAATTTTCTATATAAAATTTTTGATATAGAAATAACACTTTGAAAAATGTTTCTATATAAATAAATTTTTGACAACATTTTTCGATAGAAATAAAATTTTGAAAATTTTTTCTATAGAAATAAAATTTTGAAAAATTTTTCTATAGAAATAAAATTTTGTCAAAATTATCTATAGAAATAGAATTTTGTCAAAATTATCTATAGAAATAGAATGTTGACAAAATTTCCTATAGAAATAACATTTTGTTAAAAAAGATTAAACCAACTTCTCGAAAAAATCCCAACAAAAATCCACAAAATTATAAATTCCCCACCAAATCTCCAAGAAAAATAGCCCCAATATGGGGAAAATCTCTGGAAATACTGGCAACACTTTTTAGACCGTTTAAAAATCCTACGAGTCAATTGCTTAAACCTTCATTTATGAAGCTGCCTCTGTGGGAGGTGAGGTGAAGAATATAGAGGCGATGCAAATTACTGCGAATTACCATTGGCTGTCACTCGAAAAAGTCAGAGCAGTACCTGCAGTTTGAGTCCTAAATATGTCATCACAAGGAGGAAATAGATTTAACAACCCAAGACACACCATTTCACGTCTTGGGCTTGACACCCACTTCACTTCACCTAATTAAATTCCATTTAATTTTAATTTTTATTTTACAAAAATTTTCTCCAAAATGTTCTATTATAACCAAACGAAAAATCGAGTATGTCTTCCAGGCTATAGGGGGATCGTATGAAGAACAATCACAACAACAACAACAACCATTTGCTTCATTGGTAATGTTAGAAATTGTGGCTATATGGCCATACAACGACCATCACTATGATCAGCGGCAGAAACAAGAAAACCAAAAATAAACCGCAACAACAATAACATCATCAGCAGGATCATCATCTCAGCATCATCAACTGTTGGCAAACAACATTGGCATGATTCCATTAAGGTCGAGGTTATGCAAACAATCTCAAAGAATCTGTGCGAAATGCGCCAATGCACAAATGCAACTAAATAATCAACCGAACGGTAAGAGATGTAAACACAACAACAATGCAACAAATACAACAAGCTAAATTTTTTGGGGGGTAATGAAATTGAGTTCTATTTTATTTAGAAGAGAGAACAGTACTGTAAAAAGAGCTAAAAACGCAATTAGTCAATACCCCTGAGAGTTTACCCCCACTCCGTTCTAATGGAAGTGGTCCTGTAAAAATTCTTACAATTGCATACCGAGACATCCTTGGGTTTTCGGCAATTGGGATATTTAGGATTTGCATCCACAAAGCTTATCCTTACTCGAGTTCAAGGCTCTGAACAGGCAGAAAGATATGATACAAGATTGCCCTACCCTACAAAAATTACCGGTTCCAAAGATTTTGTCTTTACAATAATGATTTTGGTATTGATTCTGAGCCAAAGAAGCGGTAAATTGAAGTAAGGATGCATTTAAGATGCCATTCTCTTTTATATTTAGGTTTTTCGTACTTGACATTGGAAAACAACAATAAACTCTATTTCTCCACTTAGTTTCGATTTATTTCTCGATGTTATTTCAAAGTAGAGGCTTTAATCTAAATAAGCTATAAATATTTTTCATATTGGTGGGCACTAAAATGCATTTTTATAAACTCCTTTAACACGAAACGAAAACTAAAAAAAATTTAGACTATTTTTCTACCGTATGTCTCTGGTAAATGGATATTCATACAAGAACTAGCCAGATTTTTTACGGATTCTATTTTGTATTTTTTTTTTTCTAACACTTCGATAGATATAATAGCCCAAAAACGCATTTGGTCATAATTCATGAATCAAGTTCTCAAAACAATTTTATATAGCTCTTGAACTAATTAAGGTACCTCGAAATTTTCACCATTAGTTTTTTATCGGTAGTGAAAGTTTCGTTTTTTCACCTTTTTATACCCTCCACCATAGGATAGGTATAAAAAGTATACCCCCAGTATATTAACTTTGTCATTCGAAATATTGCTCTAAGACCCCATAAAGTATATATATATATTCTGGGTCGTGCTGAAATTCTGAGTCGATCTGAGCATGTCCGTCCGTCCGTCGGTTGAAATCACGCTAACTTCCGAACGAAACAAGCTATCGACTTGAAACTTGGCACAAGTAGTGTTTATTGATGTAGGTCGGATGGTATTGCAAATGGGTCATATCTGTCCACTTTTACGTATAGCCCCCATATAAACGGACCCCCAAATTTGGCTTGCAGACCTTCTAAGAGAAGCAAATTTCATCCCATACGGCTGAAATTTGGTACATGGTGTTAATATATGGTCTCTAACAACCATGCAAAAATTGGTCCACATCGGTCCATAATTATATACAGCCCCCATATAAACGGACCCCCAAATTTGGCTTGCAGACCCTCTAAGAGAAGCAAATTTCATCCGATCCGGCTGAAATTTGGTACATGGTGTTAATACATGGTCTCTAACAACCATGCAAAAAATTGGTCTACATCGGTCCATAATTATATATAGCCCCCATATAAACCGACCCCCAGATTTGGCTTGCGGAGCCTCTAAGAGAAGAAAATTTCATCCGATCCGGCTGAAATTTGGTGCATGGTGTTAATATATGGCATCTAACAATTATGCAAAAATCGGTCCACATCGGTCAATAATTATATATAGCCCCCATATAAACCGATCCCCAGATTTGGCTTGCGGAGCCTCTAAGAGAAGAAAATTTCATCCGATCCGGCTGAAATTTGATGCATGGTGTTAATATATGGTCTCTAAAAACTATGCAAAAATTGGTCCACATCGGTCAATAATTATATATAGCCCCCATATAAACCGATCCCCAGATTTGGCTTGCGGAGCCTCTAAGAGAAGAAAATTTCATCCGATCCGGCTGAAATTTGGTGCATGGTGTTAATATATGGTCTCTAACAACTATGAAAAAATTGGTCCACATCGGTCAATAATTATATATAGCCCCCATATAAACCGATCCCCCGATTTGTCTTATTTTTAAACGAACTTTCGTTTTGTTGTCAAGATGCAAAAAGATAACAAATTTAAAGACAGTCTCCTTAATTTTGAAGAATTTTTCACAATTATTAAATACTAGTTGACTTCAGTTGCAACACTCTGCTTCATTCCCGAAATTTTCCGAAATACGATGTGTACGCTGTACAGTTGTTAGACATCTACCAAAGGTGGTAGATCTTTTACTATTTGGTAGATTGGCAGAATTCTTGATGTTTTGATAGATTTTCAAAAATATTCCTTTCCAACTAAGGGTACTTCAAAAATTTTCTGTAGAAATACAATTTTGACAAAAATTTCTATAGAAATAAAATTTTAACAAAATTTTCTTTAAAAATAAGATTTTGACAAAATTTTCTTTAAAAATAAGATTTTGTCAAAATTTTATTTTTATAGAAAATTTTGTCAATAGAAACAAACTTTTGACAAAATTTTTATATAGAAATACAAATTTAAAAAAAAATTCTATAGAAATAAAATTTTGAAAAAATAGCCTATTCAGTTAAAAATGTTGAAAAAAATTTCTATAGAAATAACATTTTGACAAATTTTTTAATAGAAATTAAATTTTGCAAAATAAGTTTTTTTTATAGTTTTTTGCTAAAATTTACTTCATACTTTGGTAGATTATATTTGGCTCGAGTGGTAACCGTGTATGTGGGAGGGGAGAGAAAATAGGCTTTGGGTCCGTTTGAAAAAAATAATCAAACAAAATTTTCCTTCATGTTAACCCATTTGCTGCCATTGTACTCGCTGGAGTACAGAATTTGCATTACTTCTTTAGGCGTGAATTCGGAATTCAATGTCTTGGATGTAAATTAAAAAAATTCTGTGATATTTTGTCACATAAATAATTTTTATAAATTTTAATGAATTCTAACGTTTAACCTCAAATATTTTCAAAAATTCACTAGTTTTCAGATTGGATTTAGCATTTTTTTCGACAAAATTTAAATGATTTGTACCATTTTATGAATTCTTACTCTGTTTTTAACCTATTTGAAACAAAAAAGTTAAAATTGCCCATTAAAAGTATGGAAAAACCATGCTATAAAAAATTGAACTAAAAGAACTTCCTGAGTAGTTAAAATAAAGAACATCATTGGGAGTGCATCTGCTGGAAGTGCTTTTAAGGTTGTGCCTTGGAAAGAACTTCCAATTTTTTTTTCTGGGAACTTTATATATGAATTTAATTTTTCTGGCTTTTTTTTTAAGTTTGACTAATTAAAATTAAAATTTTGTCGAATCCAGCTACACTGAAAAAAATATTGACCTAATATGGAAGATTATGCAACTTAAATTTTAGGAATCGAAATTTACCCAAAGTTAAGGACAGAATTTTATAAAATAATGACATTTTAATTAAATGAAAGTTTACAATCCTTGCTTCAAAAATTTTTTTCATTAAATTTAGGACACAAATCTTGAAATTTTCTGTCTCTCTGCTGAAGTTGTAGTAGGCAAATTTTCCTTCAAATAAAGAAAAACATTTTTAATTTAAATACATCGTCTTTAACTCAACTGATGTATTGCATTTTTTAATTTAAGATAAAATCGTTTAAAATATAGACTAAGACTTATTTTAAGGATTTGCATATTTGGTTTAAAGTTTTTTTTTAATATTAAGAAAACTGTTTACTTTGAAGTACCTGTCATAATTTGGATTTTAAATTGGAATTTGTTTGTACATAAATACCTTTATTAGTATATCGCAAAAAGAGGATAAAAATTCAATGAATGAGATCTGTATCTGATTGTAATTTTATTTATCTTGATTTAAAGCCAGGCAGGTCCGTCAAAGATGTCTTTATTATAAAGAAGCCGCATCTTTGGCTCGGAATCAATACCAAAATCCTTAAGGGAAAAAATTTTATTTTTATAGAACATTTTATTTTTATAGAAAATTTTGTCAATAGAAACAAACTTTTGACAAAATTTTTATATAGAAATACAAATTTAAAAAAAAAAATTCTATAGAAATAAAATTTTGAAAAAATAGTCTATTCAGTTAAAAATGTTGAAAAAAAATTTCTATAGAAATAAAATTTTGACAAATTTTTTAATAGAAATTAAATTTTGCAAAATAAGTTTTTTTTGTAGTTTTTTGCTAAAATTTACTTCATACTTTGGTAGATTATATTTGGCTCGAGTGGTAACCGTGTATGTGGGAGGGGAGAGAAAATAGGCTTTGGGTCCGTTTGAAAAAAATAGTCAAACAAAATTTTCCTTCATGTTAACCCATTTGCTGCCATTGTACTCGCTTGAGTACAGAAAATTGGCAACATTTAATATGGCAAAACTTTTTTTATAAATTAAATTAGGCAATGTTTCTTTATTTTTCTTGTTTTTTATAAAAATTTAAATTTTTCATATAAAAATTTCATTTTTTTTAGGTTTTGGGTGGATTTTTCAATTTTTTGAGGGTGGTCACGAATTAAAGTCCTTTTCGCTCTAGGACGCATATTTAAGGAGATATGGGCAAAAGAAATTTTTCATATAAAATTTCAATTTTTTTAGGTTTTGGGTGGATTTTTCAATTTTTTGGGGGTGGTCACGAATTAAAGTCCTTTTCGCTCTAGGACGCATATTTAATGAGATATGGGCAAAAGAAGTTTTTCATATAAAAATTTCTGTGTTTTTTGTTTTTACATTTTTTAACTTAAGTACAGTGTTATATAAATGCATTTAACATTTTTTTTATTTTAAATTGTCTTGGCGTGTAATGAGTTAAGGTACCCACTTTTAAGTCGAATCACTTTATTATAAGGACAAAACGACTTTATTGATAAGTTTATCTAGTTTTAGACAAGAAAAAAATATTTTTTCAGTGCATTGAGACAGCATTGTATGATCCTGTAGGCTATATGGATGGCTCACTAGCTGTCAGTAAATACCTATCCGTGGCTTTAGTATAAATTAAGAGAGCTACTCTAATAACGTGGACCCGAGTTCATACAAGAACCCATAGGAAAACTAGGAACAAAATGACTTATTTTAGTTACTCCATGGCAAACTAAAATTAAAATCGGAAGATACACGTTTCTTCCGATTTTAAATCGATTTCATGATTTCTGACCACTGTGAATAAATATTGACCACGATTTGCCAATGTTGAAATCTCTACAAAGACTACTGTCTTGGTTTTTGGTATATGACAATGGCCAAACAGCCATCTCATAATCTTTAGTTAGAGCAACAGTTAACAATCACCATCAAATTCAAGTAGAAAACCTCAAGCAAACTAAACAAAAAAAAACAACGACCAGCATAAACTCCATTTTCCAAGAGCATGAAAAACAAATATGAATGAAAAGATATTTAAGACTTCTTTTTTTTCTATTTTGTTTCCCTACAGGTTTTGCTGCTACTTTCATTCTAAATTTTTTTGGCCATGGATATAGTCCATATTTTTAAGGATTTTATTTTGCAATTTGTTGCGGAGGTTATTAGAGTAAGGCAAGCAGACAACGCCAAGTCTATCCCCCCACTAATGTCACACTCTTATGGAAGTCATAGCCATAGAATCCCTCGTCCATAGATGATTTTTTGAAACAGTAAAAATCGTGTGCTACATTAAAGCGGTGCAAAAAAATCTTGGCACCCATAAAAAAGGTTAAATACTAAATTTTCATATTTCTTTTTATAGTTGCTCTTACAGTTAAGCTAATAAGATGAGAACCGAACGTTAATGGATTAAAATTTCGACCAAATGAATGGGAAAAATGGGTCAATTGCAATATGAAATGGTTTCTTTGAGATGAGAGCAAAATGTATTTTATGTTACAGTCATAACCACGGTTGCCACAGTTAATAGAATTCTACCAAAAATGGTAGATTTTCTACTGTTTGGTAGATTGGTAGAATTTCTAATATTTTGGTAGATTTTGCAAAAGTTTAGACAAAAGAATTTAGACAAAATTTTCTATAGAAATAAAATTTCTACAAAAGTTTGTATAGGAATAAAATTTTGGCAAAATATTCTTTAGAAATAAAATTTTGACAAAATTTTTTATAGAAATAAAATTTTGACAAACTTTTCCACAGAAAAAGAATTTTGACAACATTTTCTACAGAAAAAAAAAATTCTACAAAATTTTCTAACAAAAAATTATATTTTGACAAAATTTTCTATAGAAATATAACTTTGACAAAATTTTCAATAAAACAAAATTTTCTATAAATTCAATATTTTTAAAAGTTTTAATTTTCGTGTTGAGTCCTACTATCAAAGTCCATTGTGGGTAAGTTCTCCCTTTTTGTAGAAGTAGTAACGGTAAAACTAAAATAAAATAATAAAACATTTCATTCGAAAATTTTGGTAGATTATTTTTGGCACGAGTGCCGACTGTGGTCATAACTCCTTCTTCCTTTTAAATTCACAATCCCCTCAATTCTGTGACAATACAAAAACAAGTAAGGAAAGTCTAAAGTCGGGCGGGGCCGACTATATTTTCGATACCATATCACATCCGTCAAATGTATTGGGGGGCTATTTGGTTTGTCCCAAATACATATATTTAAATATCAATCGATCTGGACAGAATTTGATAGACTTCTACAAAATGTATAGACTCAAAATTTAAGTTGGCTAATGCACTAGGGTGGAACACAATGTTAGTAAAATAATATGGGCAAATATTTAAATCTGAAGCAATTTTAAGGAAACTTCGCAAAAGTTTATTTATGATTTATCGCTCGATATATATGTATTAGAAGCTTAGGAAAATTAGAGTCAGTTTTACAACTTTTCGACTAAGCAGTGGCGATTTTACAAGGAAAATGTTGGTATTTTGACCATTTTTGTCGAAATCAGAAAAACATATATATGGGAGCTATATCTAAATCTGAACCGATTTCAACAAAATTTGGCACGCATAGCAACAATGCTAATTCTACTCCCTGTGCATAATTTCAACTAAATCGGAGATAAAAATTGGCCTCTGTGGTCATATGAGTGTAAATCGGGCGAAAGCTATATATGAGAGATATATCTAAATCTGAAGCCATTTCAACAAAATTTGGCACGTATAGCTACAATGCTAATTCTACTCCCTGTGCAAAATTTCAACTAAATCGGAGCAAAAAATTGGCCTCTGTGGTCATATGAGTGTAAATTGGCCGAAAGCTATATATGGGAGCTATATCTAAATCTGAACCGATTTCAACCAAATTTGGCACGCATAGCTACAATGCTAATTCTACTCCTTGTGCAAAATTTCAACTAAATCGGAGCAAAAAATTGGCCTCTGTGGTCATATGAGTGTAAATCGGGCGAAAGCTATATATTGGAGCTATATCTAAATCTGAACCGATTTCAACCAAATTTGGCACGCATAGCAACAATGCTAATTCTTCTCTCTGTGCAAAATTTCAACCAAATTGGGCTAAAACTCTGGCTTCTGGGACCGTATTAGTCCATATCGGGCGAAAGATAAATATGGGAGCTATATCTAAATCTGAACCGATTTCAATAAAATTTGAGACACTTGACTATAGTACTAATTGTTCTTCTTGTGCAAAATTTTAAGCAAATTAGGGTAAAACTCTGGCTTCTGGGGCTATATAAGTCCATATCGGGCGAAATATATATATGGGAGCTATATCTGAATCTGAAGCGATTTCTTCCAAAATCAATAGGTATCTATTCTGAGCCAAAACACATACTTGTGCCAAATTCGAAGTCGATTGGACTAAAACTGCGACCTAGACTTTGATTACAAAAATGTGTTCACGGACAGACGGACATCGCTATATCGACTCAGGAGCCCACCCTGAGCATTTTTGCCAAAGACACCATGTGTCTATCTCGTCTCCTTCTGTGTGTTGCAAACATATGCACTAACTTATAATACCCTGTTCCACAGTGTGGAGCAGGGTATAATTACGTCTTAAGATGGTTGAGGTTACAATTACTCGAGAAATTAAATAAATCGTACCATTCGTGTTTTTAGATATTTTTTCATTTAATGGGTTAAATGTTGTTTGTTAAAGTAATTTCCCTGAGGACATGTCTCGGAATATTAGATCAAATATGACTAAATTAAACAAAACCATTTATTTTTAGTCCCAATGACCTCGAGCAAAACTAACCAAAAATAATGTTTTTTTGTTTTTCAAAAAAATTAAGATTTTTATACACTGCGCCACACTGTTGAAAAGGGTATTGCAAACTGCTTATGTTTGCAACACCCAGAAGGAGACGAGATAGACACGTAATGTCTTTAGCAATAATGCTCACACTGAAAAAACAGTGAACCCTTTTCCATTGCAAAATGAACTAAACTGTAGTAATATTGACCATGATTTAACCCTTAAGATTTTTTTCAACTTGTCTAGTTTATAATTCTCTTAAATTTTAGTTCATCTATAACATTGTATTTTAGTTCATTTTTACAACGCCATAAGATTTATATACCACTACCAAATTAAAAATTCAGTATTATTTTGTTTTACTTGCTTATTTTTTGGGAAACCCGATAATAAAAATTGGTTAACAGTCTCTTTAAAATGTCGACGACTAAACTATTTTTAAATCAATCATTCCACAGTACAGAGAAATTAAATAATTAAAGGAACAACAAACTGTGTTACTATTATGAAAATTTTCATACATTAAAATTAAACTTTCTTTAAGCAAAAGTACTTTATTATAAAAACTTATGATGAAAGTTCTTAATACAATGTTTTTTGTGAATAAAAATTATGACCACGTGGAACAGAGAGTAGTTCATTTGAACTCGCTGTTTGAACATTTTGACTTATCCTTGTTTTATTCATCGTAGGTAATTTTTTCACATATCTTGCTGGAAAAAATGGAAGCAATGATGAAAATTGTTAAAAATTAACACCATGTAATGAAATATACTTTTTTAAATCTTTATTTTAGCTTGTAACTTACCATATTTGGGGGCATTTTATCAAATGGTGTAAGGAATTCAACTTTCTTTGGAAAACGTATCTCATAAAATTTGTACCTGAAACAATTAGAGAAATAATGAAGTATTCTATATAAACTCATAAAACTGTGTTTTTATCGATGTGAAGGATATAATAAAATAAATATTCTAGTTGAAAGAAAGCCAGAGTTTTAATATAAAACTTACCAATTCTCTATTAAATTGTACGCTGAGGGGAAATATAAAAAGTTGTCCAAATTTATTTGGGTTACTCTGAAATTAAATATTAAATAAAATTATTAAATAAGTTTTCAAAAAATTTAATGAAAAAAATAATAATATGCATAAAAAACCAAATATTCTTGATAACCCTAGACAGTCATTATTCGTCAAAATGACGACACGTAATTTCATTTTCGATTTAAAATTTTAGTCTATTGGGAAATGGTAAATTTAAGTTATACTAATTCGACCGTTTTATTAATTTTTGTTTTATACTACTTAAAACCAAATAGAATAAGAAAATAAACTCAAGTTTGGTTCACTTTTTCGGTCACGATGAAAATTATAGCGTCTTGAAATGAGCCGTAGTCAAAATGACGAAGGATGACGTTAAGTACAAAAAATAAGGATGACAGTCCAGGGCTAAAAGAAAGTTAAAGAATTCTTACCAATTCACTATTAAGGCAAAGGAGTACTAAAAGTTTGTCCAAATTTTTAAGGGGTTATTCTGAAATTAAATATTTGTTTTTACATTAAAAATATTACATTGGTTTCCAAAAATTTTGATTAAAAAATACTAAAATAAGGCATTAAAAACCTGTAATTTTGATGATAAAAAGGTCACATAACCGTAAATATTCTAGTTGAAATAAAGCCAATTTTTAAAAGAAAACTTACCAATTCTCTATTTTTTAAATTTGTCCGAATACATCTGGAGTTGCTCTGAAATTAAATATTGTTTTTACAACAAAGAAAAACATTAAACTGGTTTCCAAAAAAATAATTAACAAATAATAATATACATAAAAAATATTCTTTTTAAAAGAAAGTCATGTTAAAAAAATACTTACCAATTTATGAATAAACTATACGCTGAGATATAATAAAAATTTTCCAAATTCATCTGGAATTGAATATTAATTTTTTACATAGAATACTAAAAATTTCAATACACTTTCAATATATTTTCCTAAATATTCGTAATAACTTTTTTCTAAACTACCGATAAAATATTAATAACTTTCATTTAAAAGGTTTAATAAACAAACACCAATATATGTCTCAAAAATCCAAAATATTCCATGCCTTTATATTCCCTTGTTGCATACCTACTTAAAAGATGCAACAGTCCACGCCAACGCCAAATATACAACTGAAGCATGCCAAACAAAACCAAGCAAAGCCAAAACATTCCTACAACAACAAAAACACATGTGCCTTTATTGAAAACAACACCTCATCCAGCCAAATAACCCATCCGCGTATAACAAACACACACACACAAACCACTAAATGAACAAAAATAAGAACAACACACGCTCATGTATACACAACAAAACTCATGTAATATCATCTTTACATTAATCACATTCCACTATGCCGATAAAAATCTCTGTACTATTCATTAGTTCGTCGCATCTGCTGAAAATTTACTCTAAGAATAATATTCGTAAAGGCACACCAGTTTATGCGCTTTACAGATTATCAGTTATTCCGGACGGAATGTCGGTGTTTGTAAAGAATCTTACAGTGTGTCGGATCGATACGACTTGTCGGCGATGACTAAATAATCGGTAAATGTGTTATCGATCCCATAAACATGCAGCAGTATCGATTATGCCTTCGGACTTAACTTATATTATGCACAATATATGGGATATGTTCGACACGAGCACTGTCGTCCGGAATAACTGATAGTCTGAAAAGCGCATTATGAACGATGAAACGTTTAACTTAAAATTTGCCAAATTTTCAAGAAATGTTATCTACCATTTTTGACGAAAATGTCTATACATTTTATTACATGTGAACTAAAAATATTTCAATGGGTAATTTTTTACCAACAATTATTAACTATAAGAATTGTCAGTAAGAAATTGCTATCCACTTTCAAGTTCATTTTTCGTAAAAAAATATTTTCTCATACAAAAAATCTTATAGTAAATTGCACTTATTATTTAGAAAGTACTTTACATTTCACAAGTAGTTTTATAGCATGACAAACGAATTTTTAACTACCAGTTAAGAAATTTTTTAAGGAATTTCCCATCGTATTTTGTAGGCCATGAACTAAACGATTGCTACTTAGAATTTGTAAAATTTCCTTCCGAGTAGTTAATTTTCGTTGAAGATACGAAAAATGAACTAAAATTCTGGAAAATTCTTGTAATAAATTATTGTAAAAATCTTCTTAAATTTACGAGACACTTTTTTTCTGTGCAGGGACGGGCACTGAGTCGATCAAGCCATGTCCGTCGGTCTGTGAACACATTTTTGTAATATCAAAGTCTACAAGTAGGTTGCAATTCAAGTCAAATCGACTTCAAGTTTGGCATAATTATGTGTCAGAATAGAACCATATTGAATTTTGCACAAGGAGTACAATGTGATTGAAATCGGTTCAGACCCATATGGCTACAGAAGCCAAAGTTGTACTCCGATTTATATGAAATTTTGCACAGGGAGTAGAATAAAGGTTCTGGATATATATGCTAATTTTGGTTGGGATCAGTTCAGATTTACATATAGTTCCCATATATATCATTCGACCGATTTTCCCTCCTATGAACACAGAAATCAAAGTTGTAAACCAATTTTCGTGAAATTTTGCACAGGGATAATTATGCATGTCAAATTTGGTTGAATTTAGATAAAGCTCCCATATATATGTTTTACTGATTTTGGTGCTACAAAGTGGTGCAGGGTATAATATAGTCGGCCCACCCGACTTTAGACTTTCCTTACTTGTTTTTGTTTAAATATTGGTGACAGTTTTCTTTTCTCTGCTCATAAAAAAAGATAGCCTGTACGAAAAAGTGATTCACGGTATACATAGTGAACTAAAACGTCATCTAAAATTGTTCAACCTACTTAGTTTCAAACATTTCACCATCTTCTAATTCTTCTAATCTCATTAAGTGCTTCATTAAAGACATTTTGTCAGCCAAGAAATGTTCAACTCATCATCATTCTTAAGTGAAATATAAGTGAAACCATCATAAAATCTATTGTATGATTTCACAATCCTCTAATACTCTCTAAGGTACAAACGTAAAGGTGATCACGTTTCGTAAATTATGCGATAAACTAAAGCGCATGCGCGCTCCTAGTCCATGTATCTACGTACATTACGAACAAATCTCTTCTCTTTAATATCCCAATCATCAACAATGGTAGATAGTAAAGTATGTAGGCGTACTATTTCGACAGTTATAACAAACAGACTTATCTTCATATCATCCTACAAAGGAGGAGAAAGAGATGTTTAAATCTCCACGGGCATGGGCTGACATACATATTTTCAAAGAAATACAAAAAAAATACAAACCTAATCGTGCTCTTTAATAATCCTCACCCTGTTTTGTACTTTAATTCGTTCCTTCACAAGGCTTTTGATAGTTTAAACGCATGTTACCGTTAAAGATATGATGCTTAGGATAAGCTTGCCGCAATTGTAAGAACAAAACTGACGTTTGTTATAGGATACCTAGAGTACACTTAGAAGACATGAAAGCGGCGGTGTCTAAAAATTTGAATCGAGGTTACATGAATTTTGACAAAATTTTCTGTAGTAATAAAATTTTGACAAAATTTTCTATAGAAATACAATTTTGACAAAATTTTCTATAGAGATAAAATTTTGACAACATTTTCTATAGAAATAAAATTTTGACAAAATTTTCTATAGAAATAAAATATTGACAAAATTTTCTATAGAAATAAAATATTGACAAAATTTTCTATAGAAATAAAATTTTGACAAAATTTTCTATAGAAATAAAATTTTGACAAAATTTTCTTTAGAAATAAAATTTTGACAAAATTTTCTATAGAAATAAAATATTGACAAAATTTTCTATAGAAATAAAATATTGACAAAATTTTCTATAGAAATAAAATTTTGACAAAATTTTCTATAGAAATACAATTTTGACAAAATTTTCTATAGAAATAAAATTTTGACAAAATTTTCTATAGAAATAAAATTTTGACAAAATTTTCTATAGAAATAAAATATTGACAAAATTTTCTATAGAAATAAAATTTTGGCAAAATTTTCTATAGAAATAAAATATTGACAAAATTTTCTACAGAAATAAAATTTTATATTTGTCTCAACTTTAAACCCATTGCGTTGACAAGAGTAGCATAACCATTAGAGGAAAAGAAGCTACTCTTGTAGTTTAGTCAAGGCAATGGTTTTAAAGCTGAGATCAAAACATTAAATATTATTGAAGTACAAATCAACAATAAAAAAACAAAAACGAATTAAAATTTTGACAAAATTTTCTGTAGAAGTAAAATTTTGACAAAATTTTATATACAAATAAAATTTAGACAAAATTTTCTATACAAATAAAACTTTGACAAAATTTTCTATACAAATAAAATGTTGACAAAATTTTCTATACAAATAAAATGTTGACAAAATTTTCTATAGAAATAAAACTTTGACAAAATTTTCTATAGAAATAAAACTTTGACAAAATTTTCTATAAAAATAAAATTTTTACAAAATTTTCTATAGAAATAAAATTTTGACAAATTTTCTATAGAAATAAAATATTAACAAAATTTTCTACAGAAATAAAATTTTATATTTGTCTCAACTTTAAACCCATTGCGTTGACAAGAGTAGCTTAACCATTAGAGGAAAAGAAGCTACTCTTGTAGTTTAGTCAACGCAATGGTTTTAAAGCTGAGATCAAAACATTAAATATATACATATAACATTTTGACAAAATTTTCTGTACAAATAACATTTTAACAAAATTTTCTATACAAATAAAATTTTGACAACATTTTCTATACATATAAAATTTTGACAAAACTTTCTATACATATAAAATTTTGACAAAACTTTCTACACATATAAAATTTTAACAAAATTTTAACAAAATTTTATATACAAATAAAATTTTGACTAAATTTTCTATGCAAATAAAACTATGACAAAATTTTCTATACGAATAAAATTTTGACAAAATTTTCTATACATATAAAATTTTGATAAAATTTTCTATACGTATAAAATTTTAACAAAATTTTCTATACAAATAAAATGTTAACAAAATTTTCTACAAAAAAAAATGTTGAAAACATTTTCTATAGAAATAAAATTTTGAAACATTTTCTATAGAAATAAAATGTTGCCAAATTTTCTATAGAAATGAAATTTTGACAACATTTTTCATAGAAAACAAATTTTGACTATAGAAATAAAATTTTCACAAAATTTTCTACAGAAATAAAATTTTGACAAAATTTTCTACAGAATTAAAATTTTGACAATATTTTCTAAAGAATAAAAAATTTTCACAAAATTTTCTACAGAAATAAAATTTTGACAAAATTTTCTATGGAAATGACATTTTGACAAAATTTTCTGTAGAAATAAAATTTTTACAAAATTTCCATAGAAATAAAATTTCGAAAAAACTTTCTATAGAAATAAAATTTTAACAAAATTTTCTATAGAAATAAAACTTTGACAAAATTTTCTATAAAAATAAAATTTTGACAAAATTTTCTATAGAAATAAAATGTTGACAAAATTTTATATGGAAATAAAACTGTGACAAAATTGTCTATACAAATAAAACTTTGACACAATTTTCTATACAAATAAAATTTTGATAACATTTTCTATAAAATATAATTTTGACAAAATTTTCTTTACATATAAAATTTTGACAAAATTTTCTATAGAAATACAATTTTGACAAAATTTTCTATAGAAATACAATTTTGACAAAATTTTATATGCATATAAAATTTAGAAAAATTTTTATACACAAATAAAACTTTGACAAAATTTTCTATACAAATAAAACTTTACACAATTTTCTATACAAATAAAATTTTGATAACATTTTCTATAAAATATAATTTTGACAAAACTTTCTTTACATATAAAATTTTGACAAAATTTCCTATAGAAATACAATTTTGACAAAATTTTATATGCATATAAAATTTTGAAAAATTTTTATATACAAATAAAACTTTGACAAAATTTTCTATACAAATAAAACTTTGACAACATTTTCTATACATATAAAATTTTGACAAAATTGTCTATACATATAAAATTTTGACAAAATTTTCTCTACATATAAAATGTTGACAAAATTTTCTATAGAAATAAAACGTTGACAAAATTTTCTATACAAATAAAATTTTGACAAAATTTTCTATACAAATAAAATTTTAACAAAATTTTCTATAGAAATAAAATTTTGACAAAATTCTCTAGAGAAATAAAATTTTGACAAAATTTTCTATGGAAATGACATTTTGACAAAATTTTCTGTAGAAATAAAATTTTTACAAAATTTTCCATAGAAATAAAATTTTAACAAAAATTATCTATACAAATAAAACTTTGACAAAATTTTCTATAAAAATAAAATTGTGACAAATTTTTTTATAGAAATAAAATGTTGTCAAATTTTTCTTTAGAAATAAAATTTGGCAAAATTGTCTATACAAATAAAACTTTGAATAAATTTTCTATACAAATAAAACTTTGACAAAATTTTCTATAGAAATGTTGACAAAATTTTTTATAGAAATAAAACAAAATTTTCTATAGAGATAATATTTGGACAAAACTTTTTATAAAAATAAAATTTTGACAAAATTTTATATAGAAATAAAATTTTGACAAAATCTTCTATAGAAATAAAATTTTGACAAAATTTTCTAGAGAAATAAAACTTTGACAAAATTTTCTATACAAATAAAAGTTTGACAAAATTTTCTATAGATATAAAATTTTGACAAAATTTTCTATACATATAAAATTTTAACAAAATTTTCTATAGAAATAAAATTGTGACAAAATTTTCTAAAGAAATAAAATTTTTACAAAATTATCTATAGAAATAAAATTTTGACAAAATTTTCTATAGAAATTGACATTTTTGTTGTCCGGTGATAAACTCTTTCAACCAAGTAGAGATCACAATTTTTATCGAATCTTCCTTAGATAGTGTAGTGCAGTTAAATATGTGCAACACGACCATCTTATAACTCCTTCAGTTTAAGTGATCAACAATATGCTGTTTTCTTGTGATCAAACTGATTAAATATCAGTACTATCTTTTTCTTACTTGTTGATAATTTAGTCTGCCATGACAATGTCGATTTAAAATGCTAAAGATAATATCAGCAAAGATTTTTCTCCATGTATATGTACGAATACAAATGCTGCAGGAAATGTGCTAAAGCATTTGGTGAGTGTCATTATAATTAAGGATTTCTTCGATGTGCCTGTTTTTCTTTTCGTTTTCTTGCATTGAATAATAGATTCAACATGAAGAGATCAACGTGTTTAGGGCATTAATATGATTGACTTTGGGAAAGCTTTTTTGAAGGAAATTATTTTTGCTGTTCCACTCTTTTTTATGAGAAACATCGTTAGGCCAACATGGTTGACTAGTCGCAATGTATTTATACCCGACGGATTATACTTATGTATCTAAATCCTAATCGATGTGGCTGATAGTTTGGAGAAGTATCCTTAAAATTATTGATCCAAATTTGAAGGCGAAAAGCCACAACGTTTACTAAAGTCATCAACTCACCTAAATGCTAAAGCTACCGCTATACTTGCCCTCCATTGTGTCTGATATGTATTGCAACAAATTTCAAGTTGCTATCATTTTTAAACCGCTCATCTAACAACTAAAAGATTTATTCCAGTGCCAGGTCATGCTATTGTTTACAAGCTTACAAAAGCATATTGATCTATTCCGTTTAGATCAAATTCAAATGCAAATGAACTGCTGATGAGCTGAACATATCACGAAAACAAATACAACACATACTTAAAAATGAACGTGGACTAAAGCCATTGAAGTTCCAAAATGTGCAAGAGGTAAAGTTCCAAAAAATGCAAGAGCCGCATTTTGTTTTCTCCGATGAGAAGACATTCCAAATTGAGCTGTCTGTGAACAACCCAAAAAAATTGATCGGGTGCACTTACCAAAGAGGTCAGCTAAAAATGTATGTCTTTGATTGACCACCAAAACTTAACTGCAGCTGTCAAAATAAATGCCGAATATTATCGGTAAATGCCCTAAAGATAATATTGAAGTCCTGGACTTTTCGGCCGCTGGCCATGGACATTCCCTTAGCAAAACTCAGCAAAATCACACTCAATACGCGTCAACCTAGAATAAAGAAAGTTCACACAATTTTTTTTTGTCTGATTCTATCACGAAAGTAATTGATCCAATTAATTTCTTAAATGAAATATCTTCAATAACTAAAATTATAGTATTTATTATAAAATTAATTGAAAGTCAATTAAAAAATTAATTAGTCCATTAAAAAAATAATTGATACTATTAATTTTGGTTTCAATTAAAAAATTAAATTAAATTAAATTAAAAAAATAATTAAAATTAAAAAAATGTCGAATTTTTAATTGAATATTTTCTAAAACTCAATTAAGACTTTAATTGGAAAAATTTTTGTTATTTTTTTTCTGTGTTCATTGTTACCGCACAATGACCACCATAATCTCCGGATCTCAATCTGTTGGACTTTTGTACCTAAGTGATCTTGGAGAGTACGGTTCGCTCTAAAAATACCAAAGTGCCGATCATCTCCAGACGGCTCTTCACCGGGAATGGGCCAAAATACCACAGAGTAATTTTCGTGTAGAATTTGGTGGCTTCATTGGCCATCTTAAGGCCATAATTCGTGCCAAAGGTAGCCAATTCGAAGAAATCAAAATTCGATGTTATTTTCTACATTTTTGTTTATGAACGCATCCAATAAATAAAATTCCGAATAGTCACTGAATGCTCGACTTATTGTTAGTAAAGACTCGCATCCCACGCCAACCGACAACGTCATCTGCATCAGTCCAGCCAAATAGGCAGCGTTAGACAATGTTCTGGCCAAACTCCTGAGTTACTTGTCGAGACAGCCATAGCTGTATACAATGGACAAGTCATCAATATTGTATTCCGAAGTTCTTTCAATGGGTGATTCCTACACGGCTGCACCCCGTGCTCGTTCTGAAGTCAAACGTTTTACTTAAACGGTATCCTTTGTTGCTAGTTGGAAACCTCACCACCTGTTTCAGAGCAAAAAATCCAAGGCTACCTACTTCCACTGAGCGATCACTATATGATCCAACCATGACCAGATCTGGACTTGAATTTGTGTCTACCTATAGCACAATGACTCTATGTAGACCACGTGTTATCACTACCAATCGCCCGGTCCAAAACGCTAACATATCTACCTCTAAGAACCTCTTTGGTGTCTCATCATCTGTTTCAGTGCTATATTTGTCTCTAATATCTTTAGGAGTAAAAGGTACATACTAGGATATGTCATATGTGCGTCATGGTGGGACCAAATTAATAAACAACTGCAATTCCTATCTTTACCATGGCAAATTTCTCCTTATTTTCCTTTGCTCTCTTATTATGTTACATAATCAAAAAAAAAATATTTTTTTTTAAATTTATGGTACATGTGTATAAATCGCATCAATATTTTACCAAACAAATTCTGACTCAACATAAACTTCCTCTACTGCCAGTGTAAAACAAAAAAAAATCGAACAAATCGCCAATTAATTAAATTTAATCCCATTTCATGGACACTTTATTCTATGACTGTGTGGTGTCTCCTTTCTTTCTTTTCTCTGCCATCTAACCTTTGTAACTCCATCCGTTTTATGGCCAATAATCAACTCGTCGATGGAACTCAATCCAGTATGTGAATCAGTAGAACGAATAAACGCATTCTTTAGGACTTTCTTCCTGCAACGATATTCAATTCTACTGAAATTGTATTTCATTTTAATGGAAGAACCATTCTTCATACTTGGAATACAACTATCTCAGCGACCACCTACATAAACTTTTTGAGTAGCTACATGGCTACATGCACGAAGAGGGTAGGTTTGATAAATTGCAGTTATTAGGAAAATGTGGAAAATATTATAAAAAATACCATAAAAAAGAAAAATTAAATTGAATTAAATCAAAATGAATTTAATTGCCATTATATAAAATTAAATTAATGTAAATAAAATTAAAAAAGTATTAAATCATCAAACTTAGCTTGTGATATTACAATTTGTCATCCCGTCTGCAACACATCGGAATATCGATTTCCGCCTACATAAAGAATGTGGCTGATATACATTGCAACCAACGTCAGGCTATAAAAATTACCCCTGACATTGAGATAAACATGGAATCGGGCAGCACTCAGTGATAAAAGATAAGATCACCTCTGTGTTAGCACAATAGACTTAATAGTCTAAGAGCGCCTGAAATAACGAGCTGCCACTATACCTAACCTAACCTAACACATATTGAAAAATGAGCTTGGACTAATATTTCAATTTTTTGAGATTCTTGTCAAAAAAAGTATCACTGGCAGTAAAAGGTGTCACAATCATTTAAAAACAAGTATATACGGCCGTAAGTTCGACCAGGCCGAATCTTATGTACCCTCCACCATGGATTGCATAGAAACTTGTACTAAAGACTGTCATCCACAATCGAATTACTTGCGAATTAAAACTTCTTAACACCGTCTTCTAAATTGTAAGTCAGTCCATACGGGGTATATATTAAACAACAAAAAGCCGATTAAACTCGTATATAATTCAGTTTGACAACATTTTCTATAGAAATAATATTTTGACAAAATTTTGTATAATATTTTTTTTTTAGAAATGAAATTTTGACAAAATTCTCTATAGAAATAAAATCTTGACAAAATTTGTATAGTAATAAAATTTTGACAAAATTTTGTATAGAAATAAAATTTTGGTAGATTTTTTTTTGGAGATCGGCTATATATAACAATAGACCTATATAGACCGGTATGGACCAATTTTTGCATGGTTGTTAGAGATCACATACTAACACCACAAAGAAAAAAATTTCACGAAAAATGTTCCAATTAAAGTTTTAATTGAGTTGAACAAATTTTTTAATTGAAACAAAAATCAATCACAAAAATTAATAGTATCAATTAATTTTTTAATTGGATCAATTAATTTTTAGTTAACCTTCAATTAATTTTTTAATTGATACTATCATTTCTGTGATTGAATATATTTCAATTAAAAAATTAATTGGATCAATTAATTTCGTGATTGAACCAGAAAAACAATTTTTTGTGTGCACGTACCAAATTTCAACCGGATCAGGTAAATTTTGCTCTTCCAAGGGGCTCCGGAGGTCAAATCTGGGGATCGGTTTATATGAGGGCTACATATAATTATTGACCGATATGGACCAATTCCTGCATGGTTGTTAGAGACCATATAATAACACCACGTACCAAATTTCAACCGAATCGGATGAATTTTGCTCATCCATGAGACTCCGGAGGTCAAATCTGGGGATCGGTTTATGTGGGGGCTATATATTATTATGAACCGATGTGGACCAATTTTTGCATGGTTGTTAGAGACCATATACTTACACCATGTACCAAATTTCAACCGGATCGGATGAAGTTTGCTCCTCCAAGAGGCTCCGCAAGCCAAATCTGAGCGTCGGTTTATATGGGGGCTATACGTAAAAGTGGTCCGATATATACGTAAAAGTGGTCCGACCTACATCAAATACTACAACAACAACTACTTGTGCCAAGTTTCAACACGATAGCTTGTTTCGTTCGGAAGTTAGCATGATTTCAACAGACGGACGGACAGACATGCTTAGATCGACTCAGAATTTCACCACGACCCAGAATATATATGCTTTATGGGGTCTTAGAGCAATATTTCGATGTGTTACAAACGGAATGACAAAGTTAATATACTCCCATCCTATGGTGGAGGGTATAAAAAGTGAATCAAAAAGTCACATCCCGAATAAAAATTGAGAGATCTAATTTGTTACAATTGGATATGAGTAGATCCGAAAAATGGTAAGATCTAATCATATCTATTTACTATAGAATTAGATCTGATCAGATATCAATATTGACCTAGATCTAATGTTTTAGATATGATTATATCTATTATTATATCTAGTTGGATCTGATGTTGGATCTCGTCATATGTGGAACTATATATATTTATATCTAATTCTGTCTCATCATATTTCGGTAAATCTGCTTAAATTTAAAGTGGCCAATTTTGAGATCTAATCATATCTAATTAGATCTCCAAATTTTTACACGGGATAAAAAAAATATAAATTTAATTTTAATTGAGGAACCACTATTTTTAATTAAATTTATATTATCCTAACAATCATTGTATATCAAGTTCATCTAAAGTCACCACTTGAGCTAGACACATATAGGGAGTATCATGATTTGCTTACTGTAGACAACTTTCGTTGCATAATTTTAGGCGCTACATTTGTACACTTGAAAACATGATATGCAAAGGGAAAAGTGGTGAAAAATATTGTTAGCATAAACTCGATTATTCATTAAGGCATTGATTACATCCACTATCTGTGCAGTATTTAGGAATCAAATTTCAAAAATCTATATATAGTATAAAAGGAACCAATTAAAATGTGGCAAAAAGATGGCACAAAATTTAAAAGGTAAAGGGTTTAGTGGCACAAAATTATAAACGCATGAAAAAAGTTGCAAATTTGACACTATAGTAGCACAACGGCAACTCTGCTCAGCACCATCGCACTATGCATGTGTCACTCACGTAGGGATAAAACAAAGGCTTCATTTGTACCGCACAATGGCCACCAAAATTTGTGGATCTCAATCCGTTGGACTTTTGCGCCTAGAATATTTTCTACCAAAGTGTCGATTATCTCAAGACCACTGTCTTCACCCATAGAAGGAATATTATCACCTCCTATAGCAAAATGTTACATTTTTGCCGCAAAAACGATGTTTTCTTCCCAAACATAATATTGTTGTCAAAATCAGATACATACTGTCCGAGGAAAGAAATAGGAGATGATCATATTTCTTCTTTGAATGTTTGCAAAGAAGGTGGCAAAATACCGCAGAGCCATTTTTGGGCAGCGTGTGATGGCTTTTTTCGTCCATTTATAGGCCATAAATCGTACCATAGGTATCCAATTCGAACAAACTCCCATCCCATGGTGGAGAGTATGAAAATAAAAATATATATAGCGCTTTACTATGTTGTATTATCTCTAAGTAGTCCTGTATTCCAGATCAGGGTGAAAATCTAAGACGAGAGATTTTAGTCCATGTTGTGATATAGTCCCCATTTAGACCGATATTCCGATTTGACTTCTTGAAGGCAAGGAGTTTGTTTCTTTTTTAAAGGGCACATAAATGCTACTAAATCTCATTAATATTAGTGTTTAGATTTATATAGCCCCCTATAGCCTGATTGAAAGTAGCCATTGTGATTTAAATTAGCCAATAAACGTCCATTGCATACATTTAGAAAATTTAAATTTCGAATCATATGAATCGTTTATGGGTATTTAAGATTCGGTCCGGCTGTATACACTTTTCCAGCATTGCAACAATGAATTTTTTTTTTTGGACCAATATTTTTCCAAAATTGGACCAAAATTCGTATCAGCGGACCATTTTTCCAAATTACATTAACATAATTTAAAAGTTAAAAATTTTCCACATTTTTTCTCTGGGATAGATAATTTTGTCAAATTTTTATTTCTATTCAAAATTGTTATCTCTATTTATTTCTATATTTTGTCGAAATTTTATTTCTTTAGAAAATTTTGTCAAAATTATATTTCTATAGAAAATTTTGTCAAAATTTTATTTCTATAAAAAATGTTGTCCAAATTTTATTTCTATAAACATTTTTGTCCAAATTTTATTTCTATAAAAAATTTTGTCCAAATTTTATTTCTATAGAAAATTTTGTCCAAATTTTATTTCTATAAAAAATTTTGTCCAAATTTTATTTCTATAAAAAATTTTGTCCAAATTTTATTTCTATAGAAAATTTTGTCCAAATTTTATTCCTATAAAAAATTTTGTGCAAATTTTATTTCCATAAAAAATTTTGTCCAAATTTTATTTCTATAAAAAATTTTGTCCAAATTTTATTTCTATAGAAAATTTTGTCCAAATTTTATTTCTTAGACGATTTTGTCAAAATTTTATTTCTATAGAAAATTTAGCCAAAATTTTATTTCTATAGAAAGTTATCTCAAAATTTTATTTCTACATAAAATTTAGTTTAAATTTTATTTCTATAGATAATTTTATCCAAATTTTATTTCTATAGAAAATGTTGTCAAACTTTTATTTCTATAGAAAATTTTGTCCAAATTTTATTTCTATAGAACATTTTGTCCAAATTTTATTCTATAGAAAATTTTGTCCAAATTTTGTTTCCATAGAAAATTTAGCCAAAATTTTATTTCTATACAAACTTTTGTCAAACTTTTATTTCTATAGAAAGTTATCGCAAAATTTTATTTCTACATAAAATTTTGTCCAAATTTTATTTCTATAGAAAATTTTGTCCAAATTTTATTTCCATTTGTTTTGTTTTGTTATTGTTGGTTTTGTTCTTTAAGCATTGTTGTCGTTTTTTTATTTCAGCTTAAAACCATACATTGACTAAACTACAAGAGTAGCTTAACCAACAGAGGAAAAGAATGTTTGTCAAATTTATTTGGGCAAAGCCCTATAGACTGCAAGATGGTTGGATGGACGCACGTTTCGGAATTACCACATTCCTCATCAGCATCCTCTACTTGCAGCAAAACTATCAACCAATTATCAGAATAAATTCAGGCAGTTTATTAAACCCAACAAAAACCACACTTGAACCCTCCGAAAAAAGGTTTTACATTGATAGCCGGCTTATGCCAAATAAATTCGAAACAAACATATCTCTTTTCCTATGCCACTGTCAAATCATCGATTTGAATTCACATGGCTGGGTTTATTTTGAGCGTGCCTCCTCTTCTTTTTCCATTTGTTTTGTTTTGTTATTGTTGGTTTTGTTCTTTAAGCATTGTTGTCGTTTTTTTATTTCAGCTTAAAACCATACATTGACTAAACTACAAGAGTAGCTTAACCAACAGAGGAAAAGAATGTTTGTCAAATTTATTTGGGCAAAGCCCTATAGACTGCAAGATGGTTGGATGGACGCACGTTTCGGAATTACCACATTCCTCATCAGCATCCTCTACTTGCAGCAAAACTATCAACCAATTATCAGAATAAATTCAGGCAGTTTATTAAACCCAACAAAAACCACACTTGAACCCTCCGAAAAAAGGTTTTACATTGATAGCCGACTTATGCCAAATAAATTCGAAACAAACATATCTCTTTTCCTATGCCACTGTCAAATCATCGATTTGAATTCACATGGCTGGGTTTATTTTGAGCGTGCCTCCTCTTCTTTTTCCATTTGTTTTGTTTTGTTATTTATATATTTGACAAACATTTATAAATTTGACAAACATTCTTTTCCTCTGTTGGTAAGCTACTCTTGTAGTTTAGTCAATGTATGGTTTTAAGCTGAAATAAAAAAACGACAACAATGCTTAAAGAACAAAACCAACAATAACAAAACAAAACAAATGGAAAAAGAAGAGGAGGCACGCTCAAAATAAACCCAGCCATGTGAATTCAAATCGATGATTTGACAGTGGCATAGGAAAAGAGATATGTTTGTTTCGAATTTATTTGGCATAAGCCGGCTATCAATGTAAAACCTTTTTTCGGAGGGTTCAAGTGTGGTTTTTGTTGGGTTTAATAAACTGCCTGAATTTATTCTGATAATTGGTTGATAGTTTTGCTGCAAGTAGAGGATGCTGATGAGGAATGTGGTAATTCCGAAACGTGCGTCCATCCAACCATCTTGCAGTCTATAGGGCTTTGCCCAAATAAATTTGACAAACATTCTTTTCCTCTGTTGGTTAAGCTACTCTTGTAGTTTAGTCAATGTATGGTTTTAAGCTGAAATAAAAAAACGACAACAATGCTTAAAGAACAAAACCAACAATAACAAAACAAAACAAATGGAAAAAGAAGAGGAGGCACGCTCAAAATAAACCCAGCCATGTGAATTCAAATCGATGATTTGACAGTGGCATAGGAAAAGAGATATGTTTGTTTCGAATTTATTTGGCATAAGCCGGCTATCAATGTAAAACCTTTTTTCGGAGGGTTCAAGTGTGGTTTTTGTTGGGTTTAATAAACTGCCTGAATTTATTCTGATAATTGGTTGATAGTTTTGCTGCAAGTAGAGGATGCTGATGAGGAATGTGGTAATTCCGAAACGTGCGTCCATCCAACCATCTTGCAGTCTATAGGGCTTTGCCCAAATAAATTTGACAAACATTCTTTTCCTCTGTTGGTTAAGCTACTCTTGTAGTTTAGTCAATGTATGGTTTTAAGCTGAAATAAAAAAAAAAAAAAAAAAAAAAAAAAATTTTATTTCTATAGAAAATGTTGTCAAACTTTTATTTCTATAGAAAATGTTGTCCAAATTTTATTTCTATAGAAAATTTTGTCCAAATTCTATTTCATAGAAAATGTTGTCCAAATTTTATTTCCATAGAAAATTTAGCCAAAATTTTTTTTTCTATACAAATTTTTGTCAAACTTTTATTTCTATAGAAAGTTATCGCAAAATTTTATTCTCTACAAAATGTTGACAAAATTTAATTTCTTTAGGAAATTTTGTCAAAATTCCATTTCTATAGAAAATTTTGTCAAAATTCCATTTCTATAGAAATTTTTGTTAAACTTTTATTACTAAAGAAAGTTATCGCAAAATTTTATTTTTACATAAATTTTTTTCCAAATTTTATTACTATAGAAAATTTTGTCCAAATTTTATTTCTATAGAAAAATTTGTCAAAATTTTATTCCTATAGAAAATTTTGTCAAAATTTTATTTTTATAGAAAATTTTGTCCAAATTTTATTTTTATAGAAAATTTTGTCCAAATTTTATTTCAAAGAAAATTTTGTCGAAATTTTATTTCTATAGAAAATTTTGTCAAAATTTCATTTCTATAGAAAATTTAGCCAAAACTTAATTTCCATAGAAAATTTAGCCAAATTTTTATTTTTATACAAATTTTTGTTGTCAATTTGGTCAAAATTTTATTTTTATAGAAAATTTTGTCCAAATTTTATTTCTAAGAAAATTTTGTCCAAATTTTATTTCTATAGAAAATTTTGTCCAAATTTTATTTCTTTAGACGATTTTTGTCAAAATTTCATTTCTATAGAAAATTTAGCCAAAACTTAATTTCCATAGAAAGTTTAGCCAAAACTTTATTTTTATATAAATTTTTGTCAAACTTTTATTTCTATAGAAAGTTATCGCAAAATTATATTTCTCTACAACATTTTGTCAAAATTTAATTTTTGAGAAAATTTAGCCAAAATTTTATTTCCTTAGAAAATTTAGCCAAAATTTTATTTCTATACAAATTTTTGTCAAACTTTTATTTCTATAGAAAGTTATCGCAAAATTTTATTTCTCTACACAATTTTGTCAAAATTTAATTACTTTAGGAAATTTTGTCAAAACTCCATTTTTATAGAAAATTTTGCCAAATTCCATTTCTATAGAAATTTTTGTCAAACTTTTATTACTACAGAAAGTTATCGCAAAATTTTATTTTTACATACAATTTTTTTCCAAATTTTATTACTGTAGAAAATTTTGTACAAATTTTATTTCTATAAAAAATTTGGTCCAAATTGTATTTCTATAGAAAATTTTGTCCAAATTTTATTTCTATAGAAAATTTTGTCCAAATTTTATTTCAATAGAAAATTTTGTCCAAATTTTATTTCTATAGAAAATTTTGTCAAAATTTCATTTCTATAGAAAATTTTATTTCAATACAAAATTTAGCCAAGATTGTATTTTTATACAAATTTTTGTCAAACTTTTATTTCTATAGAAAGTTATCGCAAAATTTTATTTCTATACAAAATTTTGTCAAAATTTAATTTCTTGGGGAAATTTTGTCAAAATTTTATTTCCATAGAAAATTTTGTCCAAATTTTATTTCTATAGAAAATGTTGTCCAAATTTTATTTCTTAGACAATTTTGTCCAAATTTCATTTCTATAGAAAATTTAGCCAAAATTTTATTTCCATAGAAAATTTTCCCAAAATTTTATTTCTATACAAATTTTTGTCAAACTTTTATTTCTATAGAAAGTTATCGCAAAATTTTATTTCTCTACAAAATTTTGACAAAATTTCATTTTTTAGGTAATTTTGTCAAAATTACATTTCAATAGAAAATTTTGTCAAAATTTTATTTTATAGAAAATTTTGTCAAAATTTTATTTTATAGAAAATTTTGTCAAACTTTTATTACTATAGAAAATTTTGTCAAACTTTTATTACTATAGAAAGTTATCGCAAAATTTTATTTTTACATAAAATTTTTTCCAAATTTTATTACTATAGAAAAATTTGTCAAAATGTTATTTCTAGAGAAAATTATGTCAAAATTTTATTTGTACAGAAAATTTTGTCCAAATTTTATTTCTATAGAAATTTTTGTCAAAATTTCATTTCTACATACCATTTGGCCCGACCATCGAACCAAATTTAAAATTTAATAAATTTTTGCAACCCTACACTTGTTTCTCATTTACATTTACCCACCATGAACAAATAACCCTCGTATGTCCTAACGAAATCTCTAAGATATCTTTTGAAGGTTGATTGCAATGGAATTGAACCTCCCGTAATATACTTAAACATTATTATGGCAACATGTAGCTAAAATTTTGTTGTTGTATTTGTTATGCTTATTGGTTGTTATGCTGAGCCACTATTTGTCAGTTGATTGTTCAATGTTTCCGAAACTCTGTTAAATCAGACAGACGGACAGGGGGACAGACAACCCCAGACTCTGATAAACTGAGCAATTGCCGCAATTGTGGGTCATGTTGAACATTTCTTCTTTCATTTTGTTCTTTTTTTTTTTGTAGATTTTCTCTTCCCAGGTTGGTGGTACTTTATTTTGAGTATGGAACTAAAATGTTTAGGCTTCAATGTTGCTGATATGCTGTTGCTCCTCTTTGAAGCCAGTGTAAATGATTATTTCTACTGTTGCTCCCTCTATCGCTTGCGAAATTTTTGGAATAATCAAAAGTCAAATTGTTACAAAGCCAAACAAACTTAAAACAGCGTAAAAATGTTCCCAATGTTGAAACCGTTAAAATGAATTGTTCCAAATGATTCTGGGATCATTGTATCACCATCATCCTCTACTCCATTCCTCCAATGGAGTATGGAGCACTGATCCACAGGCATAACGAAATAACGAATTATTTGGCAATTGGTATACTACTTGAGCTTAGAGTAGACAATGCGAAATGATCTTCTGATTGCTGAAATTTCTACAAAAGCTGTTATTCTATCAACTTGGGGGTAACTGTGTTTGCCGCGGTGGTGGTGGTGAGTGGCAATTGAACATAAAATTTTGGAGCAGTTCGATGTATGGCATAACTACTCTGGTCTATTTTCTTGTGCATTTTAGGATTTTTTCAACATTGTTGCTTGACATTGCTGACTCCATGGAACCAGTTACTTTTGTTTTTGATTCTACATATCTTTGTGCAAAATATGTGAAATATTTGGGTTTCTATTACAGCATTGAAATTAAAATATTAAAAGGAAGGACAAACATTTCTAATTCTCAATAATCGAAAAATAATCGAAGAAAATTCTATTGAAGTGAGTACAAATTAGTGTTAACAAATATATACGGCCGTAAGTTCGGCCAGGCCGAAGCTTATGTACCCTCCACCATGGATTTCGTAGAAACTTCTACGAAAGACTGTCATCCACAATCGAATTACTTGGGTTGTGGTATCTTAAAACTTCTTAACATCGTTTTCTAAATTGTGAGTTAGTCCATACGTGGTATATACTAGACAAAAAAGGTATGTATAGGCAATTCTACAAATAATTACAAATCGATATGGACTTTTGCGCGGTACGTAGAGAGCCAGAATTGAAATATGGGGGTCGCTTATATGGGGGCTATATACAATTATGAACTTGATATGGACCAATTTTTGTGTGATTGGGGATCGATTTATTTGAGGGATATATAACTATAGACCGATATGTACAATGTACCAAATTTCAACTGACTCGGATGAAATTTGCTCCTCCAAGAGGCTCCAAAACCAAATCTCGGGATAGGTTTATATGGGGCCTATATATGATTATGGACTGATATGGACCACTTTGGCATACCATATACTAACATCACGTACCAAATTTCAACCGAATCGGATAAATTTTGCTCTTCCAAGGGGCTCCGGAGGTCAAATGTGGGGATCGGTTTATATGGGGCTATATATAATTATGGAGCGCTTTCCACCAATTTTGGCATGGGTGTTTAAGGCCATATATTAACACCACGTACCAAATTTCAACTGAATCAGATGAATTTTGGTCTTCCAAGAGGCTCCGGCGGTCAAATCTGGTGATCGGTTTATATGGAGGCTATATATAATTATGGACCGATGTGGAGCAATTTTTGGATAGTTATTAGAGACCATGTACTAACATCATGTACCAAATTTCAGCCGGATCGGATGAAATTTGCTTCTCTTAGAGGTTCCGCAAAAATCGGGGGATCGGTTTATGTGGGGGCTATATATAATTATGGAGCGCTTTCCACCAATTTTGGCATGGGTGTTTAAGGCCATATATTAACACCACGTACCAAATTTCAACTGAATCAGATGAATTTTGGTCTTCCAAGAGGCTCCGGCGGTCAAATCTGGTGATCGGTTTATATGGAGGCTATATATAATTATGGACCGATATGGACCATTTTTTGCATGGTCATTAGAGACCATATACTAACACCATGTACGAAATTTTACGCCGATCGGATGAACTTTGCTTCTCTTAGAGGCTCCACAAGCCAAAATCGGCGGATCGGTTTATATGGGGGCTGTATGTAATTATGGACCGATGTGGACCAATTTTGCATGGTTGTTAGAGACCATATACGTACACCATGCACCAAATTTCATCGGGATCGGATGAAATTTGATTCTCTTAGAGGCTCCCCACGCCAAATCGGGGGATCGGTTTATATGGGGACTGTATGTAATTATGGACTGATGCAGACCAATTTTTGCATGGTTGTTAGAGACCATATACGTACACCATGCACCAAATTTCAGCCGGATCGGATGAAATTTGATTCTCTTAGAGGCTCCCCACGCCAAATCGGGGGATCGGTTTTTATGGGGGCTGTATGTAATTATGGACTGATGTAGACCAATTTTTGCATGGTTGCTAGAGACAATATATTAACACCATGTACCAAATTTCAACCGAATCGGATGAAATTTGCTTCTCTTAGAGGCTCCGCAAGCCAAAATCGGGGGGTCGGTTTATATGGGGGCTATATATAATTATTGACCGATGTGGACCAATTTTTGCATGGTTGTTAGAGACCATATACTAACACCATGTACCAAATTTCAGCCGGATCGGATGCTTCTCTTAGAGGATTCGCAAGCCAAATTTGGGAGTCCGTTTATATGGGGCCTATACCTAAAAGTGGACGGATATGGCCAAGTTGCAACACCATCCGACCTACATCAATAACAACTACTTGTGCCAAGTTTCAAGTCGATAGCTTGTTTCGTTCGGAAGTTAGCGTGATTTCAACAGACGGACGGACGGACGGACATGCTCAGATCCACTCAGAATTTCACCACGACCCAGAATATATATACTTTATGGAGTTTTAGAGCAATATTTCGATGTGTTACAAACGGAATGACAAAGTTAATATACCCCCCATCCTATGGTGGAGGGTATAAAAAAATCTTTGGAACTGGGTAAGAGTTTTTTGAAAGTAGCTTCAGTTTGGCTGGATTTTTTTTAGCAATGCTTACTTGTTCTCTATAATACTTCCACTAGTTACCAGGGATGGAAAATGCAATTTTTTAGAAAGTACAAAAAAGGTTTTTTTTTTGAGCGAAAGTACTTTTCACTAAATTCCGATTTTTATTTAACAAAAAAACACTAAGGCCATGGGTCCGTCAAGTTCATTTCTTATGTGGGTGGCATTTTGCAAAAATTATCAACGTCATCGTGTTTTTATTGTTTTAACACTTTAAAATCGAAAAAAAAGAATTAAGTTTAAAGAGGAATTACTTTCTTCAACTTTCCTGATATTATATTTTCTAGTGAAAAATAATTTTATTTGAACTTTTGGATTGTGGAAAAATCCCATACTTTTTTCGTTCAAAAATATTTCAGTATTCCAAGAAAAATTCCATTGAAAGTTTATTATTAAGAGCTCCTTAAGGCTGCATTTCAATGTTAACATTGTTCACAAATTTTAACATAAAAACGAAATAGAAATATAGACTCATATTCGACCCAAAATATTCTTCAAATTCAACAAAATCGTATTTTTGATTCTGGTTTTCATAAAATCGAGATTTTCTACAAGCATGAATTTGTTTATTTTGTCACGTTTAGACTTTCTCATAAAAATTTCATTTTTTAGGATTTGGGTAGAATTTTTGATTTTTTGGGGGTTGTCACGAATTAATCTCCTTTTCGCTATAGGATGCTTAGTTTAGGAGATATAAGCAAAAGAAGTTTTTCATATAAAAATTTGAATTTTTTTACGATTTCGATGGAATTTTTGATTTTGTGGGGGTGGCCACGAATTAACCTCCTTTTCGCTCTAGGACGCTTAGTTTAGGAGATATGAACAAAAGAAGTTTTTCATATAAAAATTGCATTTTTTTAGGATTTGGGTGGAATTGTTGATTTTAACCTCCTCTTTGCTCTAGGACGCTTAGTTTACGAGATATGAGCAAAAGAAGTTTTTCATATAAAAATTTAATTTTTTAGGATTTGGGTGGAATTTTTGATTTTAACCTCCTTTTCGCTCTAGGACGCTTAGTTTACGAGATATGAGCAAAAGAAGTTTTTCATATAAAAATTTGAATTTTTTTTTTAGATTTCGATGGAATTTTAGATTTTTTGGGGGTGGCCACGAATTAACCTCCTTTTCGCTCTAGGACGCTTAGTTTAGGAGATATGAGCAAAAGAAGTTTTTTATATAAAAATTTCATTTTTTTAGGATTTGGGTGGAATTTTTGATTTTAACCTCCTATTCGCTCTAGGACGCTTAGTTTAGGAGATATGAGTAAAAGAAGTTTTTCATATATAAAATTTGAATTTTTTAAGATTGCGATGGAATTTTTTATTTCAACCTCCTTTTTGCTCTAGGATGTTTAGTTTAGGAGATATTAGCAAAAGAAGTTTTTCATATAAAAATTTGATTTTTTTTTTAGATTTCGATGGAATTTTTGATTTTTTGGGGGTGGTCACGAATTAACCTCCTTTTCGCTCTAGAACGCTTAGTTTAGGAGCAAAAGAAATTTTTCATACAAAAATTTCATTTTTTTAGGATTTGGGTGGAATTTTTGATTTTAACCTCCTTTTTGCTCTAGGACGCTTAGTTTAGGAGATATGAGAAAAAGAAGTTTTTCATATAAAAACTGCATTTTTTTGGGGGGATTTCGATGGAATTTTTGATTTTTTGGGGGTGGTCACGAATTAAGCTCCTTTTCGCTCTTGGACGCTTAGTTTAGGAGATATGAGCAAAAGAAGTTTTTCATATAAAAGTTTCATTGGGGGGTACTACGGTACTGAAAAAAAGTATTTATTATTGGGTAAAAAAGTATTGAAAAAAGTACTATAGTACTGCATTTTCCATCACTGGTTCAGACAGTTTTATGGATATAAGAAGAAGTGTATCGACTATAATTCTATTTTTTGGAAAATCCCGCAGCATTGATTTCAGGCGATCATGAAAATAGCTGCGAGAACAAAACTTTGTTATTCTTTCAAGTCGTTACAAATACTCCTCAAATCAAAATTCAAAACAATTTTTTACATTTTTCTCTTCGTTTAAAACAGAACAACAACAAAAACAAACTGACACGCCAATTATGTTTGTCCTTGGGCCAAACAAAACTTCAAGTAAATACACCTTAACTTCATTTTCATTAAATATCCATTTATATCGGGGCAAAATGTTTCCTTTTGCCATCTTTCTCCTTTTCGGCCTAGCATTTAGAGACATTACGACAAGGAGAGCCAGAAATCTTATTTACTCAGTCCCCCATGGACTGGTTAGGGTAGATTGGTTACCAAACACCAAACTTCAAACATTGAATGCCAATAACAAAATACTGACTACATACAACAGTGCAATAGTCATTCGATTTTGTTGCAACAGAATTGGCAGAGGGCGACAACAACCACGGAAAACGGGGACAACTCTAACTCTGGCATACAGTAGCAACAGTAGCAAGTATGGTTAGAAGATTCCTGTAACACAATCAATGCCCTAAAGGAACTTGTAAACTTGCCGATGAGTCTTCAACCAGCTATGGAGTAAAAATTCTCATCTTCAAATGATGGTCAATGTTCCAAGTGCAGCAACTTGGGAAAACGGCAATAGTTCTATAATTGCTTCAATCATAACACTGGAAAACAAAAACAAAAGTAGTCAACGTGAAATTTAGGATTTCTATTGAATAACTTGAATAACTTAAGAAGTTAGTGTTGCAATTTCCATATCTCCAGAGTATAATCCAGTGGAGTTTAGACCACGACTGCCACTCGTACCAAAAAATAATCTACCAAAATTAAAAAAAAAATTACTAAAAATCTACAAAATTTAAAATATCTTTATTTTGAAGTTTTTGACCAAATTTTTGTATTTTTTTCTTCGAAAATAGTGTTTTACTCTTTTATTATAGAAGTTTATTTCAGGGAAAGTTACTACTTCTAAACAAAGAGAGAACTTACCCACAATGGATTTTGGTAATAACGATCTGACACGAAAATTGAATTTTTAAAGATATTGAATTTATCAAAATGTAACATCTACAGATATTTTTGTACAAATTTTTATTCCCATAGAAAAGTTTGTCAAAATTTTATTTCTTTAGAATATTTTGTCAGTATTTTTTGTAAAAGATTTTATCAAAATTTTATTTCTATAAAACATTTTCAAAAAAGTTTTTGGTAAATTTTTTTGAAAAAATTTTTCTATACACAATTTTCTCAAACTTTTTTCTATAGGAAATTATCTCAAAATTTTATTTCTGAAGAAAATTTCTCAATATTTTATTTCTATTGAAAATTTTCTCAATTTTTTTTCTTCTATAGACATTTTTATTAAAATTTAACTTCTATAGAACTTTTTGTAGAAATTTCTAATTCCATAGAAAATTTTATTTCTATAAAAAATTTTCTATTTTTTATTATACCCTCCACCATAGGATGGGGGTATATTAACTTTGTCATTCCGTTTGTAACACATCGAAATATCGGACCACGTTTACGTATAGCCCCCATATAAACCGATCCTCAAATTTGGCTTGGGGAGCCTCCCGGAGCAGCAAAATTCATCCGATCCTGTTGAAATTTGGTACGTGGTCTTAGTATACGGTCTCTAACAACCATGCAAAAATTGGTCCATATCGGTCCATAATTATATATAGCCCCCATATAAACCGATCCCCAGATTTGACCTCCGGAGCCTCTTGGAGGGGCAAAATTCATCCGATCCGATTGAAATTTGGTACCTGATGTTAGAATATGGTCTCTAATAACCATGCAAAAATTGGTCCATATCGGTCCATAATTATATATAGCCCCCATATAAACCGATCCCCAGATTTGACCTCCGGAGACTTTTGGAGGGGCAAAATTCATCCGATCCGGTTGAAATTTGGTACCTGATGTTAGTATACGGCCTCTAACAACCATGCAAAAATTGGTCCATATCGGTCCATAATTATATATAGCTCCCATAAAAACCGATCCCCAGATTTGACCACCGGAGCCTCTTGGAGGAGCAAAATTCATCCGATCCGGTTGAAATTTAGTACGTGGTCTTAGTATACGGTTTTTAACAACCATGCAAAAATTGGTCCATATCGGTCCATAATTATATATAGCCCCCATATAAACCGATCCCCATATTTGACCTCCGGAGCCTCTTGGAGGGGCAAAATTCATCCGATCCGGTTGAAATTTGGTACCTGATTTTAGTTTACGGCCTCTAATAACCATGCAAAAATTGGTCCATATCGGTCCATAATTATATATAGCCCCCATATAAACCGATCCCCAGATTTGACCTCCGGAGCCTCTTGGAAGAGCAAAATTCATCCGATACGGTTGAAATTTGGTACATTTTGTCAATATATGGCCTCTAACAGCCATGTAAAAATTGGTCCATATCGGTCTTTAGTTATATATAGCCGATGACTTATTACACAAAAATTGGTCCATATCGCCAAAAATAATCTACCAAAACTTTATTTCCATAGAAAAATTTGTCAAATTTTATTACTATAGAAAGTTTTGTCAAAAGTTTATTTCTATACAAATGTTTGTCAAAATTTTATTTCCATAGAAAATTTTGTCAAAATTTTATTTCTATAGAAAATTTTTGTAATCTACCAAAACTTTATTTCCATAGAAAATTTTGTCAAATTTTATTACTATAGGAAGTTTTGTTAAAATTTCATTTCTATAGAAAGTTTTGTCAAAAGTTTATTTCTATAGAAATATTTGTCAAAAGTTTATTTCTATAGAAAATTTTGTAAAAAATTTATTTCTGTAGAAAATTTTGTCAACATTTTATTTCTATACAAAATTTTGTCAAAATTTTATTTCTATACAAAATTTTGTCAACATTTTATTTCTATAGAAATTTTTGTCAAAATTGTATTGCTATAGAAAATTTTGTCAACATTTTACTTCCATAGAAAATTTTGTCAACATTTTATTTCTATAGAAAATTTTGTCAAGTTTTAATTTCTATAGAAAATTTTGTCAAATTTTTATTTCTATAGAAAATTTTGTCAAAATTTTATTTCTATAGAAAATTTTGTCAAGGTTTCATTTCGATAGAAAATTTTGTCAAAATTTTATTTCTATAGAAAATTTTGTCAAACTAGATTATATACGTATTTAATCGGCCTTTTTTGTTTAATATATACCCCGTATGGGCTAACTTACAAGTTAGAAGACAGTGTTAAAAAGTTTTACGATACCTTGCCATTGGCAAGTGTTATCGCAACCCAAGTAATTCGATTGTGGATGGCAGCCTTTAGTAGAAGTTCCTAGGCAATCCATGGTGGAGGGTACATAAGATTCGGCCTGGCCGAACTTACGGCCGTATATACTTGTTTTTTTTTAGAAAATTTTGTCAAAATTTTATTTCTATAGAAAATTATCTCAAAATTTTTTTTCTATAGAAAATTATCTCAAATTTTTTTCTTCACAAAATTTTCTCAATTATCTCAAAATTTTATTTCTAAAGGGTGATTTGTTAAGAGCTTGATAACTTTTTTAAAAAAAAAAACGCATAAAATTTGCAAAATCTCATCGGTTCTTTATTTGAAACGTTAGATTGGTCCATGACATTTACTTTTTGAAGATAATTTCATTTAAATGTTGACCGCGGCTGCGTCTTAGGTGGTCCATTCGGAAAGTGCAATTTTGGGCAACTTTTTCGAGCATTTCGGCCGGAATAGCCCGAATTTCTTCGGAAATGTTGTCTTCCAAAGCTGGAATAGTTGCTGGCTTATTTCTGTAGACTTTAGACTTGACGTAGCCCCACAAAAAATAGTCTAAAGGCGTCAAATCGCATGATCTTGGTGGCCAACTTACCGGTCCATTTCTTGAGATGAATTGTTCTCCGAAGTTTTCCCTCAAAATGGCCATAGAATCGCGAGCTGTGTGGCATGTAGCGCCATCTTGTTGAAACCACATGTCAACCAAGTTCAGTTCTTCCATTTTTGGCAACAAAAAGTTTGTTAGCATCGAACGATAGCGATCGCCATTCACCGTAACGTTGCGTCCAACAGCATCTTTGAACAAATACGGTCCAATGATTCCACCAGCGTACAAACCACACCAAACAGTGCATTTTTCGGGATGCATGGGCAGTTCTTGAACGGCTTCTGGTTGCTCTTCACTCCAAATGCGGCAATTTTGCTTATTTACGTATTGCTCACTTGGTCGATTATGTAGACCATAAATCGGACGTAAAGCGCGAAACACATTTCGAACCGAACACTGATTTTGGTAATAAAATTCAATGATTTGCAAGCGTTGCTCGTTAGTAAGTCTATTCATGATGAAATATCAAAGCATACTGAGCATCTTTCTCTTTGACACCATGTCTGAAATCCCACGTGATCTGTCAAATACTAATGCATGAAAATCCTAACCTCAAAAGAATCACCCTTTATAGAAAATCTTTTCAAAATTGTATTTCTATAGAAAATTTGCTCAAGTTATTTTTCTTCTATAGAAATTTTTATCAAAATTTTACTTCTATAGAACTTTTTGAACAAATTTTTACTTCCATAGAAAATTTTATTATTAAATTTATTTCTATAAAAAAATTTGTAAAAATTTTATTTCTATAACAAATTTTTTCAAAATTTTATTTCCATAAAAATTTTTCTATTTTTTTTTTTTTAGAAAATCTTCTACAAAATTTTCTGAATTTTTTTTTTTTCTATAGGAAATTATATCAAAATTTTATTTCTGTAGAAAATTTCCTCAAAATTTTATTTCTATAGAAAATTATCTCAAATATTTTCTATCAAAAAAAATCTATTTTTTTGTTTAGAAAATTTTGTCAAAATGGTTTTCTTTACAAAATTGTTCTCAATATATTTTTTTTCTATAGAAAATTATCTCAAAATTTTATTTCTAAACAAAATTTTCTCAAATTTTTTCCTTCTATATAAATTTTTATCAAACTTTAACTTCTATAGAATTTTTACTTACATAGAAAATTTTGTCAAAATTTATTTCTATAAAAAATTTTGTCAAAATTTTATTTCTATAGAACGTTTTGTCAATCTTTCTGTGCAGAAGATTTTATCCAAATTTTCTATAACAAAATTTTCTAAATATTTTGTAGAAAATTTTCTCAAAATTATATTTCTCTAGAAAATTTTGTCAAAATGTTTACTTCTATAGTCAAAATCTTATTTCTATAAAAATTTTCAAATTTTTTTTATAGAAAATATTTTCTTTACAAAATTTTCTCAACATTTTATTTCTATAGATTTTTTTTCAAAATTTTTATTCTATCGAAAATTTTATCAAACTTGTTACTCCCATAGAAAATTTTGTAACAATTTTATTTCTATAAAAAATTTTCTATAGAAAAATTTCTCAAAATTATATTTCTAATGAAAATTTTGTCAAAATCGTTGCTTCTATAAAAAAAATTTTGTCAACATTTTGTGCAGAAGATTTTATCAAAATTTTATTACCATAATTTTTTTTTTCTTTTAATTTTATCAAAATTTTATTTCTTTAGAAAATGTTCTCAAAATTTTCATTCCAAAAATTTAGTTCTATAGATTTTTTTTCAAAATCGTATTTCTATGCAAAATTTTAGCAAACTTTTTTAATTGCATAGAAAATTTTGTTAACATTTTATTTCTATAAAAATTTTTCTAAATATTTTCTAAAAAATTTTCTCAAAACTATATTTCTATAGAAAATTTTGTCAAAATGTTTACTTTTATAGTCAAAATCTTATTTCTATAAAAATTTTCTATTTTTTTTTTTTGTAGAAAATATTTTCTTTTCAAAATTTTTTCAACATTTTATTTCTATAGATTTTTTTTTCGAAATTTTTATTCTATCGAAAGATATAGTTCTACAGAAAATTTCCTCAAAATTATATTTATAAATTTTGTCAAACTTTTTACTCCCAAAGAAAATTTTGTAACAATTAAATTTCTATAAAAAAAATTTCCAAAATTTGTATTTCTATATTTTTTTGTAGAAAATGTTCTATAGAAAAATGAAAATTTTGTAAAAATCGTTGCTTCTAAGGAGAAATTTTGTCAACATTTTGTGCAGAAGATTTTTATCAAAATTTTAAATTTCAATTTTTTTTTTGTATTTTGACAAAATTTTATTTCTCTTCTCAAAACTTTTATTCCAAAGATTTATTTCTTTAGAAAATATTCTCAAAATTATATTTCTATGCAAAATTTTAGCAAACTTTTTAATTCCATATAAAATGTTGTCAACATTTTATTTCTATAAAAAATTTTTCTAAAAAATTTTCTTAAAACTATATTTCTACAGAAAATTTTGTCAAAATGTTTACTTTTATAGTCAAGATCTTATTTCTATAAAAATTTATTTATTTTTTTTTTTTGTAGAAAATATTTTGTTTTCAAAATTTTTTCAACATTTTATTTCTATAGAATTTTTTTTCGAAATTTTTATTCTATCGAAAATTTTCGCAAAATTTTAGTTCTACAGAAAATGTCCTCAAAATTATATTTCTATGGAAAATTTTGTCAAACTTTTTACTCCCAAAAAAAAATTTTTGTAACAATTTAATTTTTATAAAAAAAAATTTCCAAAATTTGTATTTCAATATTTTGTTTGTTTTTTTGTGTAGAAAATTTTCTATAGAAAAATTAAAATTTTGTAAAAATCGTTACTTCTAAGGAGAAATTTTGTCAACATTTTGTGCAGAAGATTTTATCAAAATTTTAAATTTCAATTTTTTTTTTTGTATTTTGACAAAATTTTATTTCTCTTCTCAAAACTTTTATTCCAAAAATTTAGATCTATAGACATTTTTTTCAAAATTATATTTCTATGCAAAATTTTAGCAAACTTTTTAATTCCATACCAAATTTTGTCAACATTTTATTTCTATAAAAAATTTTTCTAAATATTTTCTAAAAAAAATTCTCAAAACTATATTTCTACAGAAAATTTTGTCAAAATGTTTAATTTTATAGTCAAGATCTTATTTCTAATTTTTTTTGAAGAAAATATTTTCTTTTCAAAATTTTCTCAACACTTTATTTCTATAGAAATTTTTTCGAAATTTTTATTTTATCCAAAATTTTCGCCAAATTTTAGATCTACAGAAAATGTCCTCACAATTATATTTCTATGAAAAATGTTATCAAACTTTTTACTGCCATATACAACTTTGTAAAAAATTTAATTTCTATAAAAAAATTTCCACAATTTGTATTTCTATAGTTTTTTGTGTAGAAAATTTTCTACAGAAAAATGAAATCGTTACTTCTAAGGAGAAATTTTGTCAACATTTTGTGCAGCAGATTTTATCAAAATGTTATTTTATAAAAAAATTTCTATTTTTTTTTTTTTCTCAAAATTTTATTTCTATAGAAAATTTTCTCAAAATTATATTTCTATGCAAAATTTTTAATTCCATAGGAGATTTTGTCAACATTTTATTTCTATAAAAAATTTTCTAAATATTATGTAAAAAATTTTCTCAAAACTATATTTCTATAGAAAATTTTGTCAAAATGTTTACTTTTATAGTCAAAATCTTATTTCTATAAAAATTTTCTTTTTTTTTTTTTTGTAGAAAATATTTTCTTTACAAAATTTTCTCAACAGTTTATTTCTATAGAAATTTTTTTCAAAATTTTTATTCAATAGAAAATTTTCGCAAAATTTTAGTTCTATAGAAAATTTTCTCAAAATTATATTTCTATGGAAAATTTTGTCAAACTTTTTATTCCCATAGAAAATTTATTAACAATTTTATTTCTATAAAAAATTTTCCAAAATTTGTATTTCTCTATATATATATTTTTTTTTTTTTTTTGTAGAAAATGTTCTATAGAAAAATTTCTCAAAACTATATTTCCAATGAAAATTTTGTCAAAATCGTTGGTTCTATAGAAAAATGTTGTCAACATTTTCACTTCTATAGAATATTTGGTCCAAATTTTACTTCTATATAACATTTTACCACAATTTTTTTTCTTTAGAAAATTGTCTCGAAATTTTATTTCTATAGATTTTTTTCAAAACTTTATTTCTATGGAAAACTGATGTATCTTTTCGGCAACCTGGCAATCGTGGTTGAGACATCTGTCATTATTTTTGAGAATCAAACTGTGACTATGGTATTTATACGATAGTGTCGATAGATATAAAGCTGACAGTTTGAGTAAAATGTCTAGAGGCAATATATGCAATACTGCATTAAGACATGCTGATCTCAAGATTTATGTTTTATCTAAAAGTCCTTCTTAGCAATCCAAACAACTTTCACTCTTTATATCTTTTTATGTTTTTTAAATATTTTATTAAAATGTGAATCCTTTTTGTAGTCCCGTGTAATTGCAGTAAGAACATCAGAAACGTTGTTAGCCTTCCATTTTGTGGCGTGTACTTGTTGTAGTTTTCTATTTCGTTTCGTTTCCTTTTTTTGTGCGCAAAAATCTCTTTCGTTTTCTTCTATAAAACTGTCAAAAGAGAATTTGTTAATAAAAAACGATTTGCAATTGTACAATGTTGTACCACAATTCTGTTGCCAATGTTGATGATGGTGATGCTATTGCCAGTGTTGTTGTTCCTCATGATGTTCAAAACTTCTTGGACTTCTTTGGTGTCGGATATTGTAAAGAAGGACATGGAAACCCTCTAGGAAATGATACTAATCTATGTTGGATCTATGATTTTTGAGGAGTCATAGAAGATAAGAGTACCATGAATTAACGGAAGTCGGCGTAGAGCATCTTTGAAATACTCTGAAATATTACCAACATTATTGAGAGGAGATAAACTTCCGCTGAAAAATGTTTAGTATTCGGTCAAAACTGAGATTGAACCAAAGACCCTTTGTATGCAAAGCTGCTATACTAACCATTGGTGTCTCCCTAAGAGCAAACAATTGTTGCTAAAATGGTCTCACATTGCACAAATACACAAATCAAATTCAGGATACTTTGATTAGAAACTAACTATTCTTCCTAGAAGTTAATACCATTTGGATACTTTGCTAACTAGGGGGATGGTAGTTTTGATGATGGTGACGGTGATGGTGGTGTTCTTGTTTGTATTGTCCCTGGGATTTGTGATTTCGAATACAAGAAAAGTTAAATGGCTACTGTTTTCTTATAGAAAACTACTCCTATTTTCCACCAACCTCCGAACACAAGGAAGTTGTTGGTCTTTGGTCTTGATGGTTGATTTTTGCTATGCTTCTGCTTTCTGCTTACATTGCATGCAATTGTCAATTGAATCCATTGACATTTTACGCTGTTTTGCCTGTTGCAAAACTGTCACTTATCATTCACTCAAAATAGTTTGAAAACGAAATGTAACAAAAACAAAACATGGGAAGATCGTTTTTTTTTTTGTTTTTTCTTAAATCGAAAAAGGAAGCCTGGATTTTCTAGAAAATATTCGTGCCTATTTCACAAAGCAAGAGTAATGTAATCACAGGCAGAGGTTTTAAACTACTGGAAAATATATCCCCATGGATAATGTTACTTGTTTCATATATGAAAACAAACCTTTCACTTTTTCCAAACTGTCTTAAATGTCTACCATACTGGTTCTCAGAGTAATTCTAGAAAGACCTCTCAGTTTTATCATCTATCCCTTCGAAACAAAAAGTCGTCCTTGGTTCCGTTCAAGAAAATGAATAACTCCAAGGAACCCCTATTTTTGGTATTATTGTCTACATGTGGACATGCATATTTTTCTTAAACATCCTATATAGGCGAATTCGAACGATGTAACGTAGTTTTAAAGATATAATTATTACGCCCATTATTTCGGCCATCACGCCACTGTTACTACATCGACTTCTGGAGAGATCTGTCGTTCGAATTCGTCGGACAAACAAATTTGCGTTGATCTCTTCTCTAATAAAATCTTTTCGTTTACATTGTAATTTAGTCTCATTGAAATTCTTCAATCTCCAAATTTTTTCCGCATTCCGGAGCGTTTGTACACATATATCTGTAAAAGCAGAGCAGGAACTTATAATCAACGTCTCATTGGAATTCTCAGTGCCCCATTGATCGTTTTGATCTCCTTTGGTTTCCCCATTGTGTTATTTTTTTTATGTTCCTCGGTCATATAGGCATCCAGCGCCCTTGAGTAAGGTTGGCTGATAAGTCCCCGGTCTGACACATAGATGGCGTCTCTAGTATTAAATGCATATTATGTTTATATAGTACCAACCTTCAAATGATTCGTGTCAAAATTTGACGTATGTAAGTCAATTAGTTTGTGAGATAGAGCCTCTTTTGTGAAGCAACTTTTGTTATTGTGAAAAAATGGAAAAAAGGAATTTCATGTTTTGATAAAATACTGTTTTCTGAAGGGAAAAAATACGATGGAAGCAAAAACTTGGCTTGATAATGAGTTTCCGGACTCTGCCCCAGGGAAATCAACAATAATTGATTGGTATGCAAAATTCAAGCGTGGATAATAAAAACGAATTTTGACAAAAAATGTGTTTTTCTTTGTTAGTGCGGGGACTTATCAGCCAAACTGTTATAGTGGCAGTCCGATATTTCAGGCTCATTTACACTATTCAGTCCATTGTGATACCACAGTGGTGAACTTATCTCTTATCACTGAGTGCTGCCCGATTCTATGTTGAGCTCAATGACAGGGGACCTCATTTTTTATAGCCGATTCCAAACCGCGTACCACATTGTAGTGAAACCACTTTCAGAAGCTTTGAAACACTCAAAAATGTCACCAGCATTACTGAGAGAGGATAATTCACCGCTAAAAAACATTCTGATGATTGGTCGAAACACACGACCCTGTGTATGCAAGGTGGGCATGCTAACCATTGCACCACAGTGGCTCCCTACGTAGATTGAGTTGTTGTTGGCTCCTATCGCTTTCCTATCCCATCTCTGTCCTATCCTTTCCGATTCTATACCTATCTTATTTCTATCTCTGTCCTATCGTTTCCGATCCTATCCCTATATCTATCCCTATCTATCCCTATCAGTCCCATTATCATTCCTATCTCTGCCCTCTCATTTCCGATCCTATCCTATACCTATCCTATTCCTATCTCTATCCAATCCTTTCCGATCTTATCCCTCTTATCTCTGTCCTTTCCTATCTCTATCCTTTCCCTATCCCAATCCTATCCCTATCCTATCCCTATCCTATCCCTATCCTATCCCTATCATATCCCTATCCTATCCCTATCCTATCCCTATCCTATCCCTATCCTATCCCTATCCTATCCCTATCCTATCCCTATCCTATCCCTATCCTATCCCTATCCTATCCCTATCCTATCCCTATCCTATCCCTATCCTATCCCTATCCTATCCCTATCCTATCCCTATCCTATCCCTATCCTATCCCTATCCTATCCCTATCCTATCCCTATCCTATCCCTATCCTATCCCTATCCTATCCCTATCCTATCCCTATCCTATCCCTATCCTATCCCTATCCTATCCCTATCCTATCCCTATCCTATCCCTATCCCTATCCCTATCCTATCCCTATCCTATCCCTATCCTATCCCTATCCTATCCCTATCCTATCCCTATCCTATCCCTATCCTATCCCTATCCTATCCCTATCCTATCCCTATCCTATCCCTATCCTATCCCTATCCTATCCCTATCCTATCCCTATCCTATCCCTATCCTATCCCTATCCTATCCCTATCCTATCCCTATCCTATCCCTATCCTATCCCTATCCTATCCCTATCCTATCCCTATCCTATCCCTATCCTATCCTATCCCTATCCTATCCTATCCCTATCCTATCCTATCCCCATCCTATCCCTATCCTATCCCTATCCTATCCCTATCCTATCCCTATCCTATCCCTATCCTATCCCTATCCTATCCCTATCCTATCCCTATCCTATCCCTATCCTATCCCTATCCTATCCCTATCCTATCCCTATCCTATCCCTATCCTATCCCTATCCTATCCCTATCCTATCCCTATCCTATCCCTATCCTATCCCTATCCCTATCCTATCCCTATCCTATCCCTATCCTATCCCTATCCTATCCTATCCCTATCCTATCCCTATCCTATCCCTATCTTATCCCTATCCTATCCCTATCCTATCCCTATCCTATCCCTATCCTATCCCTATCCTATCTCTATCCTATCCCTATCCTATCCCTATCTTATCCCTATCCTATCCCTATCCTATCCCTATCCTATCCCTATCCTATCCCTATCCTATCCCTATCCTATCCCTATCCTATCCCTATCCTATCCCTATCCCTATCCTATCCCTATCCTATCCCTATCCTATCCCTATCCTATCCCTATCCTATCCCTATCCCTATCCTATCCCTATCCTATCCCTATCCTATCCCTATCCTATCCTATCCCTATCCTATCCCTATCCTATCCCTATCCTATCCCTGTCCTATCCCTATCCTATCCCTATCCTATCCCTATCCTATCCCTATCCTATCCCTAATCTATCCCTATTCTACCCTATCCTATCCTATCCCATCTTATCCTATCCCATCTTATCCCTATCCTATCCTATTCCTATCCTATCCTATCCTATCCTATCCTATCCTATCCTATCCTATCCTATCCCTATCCTATCCCTATCCTATCCTATCCTATCCTATCCTATCCCTATCCTATCCTATCCTATCCTATCCTATCCTATCCTATCCCTATCCTATCCTATCCTATCCTATCCTATCCTATCCTATCCTATCCTATCCTATCCTACCCTATCCTATCTCTATCCTATCCCTATCATATTCCTATGATCACCTCAAACCTATTCGTCTCGGATAACATATATTGGAATTCGGCAAGCATTTTTTGTTTGGCGAGAAAACAACATTTTTATGGCAAAAATGTTAAAAAAAATACTTGGTTCTTGAAACAGGTTTGAAGTGATCATAATCCTTCTCTGCGTGATCATAATCCTTCTAGTCGATAAATATCAAATATGTATAGCGGTGCGGGGGTGAACAAATTTCTCCAATTTCAATCCTTTAAGGCCAATTACTGCTAGAACAATTTAAACTGACTTCTATTCGATTATTTTCATTAAATTTTTGCAACGTTATCTTCATTTCTAATTCCTATTTCTTTCTATTAGACCTTAAAAAAATATATTTCTTTGGTTGTAGTTTATTATTAGCACTAATTCTGTTGATTGTTTGCGCTCGATGCTATTATAGGGTCTTCCTAAATTACAGACATATCTAGTAGTGAAATCATAATAACATCATCTGAGGTGATCCTATTCATTGAAATCAGAATTAAAATTCCAATTCCCAGACCATAAAGCCCCACAAACAAAAACAAAAAACTCTGCAACATTTTACAACTTTTCAACAGAAGCAACATTACTTCACACATATTCTGCTGAAACAATGTACCAATCCAAATGAACAAAATGTTTCTTTAAAAGCATCCTTTATATAGCCATTCATCATTTTCACACATTTATGGCTTCCAAAGAAAGAAACTACAGTACAAGCAAATAACTCCGAAGACAAACACCTAAAGGACTTGGGGAATCTGCCTTTTTTAAGTAAGGCTTTGATTGAGCTCAAATGGCTAGCCGACAAGCAGGCTAACACGATTAAAAATAACGCTTGAACATGAGTTGTAATGGGATGTGGCTGTTACAAAGCCAACTAAAATGACGAGCCGATTCTGCCAAATAATCTCCAGCATTTCGTTAGTCTGACCAATAAGACAACAGTTCTTCAGTGAACAACAACTACATTTGCGACTAATAATTTACGCAACTGACACAGAAACAGACTACAACAACCTCAGCAACACCAAAGATGAGAAGTTATGGTGGTTTAGATTGAAAACATGGACATGTTTGCAGAAATGCAAGCAAAGGGAATACGACGAACTAAAAACAGAAGCTTTGTGATTTCCCAAGGAGAACACAACATCTTACCTACAAGGATGTTACCGCAATGCCGCCTCCAAACACAACATAACATGGCCAATAGTTGGGGATACAAAAGAATTCTATATGCTGCTAGCCTGGTTGGAAGAATGATTATAGCCCGACACTCTGTATAAGGAAGCTGATAACATGTATAGGAGTAGAATACAAAGTATAAATTGGTGACGTGTTAACACCCGCATGTCAACAAAATGTGGCAACTAGTAACCGGCTACATGTATACAAGGTTACATTCGGCCACGAACATGGTACACTGTTGACTCGCTTCTATACAATGTCATATTCTAGTTTCGATGGGGATGGGAGGACAAATAGAAAAATATCTCAAATGACCTACGACAAAAAAATAGATGATGATGAGAGAAAAGAAATTATTGTTCATGCGTTTTAATTGAGAAAATAGGATCAGTTTTCCTACCATGCGATGATAAAGTGTAGAAAATGGGTGGTCGATTTCGACCTTCCCAAAATCATCTATGGTTCAAACTCAGTTTTGGACCCAAAACTAAAAAGTTTTTCAGTGGCGAATTTTTAAGGGTTGCAAAACATCTCAAACATTGACTCTAATGTGAAACACCGTTGGCTGATAAGTCTCCGGTCTGACACATAGATGGCGTCCCTAGTATTAAATGCATATTATTTTTATATAGTACCAACCTTCAAATGATTCGTGTCAAAATTTGACGTCTGTAAGTCAATTAGTTTGTGCGATAGAGCGTCTTTTGTGAAACAACTTTTGTTATTGTGAAAAAAAAATGGAAAAAAAGGAATTTCGTGTTTTGATAAAATACTGTTTTCTGAAGGGGAAAAATACGGTGGAAGCAAAAACTTGGCTTGATAATGAGTTTCCGGACTCTGCCCCAGGGAAATCAACAATAATTGATTGGTATGCAAAATTCAAGCGTGGTGAAATGAGCACGGAGGACGGTGAACGCAGTGGACGCCCGAAAGAGGTGGTTACCGAAGAAAACATCAAAAAAATCCACAAAATGATTTTGAATGACCGTAAAATGAAGTTGATCGAGATAGCAGAGGCCTTAAAGATATCAAAGGAACGTGTTGGTCATATCATTCATCAATATTTGGATATGCAGAAGCTCTGTTCAAAATGGGTGCCACGCGAGCTCACATTTGACCAAAAACAACAACGTGTTGATGATTCTGAGCGGTGTTTGCAGCTGTTAACTCGCAATACACCCGAGTTTTTCCATTGATATGTGACAATGGATGAAACGTGGCTCCATCACTACACTCCTGAGTCCAATCGACAGTCGGCTGAGTGGACAGCGACCGGTGAACCGTCTCCGTAACGTGGAAAGACTCAAAAGTCTGCTGGCAAAGTGATGGCCTCTGTTTTTTTGGGATGCGCATGGAATAATTTTTATCGATTATCTTGAGAAGGGAAAAACCATCAACAGTGACTATTATATGGCGTTATTGGAGCGTTTGAAGGTCGAAATCGCGGCAAAACGGCCCCATATGAAGAAGAAACAAGTATATACGGCCGTATGTTCGGCCAGGACGAAGCTTATGTAGCCTCCACCATGGATTGCGTAGAAACTACTACTGAAGACTGTCATCCACAATCGAATTACTTGGCTTGCGGTAACACTTGCCGATGGTAAGGTATCTTAAAACTTCCTAACACCGTAATATATACCACATAGTCCATACGTGGTATATACTAAACTAAAAAAGGCCGATTAAATACGTATATAATTAAGTTTAAAGTTTCTATAGAAATAAAATTTTGACAAAATAAAATTTTGCCAACATTTTCCATAGAAGTAAAATTTGGAAAAAAATTTCTATAGAAATAAAATTTGGATAAAATTTTCTATAGAAATAAAATTCTGACAAAATGTCCTATACAAATAAAATTTTGACAAAATTTTCTATAGGAAAAAATTTTGACAAAATTTTCTATAGAAATAAAATTTTGACAAAATTTTCTATAGAAATAAAATTTTTACAAAATTTTCTATAGAAATAAAATTTTGACAAAATTTTCTATAGAAATAAAATTTTCTATAGGAATAAAATTTTGACAAAATGTTCTATAGAAATAAAATTTTGACAAAATTTTCTATAGAAATAAAATTTTTACAAAATTTTTTATAGAAATAACATTTTGACAATGTTTTCTATAAAAATAAAATTTTGGTAGATTATTTTTGGCTCGAGTGGCAACCATGATTATGAACCGATAAGGACCATTTTTTGTGTGATTGGGGATCGCCTATATATAACTATAGGCCGATATGGACCAATTTTGGCATGGTTATTAGCGGCCTTATACGAAGACCACGTTGCAAATTTCAACCGGATCGGATGAATTTTGCTCCTCTAAGAGGCACCGGAGATCAAATCTGGGAACGGTTTATATGGGGCTATATATAATTATGGACCGATATGGACCAAATCTTGCGTGTTTGTTGGAGACCACATTCTAACACCACGTTCCAAATTTCAACCGGATCGGATGAATTTTGCTCCTCGAAGAGGCTCCGGAGGACAAATCTGGGGATCGATTTATATGGGGGCTATATATAATTATGAACCGATATGGACCAATTCTTGCATGGTTGTTAGAGACCATATACTAATACCATGTACCAAATTTCAATCGGATCGGATGACTTTTGCTCCTCTAAGAGGCTCCGGAGGTCAAATCTGGGGATCGGTTTATATGGGGGCTATATATAATTATGGGCCGATGTGGACCAATTTTTGCATGGTCATTAGAGAACATATACTAATACCATGTACCAAATTTCAATCGGATCGGATGACTTTTGCTCCTCTAAAAGGCTTCGGAGGTCAAATCTGGGGATCGGTTTATATGAGGGCTATATATAATTATGGGCCGATGTGGACCAATTTTTGCATGGCCATTAGAGAACATATACCAACACCATGTACCAAATTTCAGCCGGATCAGATGAAATTTGCTTCTCTTAGAGGCTCCGCAAGCCAAATCGGGGGATCCGTTTATATGGGGGCTATATATAATTATGGACTGATGTGGACCAATTTTTGCATGGCTGTTAGAGACCATATACTAACACCATGTACCAAATTTCAGCCGGATCGGATGAAATTTGCTTCTCTTAGAGCAATCGCAAGCCATTATCTTGCGGACTTTTGGGCCATTTCCGGTGAATGCCTTGTCGTGAGATGATCTATATTTTGGTATTTTTGGGTGCCAAATATACTCTCTAAAACGCTTCAGGCGCAAAAAACCCAACGCATTGAGATCCAGACATTTTGCCCTTGAAAAGAAGCGAGAAACGTGTCAGCCATTCTTGGTTGACACGTGCTGAGTGCGATGGTTTTGAGTCTGTTGAAATGTCCATGGCCTGCTGCCGAATTGTTTGTCTGTCCAGAGCTTCAATACTGTCTTTAGGATATTTTCCCGATAATATTCGGCATTTTTCGATGAATACTATTTGGGATCGACCGTCGTTACGTTACGGTGGAACTTGAGTTCTGGTGGCCAATTGAATGTTTAAATTTTCAAGTGACCTCCTAAACTCGCTCAAAATTGTTCAATTTGTAATGGCTTTCCATTCGAGAAAACCAAATTCGGAAATTGGTCACTAGGTAGGGTCACGGCCTAAGGCAAAAAAAAAAGTTGATGCAGTCACCCTCCAGTTTTGTAGCATACTTGAAGACAATTTCAGAACACGAAAACTTTTTTTTTTTCGTGCACCCTACGACCCCCCGAAATACAATTTACTGTGCTGTGTCGTCATTTGAAGTCCGATCGAAAAGAAACGCATATCGTTGTTCATGGTTGATCAGGGGCTATATTTCGTGCATTGGTCATTTTTTACTCCGACGTCAAATTTGATTTTTAATTTTTTTATTTCGCTTCGTATACCCCTATGGTGCCAATTTCTTATAACCATTATAAAGATCTTATCAAAATATGAAACTTTTGCTTTGGAAGTATTTAATTATATTCATAAACAAAAAAGTTACAGAGATTTTAAAAAGTCAATAGGTCACCCTACACCATCAAATAGCTTTTGCTGTGTTGTCATGATATCCGATCGAAACCACATGCACATCGTTATTCACATCTACGAAATTAATTTGAAAGGTATTTAATACACACAAACTGTTTATCTGTAAATTTCTAACCGTATCATTGTATACATACTCGTTGTGTGCACTACGGCATTTTCTGCGTTATGCAAAGTGCATGTGTTTTTGCTAGAACAATTTGAGAACAGTAGGCTCTCAAATTGTTCTAGCAAAAAATCTAACAAACACTTTCGCTACATGATTTCTTAAGTCTGTCCATATTTTTGTGAGAGAAGGCAGTTGATAGTATTTGAAAAAAGTGAAAACAAAATGAAATTCGAAGCTCGGGTTATCGACAAAACTAAATTACCAACAAATCATCAAGTTATTGAATTCCTTTTATATTTAAAGAAAGCAGGCACCGCAAGTGTTAAAAATGAATCTACTAGTCATGTTACAGACGATAAACGATTGGGTTATATAATATCCAAAATTAAAAGTCGCCAACAACATAGAAAACTTGATTCTCGACAGGATTTGTTATAAATTAATTCTAAAAAGTTGTTAGCCGCATAATAAAATTGTACAATTAATAAACATGAAATGTACTCAAATCAAATACAAATCTAATCTAATATTTTCTTGTTTAAAGTATTTACTCATGTGACAACATTGCTCACCATTGTGAAGATGACAAGAAAACGCAAAAAAAAATACGGCGTAGTCAGATGTTGAAAGGCAGAAATTTAACCAATGTGTAAGCAGCATAACGATCTTCGTAATTTTCCACAATTCCGTTACCACTTACTTTTATTGTTAGATTGATTGTTAGATTTTAAAACAGTAGGCTCTCAAGTTGTTCAAGCAAAAACACAAGAACTTTGCATAACGCAGAAAATGCCGTAGTGCACACAACGAGTATGTATACAATGATACGGTTAGAAATTTACAGATAAACAGTTTGTGTGTATTAAATACCTTTCAAATTAATTTCGTAGATGTGAATAACGATGTGCATGTGGTTTCGATCGGATATCATGACAAAACAGCAAAAGCTATTTGATGGTGTAGGGTGACCTATTGACTTTTTAAAATCTCTGTAACTTTTTTGTTTATGAATATAATTAAATACTTCCAAAGCAAAAGTTTCATATTTTGATAAGATCTTTATAATGGTTATAAGAAATGGGTATCATAGGGGTATACGAAGCGAAATAAAAAAATTAAAAATCAAATTTGACGTCGGAGTCAAAAATGACCAATGCACGAAATATAGCCCCTGATTAACCATGAACAACGATATGCGTTTCTTTTCGATCGGACTTCAAATGACGACACAGCACAGTAAATTGCATTTCGGGGGGTCGTAGGGTGCACGGAAAAAAAAAAGTTTTAGTGTTCTGAAATTGTCTTCAAATATGCTACAAAACTGGGGGGTGACTGCATGAACTTTTTTTCGCGACCCTATCTATTGGTCACTTCTTAGTTTTTCCAGTCGAACTTGTTTATGCACCATTGAGGTTTTGTTGGCAATTGTTGGAAAATCAATGGCTTTAGTACAAGCTTATTTTTATTCCTACCACCATAGAATGATGATGGGGGTAACAAATCGAATTATCGATTTCCGATTATAGAAAGTATATATACTTCATCAGAGAGAAATTCTAAGATGATGTAACCATGCCCGTCTGTCTGTTGTAATCACGCTACAGCCTTCAATAATGGTGCTATCGTCGTGAAATTTGGCACAGATTCATTTTTTTATTTGCAGGCAGATCGAGTTCCCACACTAGCCCTAAACATATTTTCTTTTAGCCTCGTCGAATTATCGATGGAACTGAGCCGTCGTTGAGTTATTTTACCATGTTGATTTTTTTTTAGTTTAGGAAAGAGCAATAATAAATACTCTGCAATTTCTGATTAACTAAGAATTGAGTTTATTTAACCAAAAAAACATCCAATCACAGACAATTGGAGTATTTTAAGCGGATTCATCATCACAAACATCAGAGTAACATGTTGAAATCATAGCTCAGTTGCCATCATTTCTTTGTGGAGAATTACAAAACAAAGCAAGCCATTCTCTAGATGTGCCTGTCCGTCTGTCCCATAGATAATTTCCAAAGCAGCTTCAAAAGCAGTTAGCATGTGCGTCATCATTAAAACGACAGCTACATGATGCGTATGCACACAAAACTCTACATGGATTCCACTTTTCCGAAAATGACAAAAAGAACAGATCCTGCCACAATGGTCTGAACAAAAACAACCCATGTTCACATTAAAAATCTTAAGAAGACAGCAAATGGAAAAAATACCAAAGAAACGAAAAAAAAAACATAGCAACAGACCCATTGAATTGAGGGGAGGAAAATCTATGCAGTGGTGACGGCGCTCAGAATATATGATGACGATGATGCTGATTGTGATGAAGAAGATGAAAAGATGACATCTTCTTCTTCGTCCTTCTCGTTTTCTTCAGCATCTCAGTCATAGCTCGACACAAAAGACATGTCTTCAAAATAACTTTTAAGAATAAACTTAAGCTTTAAAAGTATCGTTAATATCCCCAGGGACCCAGGGACACTGGCGAATAGTCTCTCAAACACTCTTAGATGGTGTGTAACTAGTGTGTCGTTGATCATGGTCATCGTGTATGCATCCATACATCCACCGAACACAGAGGACACCTTAGAATTCCACGCTAAAGCTTGACTTTAATACTCACAGCCAGTCAGTCAGTCAGTCACTCACTCATCTTTTTCTGTCTGTCCACTAGATTTGCTTTTTTTAGTCGTTTTGTCGGATATTAGACTCTAGTGTTAACATTCTAGATTGCGCCACAACTTCATGTTTGGGCCACAAAAGTCCATGGATTGTAAGGGGAGAGCAAAGAATAATATTCGCCAAAGGAAAAAAACACATCATCCGAAGTCCGGTGAAGTTAACATTGGGGATAGTAAAAACGGGCCTATGGCATTTCGATACACTTAACTTCACTTCATCAATTGCTTCATAGTCGAAGAGTTTACAGACACGCATATGTTGCAGTTGATGATTGAAAATAGTATTCATCTTGGAAACAGTGGATTAGAAACGCTATCATGGGTTATTAGACAGACTAATGAGAAATATTTTATCTGACTTTACTCCATATCTAAAATATTGGATAATATCAAGCAGCGGGAAGGATCTGCGAAAGTTTTTGAGAATGATAAATTTCCATTCAAGTTGTATGAGATGACCTCTTATTTTATACAAGCCGAAAGGATTAAGGCGAAACGGTGGGTTTATTTGAATCCCCGAATATGTATTTCTCAATTTGTAACATAACCTAAGTTGGTGAACTGAACTCAATTCGTTAATATTTTGAACAAATCAAGAAACTGCAATCAATTCTTTAATCATCCGAACAACAAGTGGTTGAAAGATTCTACGAATCAGAACATTTTTATGGAAGCGTCAGTTTCTCCTTCTGTGAAACCGCAGAATTTTATGAGACTTAAACGATTTATGAAAGAGGAATGTTGTCTGGAACCGGAAGTTTCTCTATGGAAGCTAAAGGTTCGATGACAACAGATTTTTTATGGAATCGGAAAGTTCTAGAGATTAAAAGATTATGTGGAACGGAAAGATTCTAAAAAAATTGAATTTCAATTCAAGAACTGAATTGGAAAGTTCCAGGAAACTCTAAGGTGAAGTAGCACCGTAAGGTATGTAGCTATAGAATTTGCAGAATCTGTAATTAGGAAACTGCAATCAATTCTTTAATCATTCGACCAACGAGTGGTTGAAAAAATCTACGAATCAGAACATTTTTATGGAAGCGTCAGTTTCTCCTTCTGTGAAACCGAAGAATTTTATGAGACTGAAACGATTTATGAAAGAGGAATGTTGTCTGGAACCGGAAGTTTCTCTATGGAAGCTAAAGGTTCTAAAGGGCGATACGGTCAAAATTTGGTCAATATAAACTTGACGTATTTCTTTCAATTTTGCATTTAAAAAACCTGAAGACCCCTCATTTTGAAGGTGTGTGTGTAGAATATTGCTCCTATTTTGATTTTGGAATTCACTCTTCAGTTGTCAAAATGCCGTCCAAGCAAGAAGAGCAGCGTATCAAAATTTTGCTCGCGCATCGCGAAAATCCGAACTACTCGCACGCAAAGCAGGCAAAATCGCTAAAAGTTGCCAAATCAACCGTTACAAATGTAATTAAAGTGTTTGGGGAACGTTTGTCGACAGCCAGGAAGTCTGGATCGGGGGGAAATCGAAAACCGGAAGCCGCTGAGACGACAAAGAGAGTTGCCGGTAGTTTCAAGCGAAACCCTAACCTCTCTCTCCGAGATGCCGCAAATAAGCTGGGTGTATCGTCTACAACCGTGCATCGAAGGCAGTGACTCCAAATCGCGATGATAAACACAATACGACGGCCAAAGCGCGATCCCGGAGGCTGTACACGACGATGCTGACGAAGTTTGAATGCGTGGTAATGGACGACGAAACCTACGTCAAAGCCGACTACAAGCAGCTTCCGGGACAGGAGTTTTATACGGCAAAAGGAAGGGGAAAGGTAGCAGATATTTTCAAGCACATAAAACTGTCAAAGTTCGCAACGAAACCTACGTCAAAGCCGACTACAAGCAGCTTCCGGGACAGGAGTTTTATACGGCAAAAGGAAGACGAAAGGTAGCAGATATTTTCAAGCACATAAAACTGTCAAAGTTCGCAAAGAAATATCTGGTTTGGCAAGCCATCTGTACCTGTGGCTTGAAAAGCAGCATTTTCATAGCTTCCGGGACTGTCAACCAAGAAATTTACGTGAAAGAATGTTTGAATAAACGTCGGCTGCCTTTCCTGAAGAAACACGGTTGTTCCGTACTGTTTTGGCCGGAGTGGTACGCCGCCAACAACGTGCAGGTGGTTCCCAAGGACAAGAACCCTCCCAACACGCCAGAGCTCCGCCCAATTGAGAAATACTGGGCTATTGTCAAGCGGAACCTAAAGAAGACCAAAAAACTGCTAAGGACGAGCAGCAGTTCAAGGCAAACTGGCTTTCTGCGGCGAAGAAGGTGGACAAGGTGGCTGTACAAAATCTTATGGCAGGTATCAAGCGTGAGGCCCGGCAATTCGGATTTGGAAAAGCGAAAGCCTAACTGAATATTTTTCCTGAATTTTATACTAATTGAACTTGAAAAAGAAATTTAATTTGATTTTTTAAATAAACGATTTCACCGATTTACACGCGTTTTCCCTTGATCAAATTTTGACCGTATCACCCTTTATAGTGGAGGGTATAATAACATTGTACTCTAGGAGGTGATCATATTCCTTCTCTAGGTGATGAGTAAGAAAAAATTATGGAAGGTATAAGGAACCGAAATGCACCGTCGTGTAGGAATGATATGCTGGTCTGAGCGATTCTACGAAATTGGGAGTTTTTTGGAACTGAATAGTTCCTAAGATTCGAAACGGTTTATGGAAGTTGAAAACCCAAATATTCAGGAATGTTTTGTTGTATCCAAAAGTTGTTTGGAAACAAAAGGTTCCGTGGAATTGAATGGCTCTGAGGAAATGGAAGGATCATTTTAAGCGGACGATTCGCTGAAGCTGCAGGTTGCGGACCCACCTGAACATTCAAGTAAAGTTCTCTACAGCCGAAAGAAGTTCGTAGAGCCGTATCGGTGTATATAACCGTAAAATGCTGGAAATTCAGAATGTCACATAGACATAGATATTGCCTTCGAAAATGAAATATTTGTGGAACTAAAGAGGTTTATAGAACTTGAAGGAGCAGTGTAACTGAAAAGTTGGGATGAGCATAAGATTTCCGTGGAATGGAGCTAAAAAATTCTATGAAACACGTTTTACTAACACGGAATATCCTAAGGATCCGTAATATATGTGAAGAATTTTCTGAAACTGAAAGTTCCCACAAAAATTTAATTGAAACCGGAAAGTTCCAGACTATCGAAACTTTCTCTTTGAACCAGATTTTTAGTGTTATAAGTATTGTTAGAACTGGAAGGTGCAGTGCAACTGACGGGTTTCGATGAGCCTGAGATTCCCGTGAAATGATCCATGAAACATAAGGCTATAAGAGCTAGAAATATCGATGAAACTCTAAAGTTTTATAAAAACAGAGTGTGCTAAATGTCTGTAACATTTGTGAAGGTTTTATGAAACCGACGATTCAATAAATCCAGAAAGAAAGATTGTTAATATTAAGAACGTGTAACAGCCCTTTAAGTACTTCCAATATATATGAACGATTACTTGTACTAAAGTATATTTTCTATCAGCAGATGGCGCATATATCTATTTTCTTAATTCGAAATATTACTCTCACTTAATTTTTTTTAACGAAACCATGTAATAGCTTTTAAGTAAAAATGAAATAAATGATCACTTTGGATTTAACACTTAAACTGTTCGGTAAGCTTTTCACTCCATTCCACCTGGTGAGGTTTTTGTCAAGCCTGAAATACCTTTCTTCCCATTTCATATCGTTATCGCGAACGAGGTGATAATTCGTCGATGCTTTGTCAATCCAATCGAGAACCAACATAGAGAACCAGAGAATCCATTTAATCATTTGGTCCTTACGAACCAGATTTCTAAATTGGTTACTTATTTCATATACGGATTGAGTCAGCACCCATAACATCCTTTACATCACTATTGGATCATCTCGTCTATTCCAAGTCAACGTTCCAGGTTTGTCAATCTTCTCTAAGGTATGTACATTCTCATATGTCAATGTACAATTAGTTGCAAATAAACTAGCAAAAGCGTGTCAGCAATCGGAATATACTCGGGCGTTTTTGAGGAAAAAATCGCCGTTCAGTTTCATACGAAATACATTTCTATAAACTCGGATTTTTTATCGGAAATTTAATCAGAAAGAGTGCGTAGAAATCATTTATAATTTGTCCGAGAATCTATGCCAGCGCACATTTTACTGCTGCTATATGTGAAGAGGATTAAGTGGAAAATTCCCCTTAACCAAATATAAGAGTGTTGTTTCTTATTTATATTTCGAAAGCCATAGCGAGAAATTCAATATATTAAAAAAAAAAATCGTATTGCAATTGGTGTACGGGTGAGAAATCACATACGAAAAGAAAAGTGAAAGTAAGAATTGCATTCGAAGAAGTGGATTTATTTTTTAGAGGAAATATATTGAAAGAGGTTAATATATTAGTGTTTCCAATGAAGGTTTAATTCATAACCTCAATTCGACCTCTTCTTTTACGTGGCTTATATGTTCCACACTTTCGTTTTAATACGAATGAAATTATGAGTGTATAGCGAAAATTGGATTAGCCGTTATTCTTCTTATCATCACATATATTCATCGGTATGTAACATTTTTTTTCTTATTTCTTTTCGTATTCGCTCGTTGATATCTCATATATATGTTCATAATTTCCCTTTACATATTGTACTGACTCGTTGAAATTGTACTCTTCTTTTTTTGTTCATACCTACTCGTTAGTTCACGACGTAGAAAGAAAGCGAAGATACAATTTTTTTTTTTCAGTTGTCATATATCGATGCTGCTCATTCCAGTCGGAATAGTTAATTCGTTCCATATTATTTTTTGCATACTGCCATTCCAGCATATTACTCTTTACTCGTTGTGGAATGACTTCCCATTACTTTTCGTGCAAGAAGAAGATGATATTTTACATAATATTGTAAACAAAATAGGTTTTCTTCGATTTTTATTTTAGTAGAAACCTTCATGGTGCATTTAAAAAATTTTTTCGCACGGAATAAATGCAGAGCCATTGTGCTGAAATTTGTCCTGCAGTATTGATGTAATATGACCATTTTCGCACGAAATTATATTTCTTTAGATTATTTCGCACGAAAAATTTGATTTACTGGCAACTTTAATTCTATATACATTATTAAAATAAAGACGGAAGGTTTTCTCAGTTTAATATCTTTACATTTTGCCTTTATCTTATTTATTTTCGTAGTCCGTGAATTTGATAAAGACAAGCTATTTTTTATTTCTGAAAACTGAAGATACAATATATTTTACGATCCGAAATTTTTTGTCTATAAAATAAAACCAAAATACAAAGCTATTTCTAAAACTATTTTGTGGATTTGTTTACAAATTAAGCTTTCCAACCCCTTAAGTTTTTGGGGAACCACGTTTCGGAAGAACTAATATTTCATTTTGTTTTAATCTGTATTTTACTATGAATCCATTACATCGGTTTATTCGTGCTAACGATAAATTTGTTCAATTCGAGGAACAGATGACAGATACGCTCATCGCCACTTCCACAACTTTTGCCTTGGAAGTTCATCGGGAGGAACTTAAGGCAATGTGGGGGACTATCAAGGGCCTTTATGAAAAGTGTACGGAGGCATTACTTACTAGGGAAAACGATGACAAAAAGGAAAAAGAAAAGGGGGATAAGAATCAGGGCGGGGAGGAGAGTACAGACTCCGAGACCGATTCGGACCTAAACATGGTTAATTCTCGATACTACAACTCGTATGAGGCGTACGTTCGAATTGTTTCTAAAATAAGCGCTAGTATCCAAATGCGGTCCCAAGCTCCCAATTTTAATTCACAGTCTTCGTCCTCGAACTCCAGTTTCCATTTGCCTCCATGCGATACAGAGTCTTTTAAAGGCGACTATCATTCTTGGCCTACATTTCGGGACATGTTCTCCGCTGTCTACATCCAAAATGCCAATCTATCAAATGTCCAAAAACTGTTCCATCTCCGGAAAAAGACAGAGGGAGAAGCTCATGAAATAGTTAAAAGCTGTCCATTAACAAATAGTGGATTTGATATTGCTTGGCAGAATCTTAAGGAAAGGTTTGAGAATAAGAGAATGTTAGTCCACAGTCAACTGAAAATTTTATTCAATCTACCTGCTGTTTGCTCTGAATCTAGTGAAGATATAAAAAATCTTCGTCGTGACATTAATTCGTGCATTTCTTGTCTTCGATTATATGATATTGAAATATCAAACTGGGATCCCATTTTTGTTTATATTTGTTCAACGAAACTGCCCAGAGTAACTCTTTCTTTATGGGAACAGTCAGTGGAAGACAAAAAGGATATTTCCAAGTGGTCAGACTTGAATGCATTTCTATCCAGTAGATATCAGACTCTTGAGACGGTGTCTGAAGTTAAGGGTTCTTCAAATAGTAATAAGCTTGGTCCATCAAACTCCACAGTAACCAAACATTCAAATTATCTGAAAAAAGTAAATTCACATCATACAAGGGTGTCTGTTCCCCCTTTTGATTATCCTTGCAAGTTATGCATCAATGAGATTCATCCTATTAGGAAATGCCCTAAATTCTTACAAATGAATCACGATGAACGACGGAATTCCATAAAGAAACTGGGGCTATGTATTAACTGCTTTGCTGGTACCCATACTATAAAGGATTGCAAAAGCTCCTTCAATTGTTCTCTTTGCCACCAACGCCACAATACCCTAATACATCGGGATGAAAAGAAATCGGATAAACAAAAACCTTATCCTAAACCGAGAGATACAATGAGGGCACAGAGTCGTTCACATTCAGAATTACAGTCCACTAATCCTAATGCTATAGTGAACGTCCCTGAACCGTCGACATCCGGGAAAAGCATTCAAACTTGTTTCGCTTCGAATTCACAAAATGTGCTTTTGGGGACTGCCGTCGTTCAAATTAATCATATGGGGTTAAAATATTACGTCAGGGTATTAATTGATTCGGGGTCCCAGGGTACATTTATCACCGAAAGAATATTCCACATACTCAAGCTCCCTTCAAGACCTATTGACGCCGAAATATCGGGTCTCAATGGAATCACATCTGCTAAAGCTAGAAAAATAGCTACATTTTCCGTTTCTCCGCGTTGTGAATCCAATTTGGAAATTTCTATAGACGCCCTCGTCGTTCCGAAATTGTCGGAAAATTTACCTTCCAACTCTATTAATCCCAGTCTCTTAAAGGAATTCCCTGACATTAATTTAGCTGATCCGAAATTCTATACAAGTTCTCGCATAGATATGCTGATAGGAGCTGACATATTCAATAAAATTTTGTTGGATAATGTAAAGCGCAATATATGTGGATCCCTTATAGCTCAGGAAACCATTTTCGGATGGATTGTCACTGGGCCTATTCAAAATGATCAAATTTCGTCCTTTTCAAATATTGTTTCATTTTTCACAGAGTGTACCTTAGAAAAACAGTTGAAACGTTTTTGGGAAGTGGAAAATTTCCCACAAAAGCCACTCCTTTCACATTCCGACATTCTGTGTGAAAAATTGTATTCCGAGACTACGGAAAGAGATAAGGATGGGAGATATGTTGTATCCCTTCCCTTTAAGCAGTCTTTCTACGAAAATTCCAAAATGCTTGGTCAGTCCCGGTCCATCGCGTATGCCCAATTTTTAAAGAACGAATATCGTCTATCCAAAGACGTTGGACTTCGTGATAAGTACAATTCCATTCTCGAAGAATACATAGAGTTAGGACATATGGAACATGTTGCCCCACCCTCCATGGCAGAATTTCCAAAACATTTTTATTTGCCACACCACGCAGTATTCAAGCCAGAAAGCACAACCACCAAGATAAGAGTAGTTTTTAACGCTTCCTGTCGCACTTCCTCTGGAACCTCGTTAAACGACGTTCTTTACAGTGGTCCAATTTTACAAAATGATGTGACTATACTCATTTTGCGATGGCGATTCTTCCGTTTCGTATTCAACGCCGATATTGAGAAAATGTATCGGCAAATTAGAGTCCATCCAAAGGATACTCCATTCCAAAGAATTCTATTTCGATCTTGTGATGATGCAACCATGCAAGACTACGAATTAAAGACCGTGACTTTTGGTGTCAACGCTGCTCCATATTTGGCTATCAGAACCTTGCTTCAATTGGCAAATGACGTCAAAGACACTTTCCCACTTGCTAAACGAATTATTGAAGAATCGATGTATGTAGATGATGTCTTAGCTGGCTGCCATGAGGTCAACTCACGTATCTCCGCCAGAGACCAACTAATATCGGCTCTTAAATCCGCTGGATTTCCTCTTCGTAAATGGGCATCCAATTGCCCCGAATTGCTAAAGGATATTCCAAGATCGCACTTATTGAAGGACGACTTTCTCTGTTTTCATGATACAAGCCAAGCTAAGACTTTAGGAATCAAATGGAACGCGAAGTCTGATAACTTTTTTTTTGAATCAAAGCCATTTTCTAATAATTCGAATTTTTCAAAGAGAGAAGTGCTTTCCGAAATAGCAAAGATATATGATCCCGCGGGATGGTTGGCTCCAATAGTGGTTCTGGCAAAAATTCTCATGAGGAAAATATGGCTTTCCAAAGTTGGGTGGGATGAATTCATTACTACCGAATGTCTCGCAGAGTGGAAGAAATTTCTGAAAAGTTACTCGATAATTGAGAGTATTAAGTTGCCAAGGTGGATTTCTTACTCTCCTCGTTGTGAGATACAATTTCACGCATTCTGTGATGCATCAGAGAATGCATACGCTGTTGCAATATATACACGAGTAAAACTGGACGAAACTCATATAATCGTTCGGTTGCTTACGTCCAAAACCAGAGTTTCTCCAGTTAAAAGTATCTCAATTCCAAAGCTAGAATTATGTGGTGCAGCCTTACTGTCCGAAGTTGTGAAATCAGTGATCCCTTCAATGCAAATTTCCGCCTATGAAGTTTTCAAATGGACTGACTCTACCATCGTGCTGTCTTGGCTCCAACAGCCCCCTTGTCATTGGAAGGTATTTGTGGCAAATAGAATCTCTACCATTGCTAATAATGTTGGGACAGACAACTGGTTCCATGTGGACTCAAAGTCAAATCCAGCTGATCTGGCAAGTCGCGGCGTGTATCCTCAAGAGTTAAAAGTTTCAAGATTATGGTGGGAAGGACCGGAATGGTTACAAAAACACAGTAATTTCTGGCCAAACCAACCCTCATTAAATTCTAACACTGATTTAGAAAAGAGAAATACTCTTGTTCATTCTGCATTTATTTCAAACTATGCAGACATTCTGGAAAGATTTTCCTCGTTTAACCGAGCCATTCAAGTAATTTGTTACATTTTTAGATTTTTACATCGAGGTCTTTCCAAATACCGGTCTACACATGTCTATAGATCCATTGATTTAACTTCATTGGAGGTCAATTTTGTTAAGATTCGACTCATAATTTTAGCACAAAGGGCTTCATTTCCCGACGAGTACAAGGCTTTACTAGATAATAACGATATTAAAAGATCTTCGCATATTTTAAACTTAAATCCATTCCTAGACAAAGATGGCATAATTCGCGCCAATGGAAGACTTGCTTGCTCTTCGTTGACCTATAATGAGAAATTTCCAATTGTTCTACCTTATAGCTGCCAGTTTAGTAGACTCTTGATCCATTTTACACATGTTCTTTCGTTACACGGTGGAAACCAGCTAATAGTTCGTTTGATTCGATCACAATTTTGGATTCCCAAGTTGAAAAACTTGGCGAAAACTATTATCAACAAATGCAAAGTATGTACCATATACAAAAGAAAAACCAAATCCCAAATAATGGCTGCGCTTCCACCGGAAAGAACAACGATTAGTCGTCCATTTCATTGCACGGGCATTGATTTCGCAGGCCCCTTCGATGTTAAAAGTTCTTCTGTAAGGGGTTGTAAATCATCGAAAAGCTATGCTTGTATTTTTGTCTGTTTCGCGACTAGGGCGATTCATCTCGAAGCCACGTCTTCCTTGTCCACTGCAACATTCTTAGCCGCTTTTCACCGATTTATATCTCGAAGAGGCTGCCCTTTGCATATATATTCTGATAATGGCACTAATTTCGTGGGTGCATCCAAGGATATAGCAAGGGATTTTCTTTCTGCTTCTCGCTCTAATTTGATTTCCCAAATGGTGCACCAGAACTTGTCATGGCATTTCATCCCACCTGGAGCTCCACATATGGGAGGATTGTGGGAAGCTGGAGTCCGAAGCTTTAAAACGCATTTTAAAAAAGTATCTGGGTCGCATAAATATACATTTGAGGAATTTTGCACTTTGCTAGCCCGAATAGAGGGGTGTCTTAATTCTAGACCAATATCCATTATGTCTGAAGATCCTACAGACCTTAATCCCCTTACTCCTGGACATTTCTTGACCGGTGGGCCAATTCTTACGCCACCAGAACCAACTATAGACACTCATCCAGAAACCGTAACGAACCGGTGGCAGCGCGTTAAGGCTCTCCACCACCATTTCTGTCAAAGGTGGAAGGTTGAATACCTACGTGAGCTTCATAAAAGAAACAAATGGAAATTTCCTGAAATGAACGTAGAGGTAAATTCAATTGTCATCATTCGGGAAGATAATCTTTCTCCAAATGAATGGAGAATCGGTCGTGTGGTTAGAGTTTATCCTGGAAAGGATAACCGGGTCCGAGTTGCTGATGTTTTTACTCAGAGAGGAACTATCACGCGTCCAATTGTTAAGCTAGTATGCTTACCTACCGATTAGATAACTTTACTTTTTACTTAATTTACTTCCAGAATGCCGAGAATAATAAAAAATCGTCCATCGCTGAAGAATCCACGATCTACCAAATTCAAACGTGTTTACAAATGTCGAGTATGTAATGATATCCACCCTCTACGCTTGTGTAAACGATTTTTGGCAATGAATCCATCTAGGCGTAGGCAAGAAGTAGAGCGACACGGGTATTGCCTAAATTGTCTCGCTCACAAGCATTCCAAACTTACGTGCTTCTCCAAATCAGGATGTCGCAAATGTAACCATAAACATCATACACTTCTTCATCGGCACGAAGATAGTGGCTCAGAAATAGCTCCAATTGAATTGGCCCGAAAATCACTGAAAGTAGAGTCTCAACAAATGGTAACAGTCCTTCCTACTATATTAGCAAAATTGTCGATCAACGGTCGATTGCATCCAATACGTATTTTAGTAGATACTGCATCCACTGTCAGTCGGATTTCAAGGGCAATAGTTTTAAAGTATGATATCCCAACAAAAGGTATGGAAGACTCCATTGTATGTACTGTCACGATATTTGCACGCACAGATAAAAAAGTTAGCTTTACCACTCTAATGAGGGTTGACAATCGGATTTCCCTAAAAACTCCTGGTAAAACCTTGCCCAAATCAATACAAGAAAAATTTCATAATCTCGTCCTGGCTGATCCTTTATTTTTTAAAAATGATTCTATCTCGATGATTTTTGGTTCAGACATATATTCAAAAATTCTGTGCGACGGTATTATGCCAAATGCCGATGGTCTTGCAACAGCGCAAAATTCTACCTTTGGATGGATCGTATCTGGAAGATACCCAGTCTAGAAAAAATGTATCTACTAGATATATGCCATATATCTATCTTTTATTAAATTAAGGAAAAATGTCTTATGTATCATATAAACCTGTTTTTTTTTTCTTGTATAAATAATGGATATACCTGATGAATTTAATTATGTTTAAGTCTATTTTGATGGTACCCATCAAGGGGGCCTGAATGTTAATATTAAGAACGTGTAACAGCCCTTTAAGTACTTCCAATATATATGAACGATTACTTGTACTAAAGTATATTTTCTATCAGCAGATGGCGCATATATCTATTTTCTTAATTCGAAATATTACTCTCACTTAATTTTTTTTAACGAAACCATGTAATAGCTTTTAAGTAAAAATGAAATAAATGATCACTTTGGATTTAACACTTAAACTGTTCGGTAAGCTTTTCACTCCATTCCACCTGGTGAGGTTTTTGTCAAGCCTGAAATACCTTTCTTCCCATTTCATATCGTTATCGCGAACGAGGTGATAATTCGTCGATGCTTTGTCAATCCAATCGAGAACCAACATAGAGAACCAGAGAATCCATTTAATCAAAGATCATTAAAAGCTTCCCTCTCGAAGTTTCTTTAGAACTTGCAGATGCAGTTGGAATGGTTTGGATGAATATGAGATTTCGGTGGAATGAAGATATGGAGCAAGAAATTTCTATGAAACTCAAAACTTTTACAAAATATCCTAAGGATCCGTAATATCTGCGTAGGTTTCTCTGCAAACGAAAAGTTCATTGAATCCAAAAATTTAATTGATCCGGAAGGTTCCAGACAATAGGAACAATATCTCGGAACCAGATTTGAAGTTTCTTTAGAACTGGAAGGCACAGTAAAATTGAAGAGTTTGTGTGAACTTGAGGTTTCAGTGATATGGTCCATGAAGCCTAAAATGTGTATGAAATCGGAGGGATGTATGGAAACTAAAGGTTTTATGGGGATAGAAAGTTCAATGAAACCATAAAACATTTATAAAAACGGCATGTCCTAATGTTCAACAAGTATAAACGGCCTTAAGTTCGGCCAGGCCGAATCTTATGTACCCTCCACCGTGGATTGCGTAGAAACTTCTACGAAAGACTGTCATCCACAATCAAATTACTTGGGTTGTGGTATCTTAAATCGTTTTCTAAATTGTGAGTTAGTCCATACGTGGTATATATTAGACAAACAGGTACATATGTAAGTCTACAAATAATTACGAATCGATATGGACTTTTGCACGGTACGTAGGGAGCCAGAATTGAAATATGGGGGTCGCTTATATGGGGGCTATATAAAATTATGAACTTTATATGGACCAATTTTTGAGTGATTGGGGATGGATTTATCTGAGGGCTATATATAACTATAGACCGATATGGACCTAGTTAGGCATGGTTGTTAACGGCCATATACTAGCACAATGTACCAAATTTCAACTGACTCGGATGAAATATGCTCCTCCAAGAGGCTAAAAAACCAAATCTCGGGATCGGTTTATATGGGGGCTATATATGACTATGGACTGATATGGACCACCTTTGGCATGGTTGTTAAATATCATATAATACCACCACGTACAAATTTTCAATCAGATCGGATGAATTTTGCTTCTCCAAAAGGCACCGGAGGTCAAATCTGGGGATCGGTTTATATGGGTGCTATATATAATTATGGACTGATATGAACCAATTCCTGCATGGTTGTTGGATACCATATACTAACCTCACGTTCCAAATTTCAACCGAATCGGATGAATTTTGCTCTTCCAGGGGCTCTGGAGGTCAAATCTGGGGATCGGTTTATATGGGGGCTATATATAATTATGGACCGATTTCGACCAATTTTTGCATGGCCATTAGAGACCATATACTAACACCATGTACCAAATTTCAGCCGGATCGGATGAAATTTGCTTCTCTTAGAGGCTCCTCAAGCCAAATCGGAGGATCGGTTTATATGGGGACTATATATAATTATTAACCGATGTAGACCAATTTTTGCATAGTTGTTAGAGACCATATACTAACACCATGTACCAAATTTCAGCCGGATCGGACGAAACTTTCTTCTCTTAGAGGCTCCGCAAGCCAAATCGGGGGATCGGTTTATATGGGGGCTATATATAATTATGAACCGATACAGATCAATTTTTGCATGGGTATTAGAGACCATATACTAACACCATGTACCAAATTTCAGCCAGATCGGATGAAATTTGCTTCTCTTAAAGGGTTTGCAAGCCAAATTTGGGGATCCTTTTATATGGGGGCTATACGTAAATGTGGACCGATGTGGACCAATTTTTGCATAGTTGTTAGAGACCATATGCTAACACCATGTACCAAATTTCAGCCGGATCGGATGAAATTTTCTTCTCTTAGAGGCTCCGAAAGCCAAATCGGGGGATCGGTTTATATGGGGGCTATATATAATTATGAACCGATGCAGATCAATTTTTGCATGGGTATTAGAGACCATATACTAACACCATGTACCAAATTTCAGCAGGATCGGATGAAATTTGCTTCTCTTAGAGGGTCAGCAAGCCAAATTTGGGGGTCCTTTTATATGGGAGCTATACGTAAATATGGACCGATATAGCCCATTTGCAATACCATCCGACCTACATCAATAACAACTACTTGTGCCAAGTTTCAAGTCGATAGCTTGTTTCGTTCGGAAGTTAGCGTGATTTCAACAGACGGACGAACGGACATGCTCATATCGACTCAGAATTTCACCACGACCCAGAATATACTTTATGGGGTCTTAGAGCAATAATTAGATGTGTAACTAACGGAATGACAAAGTTAATATACCCCCATCCTATGATGGAGGGTATAATAAATCCCCAAAAGTTCTTTGGAACCGGAAGTTTCAATGCAATCGAAAAACTTTCTTTTAACAAAAAAATAGTTCTACAGAACTGGAAGACTGAAGTCAAATTATGCTATTGAACGGGAAGGTTGGCTGCTGCCTGGATGCTCTTTGGAGTTGGAATAAGCTATACAATCGGGGTGCGATGTGAAACTGACAGCATCTGGTTATTTACTAATATCGGCAAACCATTTCATGGATTAATGAACATCATGTTTATAAATCAGAAACTGTTCGTCGCTTCACTTGTTCCTGGGAATCATATGCATTTCGTGCCAATTTCATTCCAAGATACGCTTAACCATTCCTGAATAGGAAGTGTGAGACATTGAGAAGCTATGAGAGGGAGAAATAAATCAATAATAATAATAAAATGGATTAATGAACATGATGTTCATTAATCCATGAAATGGTTTGCCGATATTAGTAAATAACCAGATGCTGTCAGTTTCACATCGCACCCCGATTGTATAGCTTATTCCAACTCCAAAGAGCATCCAGGCAGCAGCCAACCTTCCCGTTCAATAGCATATTTTGACTTCAGTCTTCCAGTTCTGTAGAACTATTTTTTTGTTAAAAGAAAGTTTTTCGATTGCATTGAAACTTCCGGTTCCAAAGAACTTTTGGGGATTTATTATACCCTCCATAATAAATGGTCCGATGTAATGAGTCTTCAGCGCATATATCAAAGGTCAAGTTAACCCAGTTCAAAACTATATACTTTGTAGGGCGGGAAACAATATTGTAACAGAATGACAAGCTCTTTATATCACCTTTTTCTGTGGAAGATGGTAATATACTGTCAACTGTTTTCAATACAGACCAACCTACTGTTTCATATGTACTGCCTTCCTCTGTCAAATAAACACTTGTGGTTTTGCCAATGTAATAAGAAATGCATCATAAATACCTTAAGATCTGCAGCAGAAGCAAATTCATCCTATGACGTGTATGATGCCGTATTTGATGACTGCAAAAAATTGACATATTTCCGAGAGAGATTGCAACCAAGAGAATGAGAGAACTTATAGACTCCCCTACTATGGTATGGTTCGTATGAAGTGAATGACGACAGCAATGATTTTATGGTTTACACCAGAGCTCGGCTATTGGGTTTTGAGCAGCAATTGCCATGAGATTACAAAGCAACTGCGAAGCATTGCATCAAATATGGTGCCAGTGAATGCTTTGTGACACACAAAGTTGCGAATATGATAAATTTCATTGGCACTTTGTATGTTGTAATACTTCATACTTTACATTGCTTAGAGGTAATGATCATTGATCATGTAATCATTATTATTAATTTATTTCTCCCTCTCACAGCTTCTCAATGTCTCACATTTCCTATGCAGGAATGGTTAAGCGTATCTTGGAATGAAATTGGCACGAAATGCATATGATTCCCAGGAACAAGTGAAACGACGAACAGTTTCTGGTTTATAAACATTTTAGTGTGAGAGGGTGGGAAAAAGAAATGTATTCTGATTTCTGGCCACTACACAATTCTCTTGATGGAAATATCAAGGACCAAGCAATCAATGTCAATAATGCTACATATTCTCCAATATTCAAGGAACAACCTTAATGGAGCCTCCATTAGGTAACTATCGAAAAAATGTCAGGTGGCGTTAGTGTTAAAACTTCGTTTCAGTGATGACGAAGTGAGGCGAACATTCGAGCAAATTGGAATTTAGAAAAAATTCTCACCGGGTCATTAAAGTTCTTCTGTGGCCATAATGACCTAACTAAACCTCATACATGTCCAAGAAATTTCAGAGCAAAGATAAGATTCTAACATAACTTTAGAAGCTCTAAATTTGAGCTCTATCCTTGTGAACTCTGAAGGCAAGAGGGAATAATCATTAACTTGACAATGGACAGAGCAAGGTTGGCCTGTAGAATAAGGGGTATTTAAACTCAAAAGAATGTTGTGCGCGCGAGTAAATTAACTCGTCAGTCATTGGAATTGCCGGTTGGGCAAAACTCAAAGCAATCGTAACTGCACAACACCATTCCAACGAAGAGATGATATTCCCTTCACTGAAACCAAACAACATAAACCATGCTGAAGAAGGCAATTTACTGGTTGTTGATTAAAGCTGCCTCAATACGGTTTCATTTCACTAAAGCTTTGTGGCTATTTAGCCACCACGGAAAGTGTCAGAAGTAGCTCATCATCGTAATTCTTTAGAATTGGTATGGCAAAATGAGTTTATCAACTCTTATATAAAACATATAAAAATTTGTGGATACTGTGGATACGGATTGATAGGGAGATAAAGTTTATGAGGACACAGTAGTTTAATGGACAGCAAATGATGCCAAAATTTTTGTACAATTATTTAGTCACCCCAAACATTAAATTAAAACATTATTGCAACAAAATAAAAATCGCCATAATGTTTATATGTTAGTTTTGAGCACATTTATTATGGAAGAGTTACGAATTTTAAAGGGAAAAGGTAAAAACGCAATTGAATAATAGATGAGCAGCTTTTGTCCACATAGATGGGCCACCATGGTTGGGGAGTGTTATACCACGGCATACCAGCAAGTGAAACTTTGATATCCACTGGTCATATGGTATAAATCGGGCGAATGATATACACGGGAGCTATATCTAAATCTGATCCGATTGCTACCAAATTTAGCACACTTGACTATATTACTAATTGTACGCCTGTTAATCTAAAGTATATAGGTACACAATTTGTTCTTCTACAATACGTAGAAGGAATGAAGCTAGAACCTGTCTAAACACGGTCCTTCTACAATACGGTGGCCAACTAAATTTATGTTTCTGTTAAAGATAGCTTTATTGCATCGGCTCGTGGGCGCCCAAAACTATGCTATATAAATATAACTGTTTGACTGTTTACCTTGATGGCAATAGCGATAATTGCCTAGTGATGTCAATAACAGCTACGTAGCCCAGTGGATAACAGCTACGTAGCCCAGTGGATACAATATGTATGGTCCGCGGTTCGATTCTCCGTCCAGGTGAAAGGGAAAATTTAAGAAAAATTATAAAATCGAATAATTTCTTTTACATTGTTTGTATTACAGAAAAAGATGCAAAGATGGGAAGATGCAATTAGTCAGAAAAAAATTTTGAGTTCTTTTTTATGAAATTGTATATACTTTTCTTCCAAGTATATACTTTTCGTCCAAACAAACATCCTTACAGCGAAAAGCCAATTGGAAACGATATTTGTTTGTCTAAAATATTGTTTTGGATAAATTTTGTTTGGATCTAGGACAACACATTCCCTTCATTATCTCCACACGGATATGTACCTCTTACAAATGCGTCGTTTTTTTTATTCTTAATTCTTTGGAAAAGCTTCCGGATTTCTATTGAAACAAAAATAGTGCAGTGAGCCCTACGATTTTTCGTCCTTAAAATACAAATATGAGTTGTTCACATAATCACATGTTAACATAAAAAACCTCCTGAGGCAGATATTTTTTTCTTGACCAAAAATCGATAGACTTTTTAATGAAGATATTTTGTCCATAGGATTAGGTTATTCTGGGTTAAAATTGTTGTCTTTACGTAAAAGAAAATTCAAGTTGTCAACTCTGGAATAAATCTTCATCAGATTGTGCATGATGGGCCACACCATTCATCCCATTTCCGTATTAAAATTTTCCATGAAAGGCTAAAATTTCATTCACCAGAATGAACTTTTACAAAAAAAAAATATTTTTTGTCCTCAATTACTTAATTAATTGATCCAAATAATTTTTAATTGAAATGCCTTCAAGCTATGATAGTATCAAGTCAATTAAAACAAGTATATACGGCCGTAAGTTCGGCCAGGCCGAAGCTTTTTTTCTACGCAATCCATGGTGGAGGGTACATCCACAATCGAATTACTTGGATTGCGGTATCACTTGCCGATGGCAAGGTATCTTAAAACTTCCTAACACCGTTTTCTACATTGCGAGGTAGTCCATATGTGGTATATATTAAACTAAAAAGGGCCGATTAAATACTTATATAATTAAGTTTGACAAAATTTTCTATAGAAATAAAATTTTGATAAAAGTTCCTATCGAAATAAAATTTTGACAAAGTAAAATTTTGACAACATTTTCTATAGAAGTAAAATTTGGAGAAAATTTTCTATAGAAATAAAATTTTGTCAAATTTTTCTATAGAAATAAAATTTTGACAAAATTTTCTATAGAAATAAAATTTTAACAAAATTTTCTATAGAAATAAAATTTTAATAAAATTTTCTATGGAAATAAAATTTTGTCAAATTTTTCTATAGAAATAAAATTTTGACAAAATTTTCTATAGAAATAACATTTTGACAAAATTTTCCATAGAAATAAAATATTGAAAAATTTTACTATAGAAATAAAATTTTCACAAAATATTCTATAAAAATAAAATTTTGGGCAATTTTTCTATAGAAATAAAATTTTGACAAAGTAAAATTTTGACAACATTTTCTATAGAAGTAAAATTTGGAGAAAATTTTCTATAGAAATAAAATTTTGTCAAAATTTTCTATAGAAATAAAATTTTGTCAAATTTTTCTATAGAAATAAAATTTTGACAAAATTTTCTATAGAAATAAAATTTTAACAAAATTTTCTATAGCAATAAAATTTTGAAAAAAATTACTATAGAAATAAAATTTTCACAAAATATTCCATAAAAATAAAGTTTTGGCAAAATATTCTATAAAAATAAAATTTTGGCAAAATTTTCTATACAAATAAAATTTTGGGCAAATTTTCTATAGAAATAAAATTTTGACAAAGTAAAATTTTGACAACATTTTCTATAGAAGTAAAATTTGGAGAAAATTTTGTATAGAAATAAAATTTTTTCAAAATTTTCTATAGAAATAAAATTTTGACAAAATTTTCTATAGAAATAAAATTTTGACAAAATTTTCAATAGAATTAAAATTTTGACAACATTCTCTATAGAATTAAAATTTTGACAACATTTGCTATAGAAATACAATTTTGCCAAAATTTTCTATAGAAATAAAATTTTGACAAAATTTTCAATAGAATTAAAATTTTGACAACATTCTCTATAGAATTAAAATTTTGACAACATTTGCTATAGAAATACAATTTTGCCAAAATTTTCTATAGAAATAAAGTTTGACAAAATTTTCCATAGGAATAAAATTTTGACAAAATTTTCTATAGAAGTAAAATTTTGACAAATTTTTCTGTAGAAATAAAATTTTGACAAAATTTTCTATAGAAATAAAATTTTGGTAGATTATTTTTGGCTCGAGTGGCAACCATGACAATATTCTCTATAGAATTAAAATTTTGCCAATATTCTCTATAGAATTAAAATTTTGCCAAAATTTTCTATAGAAATAAAATTTGACAAAATTTTCTATAGGAATAAAATTTTCACAAAATTTACCATAAAAATAAAATTTTGACAAAATTTTCTATAGAAATAAAATTTTGACAACATTTTCTGTAGAAATATTCTCTATAGAATTAAAATTTGACAACATTTGCTATAGAAATACAATTTTGCCAAAATTTTCTATAGAAATAAAGTTTGACAAAATTTTCTATAGGAATAAAATTTTGACAAAATTTTCTATAGAAATAAAATTTTGGTAGATTATTTTTCGCTCGAGTGGCAACCATGACAATATTCTCTATAGAATTAAAATTTTGCCAATATTCTTTATAGAATTAAAATTTTGCCAAAATTTTCTATAGAAATAAAATTTGACAAAATTTTCTATAGGAATAAAATTTTCACAAAATTTACCATAAAAATAAAATTTTGACAAAATTTTCTATAGAAATAAAATTTTGGCAACATTTTCTGTAGAAATATTCTCTATAGAATTAAAATTTGACAACATTTGCTATAGAAATACAATTTTGCCAAAATTTTCTATAGAAATAAAGTTTGACAAAATTTTCTATAGGAATAAAATTTTGACAAAATTTTCTATAGAAATAAAATTTTGACAAATTTTCCTGTAGAAATAAAATTTTGACAAAATTTTCTATAGAAATAAAATTTTGGTAGATTATTTTTGGCTCGAGTGGCAACCATGACAATATTCTCTATAGAATTAAAATTTTGCCAATATTCTCTATAGAATTAAAATTTTGCCAAAATTTTCTATAGAAATAAAATTTGACAAAATTTTCTATAGGAATAAAATTTTCACAAAATTTACCATAAAAATAAAATTTTGACAAAATTTTCTATAGAAATAAAATTTTGACAACATTTTCTGTAGAAATATTCTCTATAGAATTAAAATTTGACAACATTTGCTATAGAAATACAATTTTGCCAAAATTTTCTATAGAAATAAAGTATGACAAAATTTTCTATAGGAATAAAATTTTGACAAAATTTTCTATAGAAATAAAATTTTGACAAATTTTTCTGTAGAAATAAAATTTTGACAAAATTTTCTATAGAAATAAAATTTTAGTAGATTATTTTTGGCTCGAGTGGCAACTATGACAATATTCTCTATAGAATTAAAATTTTGCCAATATTCTCTATAGAATTAAAATTTTGCCAAAATTTTCTATAGAAATAAAATTTGACAAAATTATCTATAGGAATAAAATTTTCACAAAATTTACCATAAAAATAAAATTTTGACAAAATTTTCTATAGAAATAAAATTTTGACAACATTTTCTGTAGAAATATTCTCTATAGAATTAAAATTTGACAACATTTGCTATAGAAATACAATTTTGCCAAAATTTTCTATAGAAATAAAGTTTGACAAAATTTTCTATAGGAATAAAATTTTGACAAAATTTTCTATAGAAATAAAATTTTGACAAATTTTTCTGTAGAAATAAAATTTTGACAAAATTTTCTATAGAAATAAAATTTTGGTAGATTATTGTTGGCTCGAGTGGCAACCATGACAATATTCTCTATAGAATTAAAATTTTGCCAATATTCTCTATAGAATTAAAATTTTCTATAGAAATAAAATTTGACAAAATTTTCTATAGGAATAAAATTTTCACAAAATTTACCATAAAAATAAAATTTTGACAAAATTTTCTATAGAAATAAAATTTTGACAACATTTTCTGTAGAAATAAAATTTTGACCAAATTTTCTATAGAAATAAAAATTTGGTAGATTATTTTTGGCCCGAGTGGCAACCACGATTATGAACCGCTATGGACCAATTTTTGCGTGATTAGGGATCGGCTATATATAACTATAGGCCTATATGGACCAATTTTGGCATGGTTAGTAGCGGCCATATACTAACGTCAAGTTGCAAATTTCAACCGGATCGGATGAATTTTGCTTCTCCGAGAGGCTCCGGAAATCAAATATGGGGAACGGTGTATATGAGGGCTATATATAATTATGGACCGATATGGACGAATTCTTGCATGGTTGTTAGAGACCATATAGTAACACCACGTACCAAATTTCAACCGGATCGGATAAATTTTTCTCCTGCAAGAGGCTCCGGAGGTCAAATCTGGGGAACGGTTTATATGGGGGCTATATATAATTATGGTCCGATATGGACCAATTCTTGCATGGTTGTTAGAGACCATATAGTAACACCACGTACTAAATTTCAACCGAATCGTTTCAATTTTGCTCTTCCAAGGGGCTCCGGAGATCAAATCTGGGGAACGGTTTATATGGGGGCTATATATAATTATGGACCGATATGGACCAATTTTGGCAAATTTGGCTGCACTTGTAGGCTCCGCAAGCCAAATCTGGGGGTCCGTTTATATGGGGGCTATACGTAAAAGTGGACCGATATGGCCCATTTGCAATACCATCCGACCTACATCAATAACGACTACTTGTGTCAAGTTTCAAGTCGATAGCTTATTTCGTTCGGAAGTTAGCGTGATTTCAACAGACGGACGGACGGACGGACGAGCTTAGATCGACTAAAAATTTCACAACGACCCAAAATATATATACTTTATGGGGTCTTAGAGCAATATTTCGATATGTTACAAACGGAATAACAAAGTTAATATACCCCCATCCTATATACACCATACACTATCAATTTTTGTAATTGATTTTTGTTTTTATTAAAAATTTTGTTAAACCAATTAAATTGTTAATTGAATATTTTTTAAAAATCATTTACAATTTTTTGGAAAAAATATTGGTGATATTGTTTTTTTTTTTTTTGTGTATAACAAAATGTTTTAGTTTTCAAATAATAAAAAATAATCTCGGTTTATAATTAAGATGATGCATTGCCTACACTGGAAAAAAATATTGTCGTGAGGCGAATGATCTCATGTCCTTTATATACGAATGCCAATTACGTGAATTTCTTTATTAATATATTGCAAAAAGAAAATGAAAATTCCATAAATGAGATCTGTATCCTAATTTCAATTTTATTGATCCTAAATTCAAACCTACAAAGGTCCCTAAAAAAAATTCCTTATTTTAACGAAGCCGCTTCTTGGGCTCCGAATCAATACAAAAATCCTTAACCCTTATACTACGTTGGGATCATTTGATGACCCATGTCGTATTTGTCATCACCTGCTGTTCGAATATAATTAAAAATTTCTATCACTCAGTGCATGAATAGGTGACATATGCTGAATTCATGCTGAGTAGTAAGAACTTTTAATTATAATCCAACAGTAAAAAATTCGGTGATGAAAAATACGACCTAATACCCAACGCAGTATAAGGGTTAAGGAAAGGTCAAAATCGTTGGAATCAGGTAAACTTTTTTTGGAGTGTATAATTGATCTGGGAGTTGCCAGGTTAAAGTCGATCAGAAGCTTTTGTTTACAGTCAGAATCCCCGACAGCACAAATACGTAACCATTAGATTGAAAAGAAATTTCCAGGCTTCCCAAAAAATATTTCAACGTTATAAAATCTCTGACCTATATATATATTGCTACACAATACAAATCGCGTAGATAACGTTGTTACAAAATCATATCGTAGTATGAATGACCATAGAAATTCCTTTATTCACCATAGCCAATACAGCAATATGCGACTGGTTACAGTTGACGATGCTGATGCGGATGACGACGACTAAAGCTTATTATCCTTTTTGTTAAAGGATTAAAATTAATGCCACACGCTTAATCATGACACAAAATAAGAATTTCGAAATGAAGACAGCCAAACAACACCAACAAAAAGAGACCAAAAACACAGATCACAGATGCACAGACTACAAGAACCCAAAGTTCGGCTGGCTGACGGCATGATCAAACTTAGACAATGGGCAAAGAGGAAACCTCTTGGATTGCTGCATAACCAAGCACACAGCAGAATTCAAGACTTAATGATGTGTGTAATATACGACAAACAACAATACCCAATAAACAATAATGAAATGACCATGTCCATGTGAATGAAGCAATGGATGGATGGATGGATGGACGATGGTTGGCTGTTATGGCCACCGCCATAACCATAGGGATTTCAAAACGCACACAAATTCATAGTGGCTGACCTAAAAGAATCTGTCTCAGTTATTTTATTCCAAGATTTTCAAGTATTTTCTTTAAAGGGGTCTAGATGATTGGATTGGTTGGACTGCATTCTAGTATTCTTGTAATTATTTCTTCTCAAGACTCATATTTCGTCCAAAAATAGAGACAGTGTAATGTTAACTGTTTGACAGTCTTGAAATTCACTCGAACATTCCATGCGATCCACACCCCGCATCCCTCCAACAATTCGTAGTTGCTCTTAACGCTTTTCTCTAATCAATCAGAACTTTCTTTCTAGCACATTGTCATGGCCAATAATTTTCACAATCATGGACCTAGATGGTCCCAGAAGGAATCCGCTAAACTAAGGACGATACACTAACTTTGGTCATCATTGCCAAAGTAGTTAGGGAAGTTCATCATCTCATTTCACCATTATGGTTGAAATGTTGGCGGCGAATGCTCTTCAATCTAGTCTTCCTGCCCGGTTGACATGTAGCCCAATTGTCCGGTATGATTATGGCTGTGTATGTGTGTGTGTGCATTGTGTCCAATATTTTTCTAGTTGTTCTAAGTAATTGTTCTAACGCTGTTTTGTCATCTCTGTTTAAAAAGTAATTTCATTTTTTCTCTTCATTGAAGTCGTCAACTTGGTTGTCGTGATCATCGTTCAAAGTCACCATGGATTGGCAACAAAATTGATGTAGTGCAAGCTAATCACTGATTCACAAAAGGGGAAATATCACCTACCAGCAGAAATAGGATATATGGAAGAGACAACAAGGGAAGTCTGCTTGCATATGCCGAAAATTTGGCAGACTCTTTTGCATCCTTTAACAACACACAAAAAAATATTTTTCTGATTCAATCACGAAATTAATTGATCCAATTAATTTTTTAATTGAAATGTCTTCAATCACGAAAATGGTAGTATCAATCACAGTTTTAATTGGGCATAGAAAAAATCCTTGATTAAAAAAGTAATTGATCTCATTAGCAATTTTCAATTAATTTTTTAATTGATTCAATTAAAAATGTAATTGATTTTGAATGCAAACCCCAATTAATTTTTTATTTAAAAATGTAACTATTTTCAACTACTTTCTGAATTGGCTTAGAGTTTTTATTTTGATTAAGAAATGTTCATCACTTTTTTTAACTGACTTAGTCTTCTGAATTTGATTAAAACGTTAATTCTATCAATTAATTTTTTAATTAAAAATTTTAAAATTTTCAATCATTGACTTAATTAACCTAATGTTTATATCATGATTAAAAAGTTAATTGTATCAATTAATTTATTAATTGAAAAAACATTCAACTTCAATTAACTTTTTAATTGGAAATATTCTGGTGATATTTTTTCTGTGAAGAAGTTTTCCTGAAGTCCATAACTCAAAAACGAATTCATTGTGTTGTTGGGTTGCCTTATATATTTTTGGAATAGAGTCCAAACTCAAATATTGATCATCCCATTTTATTTTTTACGTACAGGAATAAAAAGAAGTCATTCAGTGCCAAGTCAGGACTATATGGAGGATGACCCATCAAATCGATGTTTTTAGTGCTCAAAAATGCAGTTATTTGAGGCGATGTATGGGAGCTCCCATTGTCGTGGTGAAAAGTTATCTCTCTTCGGTGATTGGTTTTCCCGATTTCTTAGAAGACAACTGAAAAACAAATGGTTGTGTACCATTCAGAATTGACTTTTCTGCGTTGTTCTATGATTGCGACTTGTTCAGTTTTTCAAAACATTAAGGCGATCACTTGCTTGAAAGTACTTCATGTGCGAGTATCTTTTGTGCAATATTGAATCTATACTGGTTTCTCGAATTTATACTAAGGTTTCTCTCAATCTCACGATCGGTCATATGACGATCCTGCAATCTCAGTTGGACAGCATCAATGGTTTCCGGAAGAACAACTAATTTTAGACTATCTTCACGAAATTCTTTTTGAAGGGAACTGCAACCACGGTTGCCACCCGTGCCATAAATAATCTACCAAACTTTGAAGAAAAACATTTTACCAAAACTCTACCAAATTAAAAAATCTTATTTTGATGTTGTTGATCAAATTCATGGGGTTATTTTAAAAAATGTAGTCTAATTCCAAAGAAATGTTATATTGAAGTTATAGAAACTTTTGTGACAATTTTATTTTTATAAAAAATGTTGTCAAAATTTTATATCTATACAAAATTTTGTCAAAATTGTATTTCTATAGAAAATTTTGTCAAAATTTTATTTCTATAGAAAATTTTGTCAAAATTTTATTCTTATAGAAAATTTTGTCAAAATTTTATTTCTATAGAAATTTCTTTCAACATTTTATTTCTATAGAAAATTTTTTCAAAATTTTATTTCTATAGAAAATTTTGTCAAAATTTTATTTCTATAGAAAATTTTGTCAAAATTTTATTTCTATAGAAAATTTCGTCAAAATTTTATTTCTATAGAAAATTTTGTCACAATTTTATTTCTATAGAAAATTTTGTCAAAATTTTATTTCAATTTCAATTAAATTAAATTTCCATTTAATTTAATATTTATTTATTTATTAATTTATTTCTATAGAAAATTTTGTCAAAATTTTATTTCTATAAAAAATTTTGTTAAAATTTTATTTTTACTGAAAATTTTGTCAAAATTTTATTTCTATAGAAAATTTTGCCAAAATTTTATTCCTATAGAAAATGTTGTCAAAATTTTATTTCTATAGAAATTTCTTTCAACATTTTATTTCTATAGAAAATTTTGTCAAAATTTTATTTCTATAGAAAATTTTGTCAAAATTTTATTTCTATAGAAAATTTTGTCAAAATTTTATTTCTATAGAAAATTTTGTCAAAATTTTATTTCAATTTCAATTAAATTTCAATTTAATTTAATATTTATTTATTTATTAATTTATTTCTATAGAAAATTTTGTCAAAATTTTATTTCTATAAAAAATTTTGTTAAAATTTTATTTTTACTGAAAATTTTGTCAAAATTTTATTTCTATAGAAAATTTTGTTAAAATTTTATTTTTACTGAAAATTTTGTCAAAATTGTATTTCTATAGAAAATGTTGTCAAAATTTTACTTTTATAGCAAATTTTGTCAAAATTTTATTTCTATAGAAAATTTTCTCAAATTTTATTTCTGTAAAATTTTGTCTAAATTTTATTTCTATAGAAAATTTTCTGAAAATTTTATTTCTATAGAAAATTTTGTCAAAATTTTATTTCTATAGAAAATTTTGTCAAAATTTTATTTCAATTTCAATTCAATTTCAATTTCCATTTAATTTATTATTTATTTATTAATTTATTAATTTATTTCTATAGAAAATTTTGTCAAAATTTTATTTCTATAGAACATTTTGTCAAAATTTTATTTCTATAACAAATTTTATGAAAATTTTATTTCTGTATAAAATTTTTGCAAAATTTTATTTCTATAGAAAGTTTTGTCAAAATTTTATTTCTATAACAAATTTTGTGAAAATGTTATTTCTATATAATATTTTTGCAGATTTTTTTTTATAAACAATTTAATTTCTATAAACAATTCTGTCAAAATTTTATTTCTATAGAAAATTTCGTCAAATTTTTATTTCTTTAGAAAATTTTGTACAAAATTTATTTCTATAGAAAATTTTGCCAAAATTTTATTTCTATAACAAATTTTGTTAAATATTATTTTTATAGCAAGGTTAGGTTAGGTTAGGTTAGGTTAGGTGGCAGCCCGATGTATCAGGCTCACTTAGACTATTCAGTCCATTGTAATACCACATGGGTGAACTTCTCTCTTATCACTGAGAGCTGCCCGATTCTATGTTAAGCTCAATGACAAGGGACCTCCTTTTTATAGCCGGGTCCGAACGGCGTTCCACATTGCAGTGAAACCACTTAGAGAAGCTTTGAAACCCTCAGAAATGTCACCAGCATTACTGAGGTGGGATAATCCACCGCTGAAAAATTTTTTTGGTGTTCGGTCGAAGCAGGAATCGAACCCACGACCTTGTGCATGCAAGGCGGACATGCTAACCATTGCACCACGGTGGCTCCCATTTATATAGCAAATTTTGTCAAAATTTTATTTCTATAGAAAGTTTTGTCAAAATTTTATTTCTATAGAAAATTTTGTGAAAATTGTATTTCTATAGAAAATTTTGTGAAAATTGTATTTCTATAGAAAATTTTGTGAAAATTTTATTTCTATAGAAAATTTTGTTAAAATTTTATTTCTATAGAAAAATTTGTTAAAATTTTATTTCTACAGAAAATCTTGTCAAAATTTTATTTCTATAGAAAATTTTGTGAAAATTTTATTTCTATAGAAAATTTTGGTAAAATTTTATTTCTATAGAAAAATTTGTTAAAATTTTATTTCTATAGAAAATCTTGTCAAAATTTTATTTTTATAAAAAATTTAATTTCTATAAAAAAATTTTGTCAAATTTTTATTTCTATATAAAATGTTGTCAAAATGGGGTTTCTATGAAAAATTTGTGAAACTTCTGTTAGGTGGAGAAGAATATTTTGAAAAATCTACCAAAACATCAAGAATTCAGTAAAAAATCTACCATTTTTTGTAGAATTCTACCAACTGCGGCAATCGCGACTACAACTCTCTATACCATCGATAAAAACTGGTCCTTGACAAAGCTTTATCGCCAAACATTGAATTAAGTTCATCTATGCATTATTGTTGAGTTAATCCACGTCGAAAATTGTAAAACATAAACGAATTTTCATTTTTTTTTTTTTATTTATTATTTTTTTTTTTTTTGTGAAATTGCCAATGCCAAATTTAGACAAATGCATCCGAGTATTTGTATAAACTGCATTGAAAACATTTCCCAATAGGTAAAACATATATTTGAATTAAAAAATCAGGCCCAACTTTCCATATATATTCGAATCACTTCTTTCGTCGATTTTTCGGGCAATAAAATTAGATTATCCTTTCAAAATAATATATTTTTATGAAAACCGATTGAACCAGTTATGCCGATTGTTTGTTTCGAAAACGCTGTCCACCGAATTGTGAAAAAATGTCGTTTTTTTAAGCCGAGAAAACCGACTTTGAAAAACCCCGGGTTTTATCACTCTTTTGGGAATCTAAACCATTCTTTTGAAATTTCTGTTCCTGGGTATTAGTGAATTATGCCGTTTACCAGTTGGCATTCATCCCATACTTGTTGCAACGGGAACTTCATTAAGCGATTTCCTTAATTCGCGCTAGCCTTTGTGAGTTGTTGTTGTTGGTTTTGTTGTGCGCTTTCATTCCTATTACGTCTATAAAGATTCGCTACAATTCGTTGCGTTGTTTTTCTTATTTTGCTTCGCCTATTCATTTTCAATAGTTCCTAACTTGTTTAACATTTTCCAGTTCTCATCATATGTCATATCTCATCACATATAGACCATGTTCTAGCCACTTTTTTTCTTTTTCTTTTTGTGGTCTCGTATTTCACCTTTTTTTCTCGAAATGGGGAGATCGAGAAAAAAGTAAACGAGCATCACAATATGATTGCCAAGCAGATTGCTGTTATCTCCAATAGAAATCTTAGATGGTTCAATGCCAGCATTACCTGATTCATGTAGGCTGAACGGCTGCATGGCTAGCTGTTTGGCTACTTGGCTGACCGTTGAGTGCGCAAGCGCGAATGATTGCATGAAAGCACAAAGCCACCAAAGCAATTTCTAATTGACATCTGAAGTATTTTGATTGAGACTTGGCATATTATTTAATAGAGAAACCATACGTGATACAGTTTTTATACGCTCCGTAGAATTTCTCTTCGCTTTTTTGCCATATGCTCTTCTTTTGGAAAATCAAGGATGATATGATGGCTAAGAGGTAATGAGGTGAGGATATTGAATCATTTACCACAATTCCAAGTATGTGTGTGTGCGTTTGTTTGTATTAAATACTGCAGTCCAAATGGTATGAGCATTGGAAACCTTATTTAGTATTGGTAAGGTCAAAATTTATTCGTTAGATGGGGACTTAAAATCTTGTAAAATAACAATTTCCCCCTCGTTAGGAAATGTACCCTAAGCTCTGGATGCAGCTCTGTGCTTTCAGCACAATTCGTTACATTTTTCTAACGAGTCGCGCCATTACCGTCTTGCGGCGTCTAAGCTTTTGTTATTATTCGTTTCTGGATTACGTCCATCCAACGATTGTTTTGTAAAAGGTAAATAATAATCTCCCAAAAATTCAATAAAATTACGTTTTATTGAAACATCATTGAAAAGAAAAACTAAATCCCTTGTGTTTTTATTTATTTTATTTTTCGGTGCTACGCATTCATTGGTCCAATCGAGCCGGATACTTGCTTACAGCAATTAATAAAGGGTTTTCTTTTTCTTTTCCAAAGGAAAGTGCTCATCATTGTGAAGCAACAACAAAAAGCAGCCATTTGCAGCCATATTTGTGAAGGATTTATATTGAAAATTTATTTAAATAATTATTTATCAACACACAGGTGCGTATGTCAGTGTTTTATTAAAATAATTGAGCAAATCGCGAGTGTTTTAAATTTAAACCGCGGTCGTTTTACAACATTGATTCAATTATTTCGTTTTGCCGACGGCAAATTGCATTTCTAAAAACACACATTCGTTGCTACATACGTACGCACATTTCTTTCGTTTGTTTGATTTCGTTTTGTTAAATGATATTCAAGTGAAAGAATAATCAAAATAAAAAGTGAAAAATCTATTGTATATATTGGTGTTGTGTGGTGAATTTAAACGTTGACAGTGCTTATTTACTTCAAAACATTATTTGCAATTACGTTGCCTTTAACTTGAAGTAAATAAAACAATAACAAAATACACGCAGACTCCAAAGGCTCTGTTGGTCGTATTACTATTGTAAACAAACATCAATCGTCACTGCAGTCAACGTTTGAATTACATACCTACGTATGATCAGTGATACACACACGTATATACATACATATTTTTTTTGAGCTGTGTTTCTTTGGTTTATTTGTTAACCCTCACGGGGCCGCGAGTCGTAAATATTTTGAGGAAAATTATAAAAATTTTTGAAATTGAGTTTTTTGGGTTTTCGTGTTGTATGACCCATTAGCGTTACGCGCATTAGTAAAAATTATCGGTTTGGTCACTGTGCACCCTACAGGCGGTCCGGTACGATCGTATAATTTTTATTTTATCGTATATATTACGTATATATATTTTTATTTCTATATTTTTTATTATTTGTGATTTTTAATTTTTTTTGGGGAGATTATTTGTCGTGGAAGTGTAGAGGTGTATTTTACAGTCCGTACACCCTACATGTGGTCTTACAGACATTTTTTTTTTATAATTTCTTATAAGTTGTTGAATTTTTTTTTGATTATTTGGTTTTCGTGTGTGAAGTTTTGATACAAATTGGCGGCAGTCAGTATTCTTCGGTACACTGAGCGTAATTTTCGTAAATTCATTCTTACACTGAGAGAAATAGTTTGAAAATTTTAGTAGAATTTTGAGATTTTTTGAATTCAACTTGAATAATTTGCCTATTTTTTGTACAAGGGGAAAATATTTTGTGATTCGGTACACTGAACGAAAATTAATTGTTTCTACACTGAGAGAAAAATAGTCCAATATTTTACAAATTGTTTGAAATTTTTGATTTTAAGTTTTGAAGTGGTTGTTTTACGAACAATTGTTTACACTTCAAGAAATTTTGTGGTAATTTTGGTGCAGTGTGAGAATTTGATACACTGAAAGAAAAATTTTGTAAATTTTTGTTTTTGCATTTTTGGGCATTTTGTGCAAATTTATTGATTTTTCGGCCAGTTTTCGCTGTCGATAAGTGCGTGTTCACATACTTTACGAGTTTTTGTGAATTTTTGTGACGCTAAATTATTTTCAATATGCCAGTTAATACATTCGCGCGATTCATTAGAGCCGCTGATGCGGTTGTGAAGTTTGGGACACGGGTTAGTTCTTTGAAGGAGGAGAATTTAGATGTTTATTCTCTAAGGGCTCAGGTCGAAGAGGCGAAATCACTCTGGGAGAAAGTGAAAGAGAGGTATGAGGAGTGTTTAGACGATCTTCAGGAAGATTCAGATAAGGGAAAGGTAGAATCTGCTGACGGCAAGTATGAGGCAACTTATGATGCCTATATTAGTATTGTTTCCTCTATCGAAAGGAAAATAGACGGTCTGAAAGCCGTTCATAGGGCGTCAACTCCTATACTGCAGGCCGATGTGGCGGATATTTCTGCTCGTTCTGGTAATGTGGATGTATCGGGAAATTCTCTTTTGTTAGGTGTTGACCATGGTGCGGTCCATAGTTTGGCGTTACCACCATGCGATATTGAGGTTTTCGATGGTGACTTTCAGTCTTGGCCAACATTTAGGGATTTGTTTACTGCTGTTTATGTAAAAAATTCCCGTCTGAGTGATATTGAGCGCTTGTGTCATTTGCTCAAAAAGACTAGTGGCGACGCCCGTGAAGTTGTAAGAAGATTTCCTCTCACTGATAGAAGTTTCGAGTTAGCTTGGAGGACGTTAAAGGAAACTTATGACAACTTGAGAATTTTAGTCAGCAATCAGTTGAAGCTTCTTTTTGACCTTCCGGTCTTAGACACCGAGACAAGTTCTGGGTTGAAGAACTTGCAGCGTGGTATAAATGCATGTATTTCGGCGATGGCTGTGAATAACGTTCCTACGAACGATTGGGATCCGATTTTGATATATTTGTGTGTGCAACGTCTACCGAAGATTAGTGTTACTTTGTGGAACAGGGTATAAGTGATAAGTCTGCGTTGTCGTCTTGGGTGAACATGGATCGTTTTCTTACGGAAAGGATTCAGACACTCACGTGTCTGCGCGATTTGAAGGGTATCGATGCTTCGAGGAGAACTGATGGCAGGAAACTGCGAACGCATTTTACGAATGCAGCTCCGAAATCTTCGCCATCTAGGTCGCGTAATTCGCAATACACTTCTCATTCTTCTAGAGATTCCGTCGATAAGATGTGTGTTCTTTGTCCACGACAAAGCCATCATCTTCGTGTTTGTCCGAAATTTAGGAATCTTTCTGTGAATGATCGGTTGACTGCTGTGAAACGGTACCGCTGTTGTTTCAATTGTCTATCTCGTAGACATGACGTTAACAACTGTGCTACATCTCGCAGTTGTGAGAAGTGTCAAGGAAGGCATCATACTTTGCTTCATCGCGATTCTTCCCATTCTACGAATGTGGCGACTACGTCTTCGACGGTTTCGGCCGCTCGTCCTACGGATTCTAGCGGTTTGATTGACCCGCAGCCTTCCACTTCGTCTGGAATCGTGTCTGGCACTTCGGCCAGGCAAGTATTTCATGTTTCCCAGAACAGGTCGGTACTATTAGGGACGGCTATGGTGAACATCGTTCATCAGGGTATGACGTACCCAGCTCGGGCTCTTATTGACCCAGCATCGGAAGCCTCCTTTATTACCGAAAAAATGCAAAAGTTGCTTAGGATTTCGATAACGAGTGCGACGTCTTCGATATCGGGCGTGAATCAATCGGTTTCGATAACTTCTCGAGGTATTTGCCCTCTGAGTATAGGGTCACCCATAGATGGATCGGTCTTGGTAGAGGCGACTGCGTTGGTCCTGCCTAGGATTTCTGGGAATTTACCGTCTTTCCAAGTGAGTCGGAATTATATGTCACGTTTGCCAAATTTGCGTTTAGCTGATCCTAATCTGTTCGATAGTCGTCCGGTTGATCTATTGTTGGGGGCAGACGTGTATCCCAGAATTATATTACAGGGGGTTCAGTCTGGTATTTTAGGTTCGTTGATTGCTCAACAGACAGTCTTCGGCTGGCTCATTACTGGTTCAATTCCCACTTCTAATGTGACGGTTTTTTCAACGACTGTTGAATTTATGGAAGAAGATGGTCTTGACAAGACTCTTCTTCGATTTTGGGAATTAGAGGACTTACCAAGACGGGCAATTTGTTCTCCCGCAGATAAATTTTGTGAAGAAAATTTTAAGAATACCACATATAGGGATTCCGATGGAAGATACGTAGTGACTCTTCCGATAAAACCCGAATTAAAGGGACAAGTCTTGCTTGGACATTCGCGGACAAGTTGTTTGAAGCAGTTTATTCGTGGTGAGGCTTCGCTTTTACGAAAGCCTGAAACAAAATTAATGTATGACGGGGTGATTAAAGAATATTTGGACTTGCAACATATGAGACCAGTGTCGTCGACTTCTCCTGCAGATCAAACTGTGTGTTATTTGCCACACCACCCGGTAATCAATCCGGACAAATTGACGTCCAAACTTCGAGTTGTCTTTAATGCTTCGCATAAGACCTCAAATGGTAAAAGTCTGAACGACATTCTTTATGTGGGACCCACATTACAATTGGAATTGGTTCATTTGATTTTGAGGTGGAGATTTTTCAAATACGTTTTTAATTGCGACATCACACAGATGTACCGCCAAATTAGGGTAAATTCGGCCCATACTTCTCTGCAGCGAATTGTCTTTAGGGACTCCCCACAAAAAGATGTACAAGACTATGAGCTGCAGACCGTGACATTTGGAGTGAATTGTGCTCCCTATTTAGCTATACGGACGTTATTGCAATTGGCCGATGACTCCGAAGATGACTATCCCCACGCGGCACATATTCTACGAAGGTGCATGTACGTGGATGATGTTTTGACAGGATACCATGACGTGGATACTGCTGTTGAATCTAGGGACCAATTGATTAGAGTACTATCATCGGCAAAGTTCGAACTGAGGAAGTGGACTTCTAATGAGCTAGCCATTTTAGAATCGCTTCCGGCTGACCATTTGGTTGACGCCAAATTACTGGAGTTTGTTGAGGCCAGTAGTTCGAAACCGTTGGGTATTAGGTGGAATGCGCAGTTAGACTTGTTTTATTTTGAGATGAAACCGATTGAGCGAAAATCTCGGTTTACGAAGAGAGAGGTTATCGGCTATAGCTAGGCTATTTGACCCTGTTGGCTGGCTGGGGCCAGTTATTATAGTGGCGAAGATAATTATGCAACAGGTTTGGTTGGATAAGATAGGATGGGACGAGTCTCTTCCGTTACAAACAGAGCGACAATGGCGAAAGTTTGTCGAGACCTATCAGGATGTGAATCACGTTCGTATTCCTCGATGGGTCAATTACTCCACAGACTGTGAGGTAGAATTACATGTTTTTTCCGACGCCTCGGAAAAAGCATACGCGGGGGTAGTATATGTTCGTGTGGTTACGCCGCAGGGACAAATCTTCACCCATTTGCTATCTTGTAAGACTAAGGAGCACGTTTGGAGCTTTGTGGGGCAGTTTTGGCCTCAGAACTTTACAAGTCTGTAGCCAGGGAGATAGATATTGAATTTCGACGTGTTTATTGTTGGACGGATTCTACGATCGTCCGCTCTTGGCTTCGAAAGACGCCATCTACGTGGTCTACTTTCGTTGCGAATCGCGTATGTAGGATTCAGGAGAATACTGGGGGACAGAATTGGTACCATGTTCGTTCTGAGGACAATCCGGCCGACTTGGGAAGTCGCGGAGTGTCGCCTGCAGAGTTGGCAGTTTCAACGCTTTGGTGGCATGGACCAGAGTGGCTGTGCTCAGCTAGTTCTCAGTGGGATATTAGTGATTTGACCCCTCTTGAGACTGACGTTGAGGTACGGGCGGTCAAGACTCACGCATCGTTTTTTACGAACTATGAGGACATTTTAGAGGGATTTTCTTCGTTAGATAGGGCTCTACGAGTCATCGCGTATATATTTAGGTTTTATCAAAGGACCCATTATTCACATGCTAGTCGAAATGTGTATCACGACACGACGTTGACGGCAACCGAATTAAAGGCAGTGAGATTACGTCTAGCTGTTCTTTCTCAAAGGGCTCATTATCCAGATGAGTACGGTTGTTTGATGGAAAAGAAACCGTTAGGTTCCAGGAGTTCGTTGTTGTCATTGAATCCATTCCTGGATGAGGAGGGGGTTATGAGGTTGAATGGTCGTTTGAGTAGGTGTCCTACCCTTTCGTATAGTGAGCGACATCCAATTATAGTGCCGTATAATAGTAGATTCGCTAGGTTACTGGTGAAATATGTTCACGACATATCTATTCACGGAGGAAACCAGTTGGTTCTACGTCTTATTCGGATTGAGTATTGGATTCCTCGTTTAACATCTTTGATTAGATCGACTATTAACCGGTGTAAACGGTGTCTGTTGGATAGGAAGAAGTCTTGTACGCAGATCATGGCGGCTCTCCCACCGGAGAGAACTGTACTTACCAGACCGTTTACTACGACTGGCGTTGATTTTGCGGGGCCTTTCGAAATTAAGTCATTTATAGGGCGCGCATGTAAGATAACAAAGGGTTATGTTTGCGTTTTTGTATGCTTTTCGACGAAGGCCATACACTTGGAAGCCACATCAGACTTGTCTACGACAACATTTCTGGCTGCCTTTCACAGATTTATATCTCGGCGTGGTTGTCCCAAGACCATTTTTTCGGATAATGGTACAAATTTTGTAGGCGCTTCACGCGAAATGGAAAAAGAATTGAGAAGTGTTCTTAAGGAGGGACGTGATAAGGTGTGTTCCGCATACCAGTTTCAGCAGCTTTCCTGGCAGTTTATCCCTGCCGGGGCGCCACATATGGGTGGTCTCTGGGAAGCTGCTGTCAAAAGCTTCAAGACGCATTTTAGGAAACATGCATCTGGATTCAAATATACATTTGAAGAGTTTTCGACTGTTCTTTCGAGAATTGAGGCTTGTTTAAATTCTAGGCCGTTGTGCCCGATGAGTGAAAGTTCTCAAGAGTTGGTGGCACTTACGCCCGGCCATTTTTTGGTAGGATCTCCGATCTTGGCGCCTCCTGAACAGTTAGAGGAGGAATCACCACTTCATTTGGTGCATCGATTTAGGAAAATGAAGGCGCTGTCGCAACAGTTCTGCTTACGGTGGAAAGATGAATATTTGAAAGGCTTACAGAAAAGGTATAAATGGAAATTTCCGCAGCGTGATATCGAAGTAGGGGACTTGGTAGTAATTCGTGATGAACAATTGCCTCCTACATCGTGGAAGTTAGGTCGTGTGGATGACGTCCACCCGGGATCTGACGGTCGCGTTAGAGTTGCTGACGTGAGAACGGCAAACGGTGTTGTAAGACGACCGGTGGTAAAATTGGTCATACTGACCGAATAGTTTTCGATCGATCATATAGTAAGCGTCATCTTTCTTTTCGCAGTACAATGGAAAATATGAGGGAAATTGTTAAGACTCTCCCTGACTACGAGGATGACGTCCCGATGTCCGATGAGGAAAAAGAGATTTTAGAAAATAATGTTGCACCGGTTCTTCGCGAGCCGTTACCAGCCATCGAGCAGGTCCCTGACGTCGGGATGACCCCAGTCGTCGCCTCTTCACAAGGGGTAGTACCGACGCAGAAAGTTGTCCCTCCGTCGGGGGCTGATACGGCTCCCGCTGACGTATCCGCAACCAACGTAGCCAAACCATCGTCATCCCCTACGGGGACTGCCCAAAAGAATTCAGGTGCGAATAAAAGAGTGCACTCGAATGTCTGTGTGTTGTGTAGGCGAAGTCACAATCTCAGGTCGTGTCGCAAATTTTTGAACATGCGTTTGGAGCAACGATTGCGCACTGTAGTGTTGCATCGGGTATGTTCAAACTGTCTGGGCAGGTCTCACATGCGATCGACCTGCAATAGTCGCGAGAGGTGCCGCGAATGTGGAGATAGCCACCATACGCTGCTACATTCATTTGACCAGCAACAACGTCCTTCCGCTCAAACCTTGTCGACGAGAAAGTCCAAGTCAAGTTCGTCCGTTAACTCGTCCGCGTACTGTATCACGAATACCGCTCCCATATCTGGTCCGATGTTGGTTCTACAACCAACCGTCACGCTTGGTCCCACTATAGTCCTCTTGCTTGTCTTGTCCGATCGTCGAATTCCTGTCCGAGCTGTCCTCGACCCGTGTGCGGGGTATAGTATGATTTGTAGTAGTTTAGCTCTCAGCCTACGGCTTGTCTCAGCGATGACGTCGCATGACGCATTTTGTCCGCTTGTTGCTGTCTCCCGACACAATGCAGAAAGTAAATTGGTTTTTTCTGCCCGGGTAACAGACCTGACCCGTGTTGTCACCCCATCGTCGTCGGCTCCAGATACGATACGGGAACATTTCGAGTGTCTCCAGCTGGCCGACCCAAGGTTTTACCGTCCTTCCGGGGTGGGGTTGGTCCTGGGGCCCGACGTATACGCAAGGGTTATTAAGCCTCAAATGTTTTCGAGTCCGGGATTCCCCTTGGCGCAGCTGACGATATTCGGCTGGGTGATTTCAGGGCAATGTCAACCATGAATATGTGTCGTAGGTCATCCTGGCCAATAACCCAGACACTGCAGACCCTCCGGGTCAACGGCTCTACGAGCATTTAGTTAAGAAAGAATGAAGTTTGAAAAAAATTAAAAGAACTAATAAAAAAAAAAAAAAAAAAAATGCTCAATTTGAAAATGATACTGACAACGCATTTTATATTTATTTTGATATCAATATATTGTACATATGTAATATTCTATGAATTACTGAATTTCAATTACAACATAGCTGGATGTTGCAAGGCGGGCGGAATGTTTAAGTTCAAATTCGTAAGGTCAAAATTTATTCGTTAGATGGGGACTTAAAATCTTGTAAAATAACAATTTCCCCCTCGTTAGGAAATGTACCCTAAGCTCTGGATGCAGCTCTGTGCTTTCAGCACAATTCGTTACATTTTTCTAACGAGTCGCGCCATTACCGTCTTGCGGCGTCTAAGCTTTTGTTATTATTCGTTTCTGGATTACGTCCATCCAACGATTGTTTTGTAAAAGGTAAATAATAATCTCCCAAAAATTCAATAAAATTACGTTTTATTGAAACATCATTGAAAAGAAAAACTAAATCCCTTGTGTTTTTATTTATTTTATTTTTCGGTGCTACGCATTCAGGAATGATTGCAAATAATGGGAAAAATATACGGAAGTTTGACAAGCATGGCTAAATTTGTTACAAAACCAAAGTTTGCCTTTTGCTAATTACTTAATTGATGTTCCATGGATCGAATGCAGTCTCAGGGTTAACTTGTAATGGAATTAGCCAAGAAAAACGGTTGAGAAATTTTGTTTCTAACTGTAAGTTGTATTTTAGTGCATTAAAGGTTCCAGTTCAAGAAAATATAAATCTTGGATAGCACATGAGATATAGATAGATTAATTAGATTTGGAATCAGTCTCGCTAATTGATTTTGATTATTTTTGGAATTTTTCGAATTCGGTTCAGTATTTTCTTTTTTGTGTTTACATCACTGTTAAAAAAAAAACACAGCGAAACGTCAAAATTAAAAAATAAATCTTTATCCATTATTTACTTTGGGGGTGCTAATTTATAATTTTACTCAGCTTGGCCCAAATATTTTTCTACAATTGTGAAATCGTTTTGTGAGAACTCGGGCCTAAATATTTACCGATCATTAGTGTTCATCACTGATTTGTATAATATATCCCATACATATAGAAATGTTGAAGATGGTTCACCTTCATATGATATAAAGCTCAAATGTATATACACTCCAAAGAGGAGTGTCTATGTTCCAAAAGTATGCAAAGAAAATTGTCTGCATTAGGTAAACCGCGGTACTCCTTTAACTGTAAATTTTAGGGAGTGGTTTTCGATCACATAATGTAATACAATAATTTTTTGGTGAATTTAGATTTAATATGAAAAAATTGATTTCACACTTCGATAGAGAAAAGAATTATAAATGCGTTACCCCGTATATCCAAAGGGAAATGACATGAACCCACAATGGTTAGCATGCCCGCCTTGCATACACAGGGTCGTGGGTTCAAACCCAGTTCCGACCAAACACCAAAAAGTTTTTCAGCGGTGGATTATCCCACCTCAGTAATGCTGTTGACATTTCTGAGTGTTTCAAAGCTTCTCTAAGTGGTTTCACTGCAATATGCCGTTCGGACTCGGCTATATAAAGGAGGTCCCTTGTCATTGAGCTTAACATAGAATTGGGCAGCACTCAGTGATAAGAGAGAAGTTCACCAATGTGGTATCACAATGGACTGAATAGCCTAAGTGAGCCTGAAATATCGGGCTGCCACTATACCTAACCTACAAATGTAGCTGTGTGATAATTTTCTTCGATTTACGGCATAAAGCAAATGAAAGACTTAAGACACAAACAATTTGTTTTATAAAGATAACCAAAGACTTAAGACACAAACATGAAATTTCTACAAAGAGGCCGTAAGCCAACTTAAGATGTTCAAGTTTATTCCATGGATGGTTCCTTTTTGTTATTTGTGGCATAAAGGAAATTAAAGACTTAAAACACAAACAAAATAAATAATAATAATTTTGATTCACATTTTTAGAAAAAGAAATTTTAAAAAGTTTGGGAAAAGTATTCACATATAACCATTAAAAAGATTATGGAATAACATTAAATAATCGAATGTATACGACGAATGATCCCTTTCTTCTATTTGTGGGGTAAAGGAAACTAGAAACTTAAGACACAAACTAGTTTTTACTAAAGACTTAAGACGCAAACATTAAATTTCCCTTTTCATGGGTAAACATAAACTGAAAAAAATATAAAGGATTATGCAACTTAAATTTTAGGACATGCAATTGCCACAATACTAAGGATAAATTTCTTTAAAATAAATAAAAATTTATTAAAGGCTTTCATTCAATTTACGATTGCAATATTTCAAATTTACGTTCTACGTTAAACTTTAATGTTTTTGAGGTAAGGTAAATTTTCGTGAATGCAAAGGCAAAATAGAGTGAAAATTCGATAAATGATACCTAAATTTAACTTTATACAACCTACATTTAAATCTAGATAGATCTCTAAAAAAATGTCTTTATTTAAAAAAAAGTTACATTTTTGACTCGGAAACAATACCACAATCCTTAAGGGTAGTTCAAAAACGTTGGATCCATGTAAACATTTGTTTAACAATGGATTTACAAACGAACAGCCTTAGCTAATATGAAATAGGAGAAATGTACATTTTGAATATAAGTCCAATTTGATTATTACCTGTAATTTATTTTATAAACCCCACTTTCACTACAAGGTACATTCATTTTGTCAGAATATTTATAACAAAATATTGGCCCGCAAGCTAATTACAGAACATCTTGAGTAGGCATATCTATCTGTCTGTTGAAATCCCATTAAATTTCAAACGGTTTGGAAATAACCATCGATTTGCTATTATGGTTGAATATTGCTAATCAGGATATTGGACCAGGTCCCCATATTTGATTTCTTAAGTGTCGTGAAAGCATAAGGTCTTTTAATAAAACTCATAGACAAAGATCTAGTAAAAAGGCTGCTTTGTGCAATTACACTGAGCGAACCAATGCCAACGTGCAGAGGGCTAGGAGAAGAAATAGTTTTTCTGTATTTTTTTTTTTTTTTGCAATGAAATTCTGTCCGAGAAAGAACGTAAAAAATCAAGCCACAATAAATATTCACTCTTCCACCCCATATATAACACTTTCTATTTTAATTTTCTATCATCAATATTGTACTACTTGTCATACTTTGACTCTTTTTACCCTTAAATAAATGCCAAGACGTAAACAATCCTTATTCTAATTAATATCTTTTTAATTTTAATTAAACATAAATATTTGTTTGCAATATTTTCTGATCCATTGTCAACATTGAAATGTAAAAATATCCTGATATTTCCATTTTTCTTTATTTGTCCATTGAGTTATTTACAAAAGGTCTCAATTACACAAAAATACCTTTGCCGGCAGGGAAACATTCTGCCAAGGCATATTTTCATTTGAACCAAAGGCACGTGCTGCGTGATGTGATGTGGTGGGCATGCCATACAACATACCAGACAACAATAAATGCTCCTAGCGAAAGCTACAGTAACGCTCTACTGGGCCACTGATGATGATGACGATGATGACAATATCAAACAACATGAAATCAACCAGAGAAGGAGGATCACCAACACGTCCAAATGGAAAACGCCAGCGAATGTAGTTGAACCAACAGTAGGCCAACTACAACCATTCTAGTATTATCAGCCTCAAAGAAGACGTGGCCTGGTACTACTCCAGAGTGTCAACTTATTAAATATGAAATTAATGATGTATGTCGTTTAACAACTACAAATATGTAAAGGTATGTGCCTTTCAACAATGGCCAACAAGTAAAACAATGTTGCCACAAAATAGTTTTACTAAAAGGGCTTTGCGCATGCGTAGTAGCTCTGGAGGCATAAAGAAGAACACGCACAATATGCTTTTTCGAAAGGAAGGAACAGGACACACATTCATACATAATAAATGTGGCATATAATTGTCACGTACTTGGGCTTGGTTGCATGTGCATGAAGGACGGGTTTCGAAAGCTTCCTTTATTACTACCTTGATCTACCCATTTAATTGGAACATGTGGAATAGATAAAACATTTTTGGAAGGTGAGTTTTAGGAAAATAATAAAAATTTAAATTTTTTGCGTTAATTTAAATAATTTTTTTACACCCAAAGAAAATGAACCCACAATGAAGGAAAATTTTGGTTTTTTAAAAATTGTAAATAAAATAGTTTTCTAATTGCAATATATTACAAATAACTTAATACTTTTTGTCAAATTGAAAAAAAAAATTGGCAAACATTTTTTAGAAATAAAATTTTGACAAAATTTTCTATAAAAAAAATTGACAAAAAATTCTATAGAATTAAAATTTTGACAACATTTTCTATAGAAATAAAATTTTGACAAAAATTTTTTAGAAATAAAATTTTGACAAAATTTTTTATAGAAAGAAAAATTGACAAAAAATTCTATAGAAATAAAATGTTGACAAAAATTTCTATAGAAATACAATTTTGACAACATTGTCTATAGGAATCAATTTTTTTTTTAATTTTCTATAGAAATAACACTGACAAAATTTTCTACAGAAATAAAATTTTGCAAAAATTTTCTACAGAAATAAAATTTTGACAAAATTTTCTATAGGAATAAAATTTTGACAAAATTTTCTATAGAAATAAAATTTTGCAAAAATTTTCTATAGAAAAAAAGTTTGACAAAAAAATTCTATAGAAATAACATTTTGACAAAAAATTTAACAGAAATAAAATTTCGACAAAAAATTCTATAGAAATAACATTTTGATAAAATTTTCATAGAAATAAAATTTTGAAATATTTTCTATAAAAATAAAATGTTGACAAAATTTTCCATAGAAATAAAATTTTGTCAAATTTTTCTATAGAAATAAAATTTTGACAAAATTTTCTAAAGAATTAAAATGTTGACAAAATTTTCTATAGAAATAAAATATAGACAAAATTTTCTATAGAAATACAATTTTGAAACATTTTTCATAGAAATAAAATTTTGAAATATTTTCAATAAAAGTAAAATTTTAACAAAATTTTCTATAGGAATAAAATTTATTCAAAATTTTCTATAGAAATAACACTGACAAAATTTTCTGCAGAAATAAAATTTTGGCAAAATTTTCTATAGAAATAAAATTTTTAAACATTTTTCTATAGAAATAAAATTTTGACAATATTTTATATAGAAAAAAAAAGTTTGACAAAAAATTCTATAGAAATAACATTTTGAAAAAAAAGTCTATAGAAATAAAATTTTGACAAAATTTTCTATTGGAAAAAAATTTTGACAAAATTTTCTATAGAAACTAAATTCTGAAATATTTTCTATAAAAATAAAATTTTGACAAAATTTTCTATAGAAATAAAATTTTGACAAAATTTTCTATAGAAATAAAATTTTGACAAAATTTTCTATAGAAATAAAATTTTGACAAAATTTTCTATAGAAATAAAATTTTGAAAAAATTTTCTATAGAAAAAAGTTTTGAAAGAATTTTCTATAGAAATAAAATATTGAAAAAAGTTTTCTATAGAAATAAAATTATGACAAAATTTTCTGTAGAAATAAAATTTTGAGGAAATTTTCTATGCGTATACAATTTTGACAAAATTTTCTATAGAAATAAAATTTTGACAAAACTTTCTATAGAAATAAAATTTTGAAACATTTTTCTATAAAAATAAAATTTTCTATAGAAATAACATTTTGACAAAAAATTCTATAGAAATAAAATTTTGACAAAATTCTCTATCGGAATAAAATTTTGGCAAAATTTTCTATAGAAATAATGCGTATAAAATTTTGACAAAATTTTCTATAGAAATAAAATTTTGACAAAACTTTCTATAGAAATAAAATTTTGACAAAATTTTCTATAGAAATATCATTTTAACAAAAAATTCTATAGAACTAAAATTTTGACAAAATTTTCTATCGGAATAAAATTTTAACAAAATTTTCTATCGGAATAAAATTTTGACAAAATTTTCTATAGAAATAAAATTTTGACAAAATTTTCTATAGAAATAAAATGTTGACAAAAAATTCTATAGAAATAAAATTTTGACAAAATTTTCTATTGGAATAAAATTTTGACAAAATTTTCTATTGGAATAAAATTTTGACAAAATTTTCTATAGAAATAAAATTTTGAAATATTTTCTAAAAAATTAAATTTTGACAAAATTTTCTATAAGAATAAAATTTTGAAAATATTTTCTACAGAAAAAAAATTTTGAAAAAAATTTCTATAGAAATAAAATTTTGACAAAATTTTCTATAGAAATAAAATGTTGACAAAAAATTCTATAGAAATAAAGTTTTAACAAAAATTTCTATAGAAATACAATTTTGACAAAATTTTATATAGAAAAGATACTCTTGAGAAAATTTTCTATAGAATTTTTTGACAAATTTATGTCAAAATTTTCTATAGAAATAAAAAATTGTGGCAATTTCCCTTAGGAGTTATCATAAAGTAAAAAATAAATAAACTTTTGAAATAAAATAATCATCATTTTTTCGAAAAAAAACAAAAACGATTTTTTCATAAAACCACAACAATTGTATAAAAAACGGCAAAATAAAACTTTTTTCGGTAGATTATCTTTGGCTCGAGTGGCAACCGTGATTAGCGTCCCCTTTTTTGAGTGTATCTTCCCCTTCAATATAAAACCCGACTTGGATCTAACAATATTTATTTCCACTTAATTATTACGGTAATCTAAAGACACGTTCTTTTCAAGGGTATAATAATGTTTAAATTTTAAAATGTTTGGTATAACAATATAGATAATATGACCAAAATTGTACACATCAGATTATATATGTTATGCTTCAAATGGAAAATATTTTTTCTTTGTCTGTATGGTTTATTATCTATGTCCATGTATTCGCCGAAATAAATCATTGCGTAATAATGTCTTCCCTCTTTTGAACCCAAAAAGCTTTGTATATTTTTATACCCTCCACCATAGGATGGGGGTATATTAACTTTGTCATTCCGTTTGTAACACATCGAAATATTGCTCTAAGACCCCATAAAGTATATATATTCTGGGTCGTGGTGAAATTCTGAGTCGATCTAGGCATGTCCGTCTGTCCGTCCGTCTGTCCGGCTGTCCGTCCGTCTGTGGAAATCACGCTAACTTCCGAACGAAACTAGCTATCGACTTGAAACTTGGCACAAGTAGTTGTTATTGATGTAGGTCGGATGGTATTGCAAATGGGCCATATCGGCCCACGTTTACGTATAGCCCCCATATAAACCGATCCCCAAATTTGGCTTGCGGAGCCTTCTGGAGCAGCAAAATTCATCCGATCCGGTTGAAATTTGGAACGTGGTCTAAGTATACGGTCTCTAACAACCATGCCAAAATTGGTCCATATCGGTCCATAATTATATATAGCCCCCATATAAACCTATCCCCAGATTTGACCTCCGGAGCCTCTTGGAGGGGCAAAATTCATCCGATCCGGTTGAAATTTGGTACCTGATGTTAGTATACGGTCTCTAACAACCATGCAAAAATTGGTCCATATCGGTCCATAAAGTTTTGTCAAAATTTCATTTCTATAGAAAGTTTTGTAAAAAGTTTATTTCTATAGCAATGTTTGTCAACATTTTATTTCCATAGAAAATTTTGTCAAAATTTTATTTCTATAGAAAATTTTGTAAAAAATTTATTTCTGTAGAAAATTTTGTCAACATTTTATTTCTATAGACAATTTTGTCAACATTTTATTTCTATAGAACATTTTGTCAACATTTTATTTCTATAGAAAATTTTGTCAACATTTTATTTTTATAGAAAATTTTGTCAAAATTTTATTGCTATAGAAAATTTTGTCAACATTTTACTTCCATAGAAAATTTTGTCAACATTTTATTTCTATAGAAAATTTTGTCAAGTTTTTATTTCTATAGAAAATTTTGTCAAAATTTTATTTCTATAGAAAATTTTGTCAAACTGAATTATATACGTATTTAATCGGCCTTTTTTTTGTTTAATATATACCCCTTATGGACTAACTTACAATTTAGAAGACAGTGTTAAAAAGTTTTACTATACCTTGCCATCGGCAAGTGTTATCGCAACCCAAGTAATTCGATTGTGGATGACAGCCTTTAGTAGAAGTTCCTACGCAAAACATGGTGGAGGGTACATAAGATTCGGCCTGGCCGAACTTACGGCCGTATATACTTGTTTTGTATAACCTATTACCTTCCAGTAAAAAAAAATTCCATTTTTCGAACTACAGAACCTACAATAATTGTTGTCATTTTCCGTTAAGGAACACCCAAGCAAAATTTACAAGCTATTTTATTTCATAGTGGCAATGCAATAGCCTCCACAGATCTAATAACAAAGATAATGGAGTAAATTATTTTAATCGTTTAGACAACTTGAGAGATAAACATAAATTCTCCATTACAAAGTTTATAGAAAAACAGAAAAAACAATTAGAGAAATATTTTATTTATTTTTTGTCCATTTTAATGAAAACCAAAGAGGTAACCAACCACTCACCAACTAAGTATCTAACTTGAAATGTCCAAGCTCAATAAATGACAATCCCAAGTGACCCCACAAAAGAACATCGTACCAAAATGAAATTGCCATCGTACCAAAACAATAAAAATTAAAACAACAGTAACACAACGGCAAAGAAAATGACCATATTTACCAACAAATTTGAGTTAGAAAAAAATTACGAATGCAGATAAGTTCGATCGGGACGAAGTTTGTATACCCTCCGTGATGAATATGATTGTTATCAAAATCTCCTAAATATTTCCAATGTTTTTGGATTAACGTAATTACTTTAATTGGTCATATTAAACCCACAGAAAAAATTCTTTCCTTAAAAACAAAATTTTAGATGAACGAAATTCTATTTTTCTTGAAAATATTTTCTTTAAGAGCATATAAGTTCGAATTTATGATAAACATTGAAACGATTGCCTCTAATATTTTTTATTTGCTTTTAAAGAAAAAATTGTCAGTGCCAATAAATAAATAAAACTTCGTTAGTCCAAAATTCGTTACTCAAAACATAAAACTATTCTTTAAGTGCAATTCCAGATTTTACGATTAGAAATTACAGTTGGCAGATGACTAACACATAGACTAGGTTAATCAGTCTATATGGATCTACAATATAAACCAAGTAAGAACGAGTTATAATCCAGCGGGGGTACCTAGCCCACATCATCTTATTAGCCATGCAAAAGTCATAAATCGACTTTTGGACTAATGATAATTTCATGAAAAATGTCCAAAAGTCTACTCAGGATATAATAACCTTGATCTGCCTACCAGAAATATTGCTTTTAGACCACATATATAGCAATCAGAATCACCTCCTGAGTACGGTTGCCACCCGGATCCAAAATAATCTATGAAAATTAGACAAAAGCAAGTAAGGAAAGTCTAAAGTCGGGCGAGCCGACTATATTATATCCTGCACCATTTTGTAGATCTAAATTTTCGATACCATTCACATCCGTCAAATATGTTGTGGGCTATATATAAATGTTTGTCCCAAATACATACATTTAAATATCACTCGATCTGGACAGAATTTGATAGAGTTCTACAAAATCTATGACTCAAAATTGAAGTCGGCTAATGCACTAGGGTGGAACACAATGTTACTAAAAAATATGGGAAACATTTCAATCTGAAGCAACTTTAAGGAAACTTCGCAAAAGTTTATTTATAATTTATCGCTCAATATATATGTATTAGAAGTTTAGTATTAGAACTTTTCGACTAAGCAGTGGTGATTTTACAAGGAAAATTTTGGTATTTTGACCATTTTTTCAACCACATTTGGCACGCATAGCTACAATGCTAATTCTACTCCCTGTGCAAAATTTCAACTAAATCGGAGCAAAAAATTGGCCACTGTGGTCATATGAGTGTAAATCGTGCGAAAGCTATATATGGGAGCTATATCTAAATCTGAACCGATTTCAATGAAATTTGGCAGCTACAATGCCAATTCTACTCCCTGTGCAAAATTTCAATTAAATCGGAGAAAAAGATTGGCCACTGTGGTCATATGAGTGTAAATCGGGCGAACGATATATATGGTAGATATATCTAAATCTGAACCGATTTCAATAAAATTTGGCACACTTGACTACACTACTAATTGTACTCCTAGTGCAAACTTTCATCCAAATTGGGGTAAAACTCTGGCTTCTGGGACCGTATTAGTCCATATCGGGCGAAAGATATATATGAGAGCTATATCTAAATCTGAACCGATTTCAATAAAATTTGGCACACATGACTACACTACTAATTGTACTCCTAGTGCAAAATTTTAAGCAAATTAGGGTAACACTCTGGCTTCTGGGGCCATATAAGTCCATATCGGGCGAAATATATATATGGGAGCTATATCTAAATCTGAACCGATTTCTGAACCAAAATCAATAGGGTTCTATTCAAACCACGTACTTGTGCCAAATTTGAAGCCGATTGGACTAAAACTGCGACCTAGACTGTGGTTACAAAAATGTGTTCACGGACAGACGGACATGGCTATATCGTCTCAGGAGCCCACCCTTAGCATTTTTTGCCAAAGACACCATGTGTCCATCTCGTCTCCTTCTGGGTGTTGCAAACATATGCACTAACTTATAATACCCTGTTCCACAGTGTGGCACAGGGTATAAAAATTACCAAAACACTACCAAATAAAAAATTTTCATCTTGCACTTTTTGATCAATTTTGTAGTTATTATGAAAAAATCTTTCTTCAAAAGAAATGTTTGAATTAAAATTGTATCAAAGTTTTTAATATTCTTAGCTTTCACCAACAAGGAAAAATTGCTACTTCTACAAAAAAAATGAAAACTTACCCACAATGGACTTTGATAGTATGACCTACAATGAAAATTAAAAATTTTAAAGATGTTGACTCAATATTGACTTTATAGAAAATTTAGTAAAATTTTTATTTTTAGAGAAAATTTTGTCAAAATTTTAAATTTTATTTCTATAGAAAATTTTGTAAAAATTGTACTTTTAGAGAAAATTTTGTTTCTATACATTTTATTTCCATAGAAAATTTTGTGAAAATTGTATTCCTATAAATATGTTTTTTTTTAATGTTATTTCAATAGACATTTTTGTCAAAATTTTATTTCTATAGAAAATTTTGTTAAAATTTTTTTTTCTGTAGAAAATATTGTGCAAATGTTATTCCAATAAACATTTTTGTCAAAAATTTATTTCTATAGACATTTCTGTCAAAATTTTAATTCTATACACATTTTTGTCAAAATTTTATTTCTATAGAAAATTTTGTCACAATTTTGTCAATATTTGATTTCTATAAAAAATTTTCCCAAAATTTTTTGTCTATAAACATTTTTGTCAAAATTTTATATCTATAGAAAATGTTGTCTAAATTTATTTTTATGGAAAATTTTGACCAAATTTTATTTCTATAGAAAAATTAGTCAAACTTTTATTCCTCGAGAAATTTTTTGTCAAGATTGCATTTTAAGAGAAAATTTTGAGCTTAAGACCTTAGTTGTCAAATCCATTAAGCCATTTAAGTTATCAATTTCAATTGTAACTTAATAATGAATAAATAAATAAAATAAATAAGAGAAAATTTTGTCAAAATTGTATTTCTATAGAAAATTTTGCCAAAATTTTTTTCTATGGAAAATTTTGTGAAAATTTTATTCCTATAAATTTTCAAAATTTTATTTCAATAGACATTTTTGTCAACATTTTTTTTCTACAGCAAATTTTGTTAAAACTTTATTTCTGTAGAAAATTTTGTTAAAATTTTATTTCTGTAGAAAATATTGTGAAAATGTTATTCCTATAAACATTTTTAAAATTTATTTCTATAGACATTTCTGTCAAAATTTTAATTCTATAAACATTTTTGTCAAAATTTTATTTCTATAGAAAATTTTGTCAAAATTTTATTTCTATAGAAAATTTTATCAACATTTTATTTCTATAGAAAAATTTCTCAAAATTTTTTGTCTATAAACATTTTCGTCAAAATTTTAGTTCTATAGAAAATGTTGTCTAAATTTATTTCTATGGAAAATTTTGTCCGAATTTTATTTCTATAGAAAAATTTGTCAAACATTTATTCCTCGAGAAGTTTTTGTCAAAATTGTATTTTTAGAGAAAATTTTGTCAAAATTTTATTTCTATAGACAATTTTGTGAAAATGTTACTCTTAAAAACATTTTACTTCAAATTTTATTTCTATAGCAAATTTTGTCAAAATTGTATATCTAACGAAAATGTTGTCAAAACTTTATTTCCAGAGAGAATTTGTCAACATTTGATTTTTATAGAAAATTTGGTAAAAATTTTATTTCTATAGAAAATTTTATCAAAATGATATTTCTATAGAACATTTTGTCAACATTTTATTTTACTATTTTTTAATTTTATTTCTACAGAAATTTCTTCAACTTTTTTTCTATAGAAAATTTTGTTTAGATTGTATTTCTATTGAAAATTTAGTCACAATTGTGTTTCTATAAAAAATTTAGTCCAAGTTTTTTATATAAAATCTAGTCCAAATTTTATTTCTATAGAAAAAGTTTTTGTCTATAGAAAACTCTGTAAAAATGTTTTCTATAGAACATTTTCTCAAAATTTTGTTTCTATAAAAGATTTTGTCAAAATTTTATTTCTATTGAAAATTTTGTCCAAAGTCCAAAAAAATTTGTCAAACTTATATTTCTATAGAAAATATTGTCAGACTTTATTTCTATAAAAAATGTTGTCAAAATTTTATTTCTATAGAAAATTTTGTCAAAATTGTATTTCTATAGTAAATTTTGTCAAAATTTTATTTTTATAGAACATTTTATAAAAATGGGTTTTCTATGGAAAATTTATGAAACACTTCTTAGGTGGAGAAGAATATTTTGCAAAGTCTACTAAAAAATCAAGAATTCTACCAATCTACCAAACAGTCAAAAATCTGCCAATTTTGGTAGAATTCTACCAACTGTGAAAACCGTGCTCCTGAGTTGATCTAGTCCTTGGTGTTCGTGCGTCCATGTATTAGGTGTTCGCAGGATTCCGGCAGAATTAATTCACCGATTTTTATGAAATTTGGTACACAGTGTTTTTTTTGGCAAAACGACGAATTTGGAAAAAATCGGATCAAATTTACATATAGCTCACATATATATTTTCACCTATTTCTAAGTACTAACCGTGGTGCAATAGTCAGCATGCCCGCCTTGCAAACACTGGGTCGTGGGTTCAAACCCAGTTCCGACCAAACACCAAAAAGTTTTTCAGCGGTGGATTATCCCACCTCAGTAATGCTGGTGACATTTCTGAGGGTTTCAAAGCTTCTCTAAGTGGTTTCACTGCAATGTGGAACGCCGTTCGGACTCGGCTATAAAAAGGAGGTCCCTTGTCATTGAGCTTAACATAGAATCGGGCAGCACTCAGTGATAAGAGAGAAGTTCACCACTGTGGTATCACAATGGACTGAATAGTCTAAGTGAGCCTGAAATATCGGGCTGCCACTATACCTAACCTAACCTAAGTACTAACTATATGAATCATCGAAGTCGGTTCAGATTTACATGTAGCTCACATATATGTTAAAGGTATTGTCCGTTTTAACAAAAACAAAAATCCTACCAAATTAATGGAACTCGGACAAACTGAGTGGTGTTATACAAAAAAAAACTCTTGTAGCACATACATATTCAGAAGTTTGTGGTTTATTTCATTTAAGGAAATTTAAGGAAACAATTTAACAAAAAAAGGAACTCCAAAATTTCGTAGACTTTTCGTGGTATGTGCTGGTGTTGGTGAAAACAGCATTAAAGTCTTTAAAAAAATTAGCTCCACCGTTCCAAACCTTATGATGAACTTTTCGACATCCTTTTATCCTACAAACGATGTGCACAAAAAAAAACACAACAAAATTGTACAGAGGCCAAGAAATATGTACCGCTTCATGTAATCAGCTACCAGAAAGAATAAAAGCCGAAACATACATAAAACAGCAACAACAACTTCAACCGCATGTACAACAACAACAAGGTATCTTTTAACCAATAACAAATAGACAACAATGTAATTGTTCAAAAGCAATAAAAGCGCCAAATATACCAAACGAGACAAAAAATATGGGCTATTTACGACTTGCAAGGCAAAGACAGCAGGAGGAGAATAGTAGCCAACGGCTGCTAAAATGCCATTTTAACCATACTATCTAGCTTAAAATAAAAGAATAGCAACTGCCGAAAATATTCATGATAAAACCAAACTACGAATGACCTTCGAGAATTAAGAAAAATACTATATGCATATTATTTGGCATAGCCATGCCAAGAAGTCTTGTGAATGTGTTTGCCACCGACAACAAAACCAAAAAAAAACAACTACAACACCACCAACATAGGCAACATTAAACATAAAATTCGGAACAAACAAAATAAAAACAACAAACGAAATATTTCGTTTATTCGATTGGTTCATAGGTGTATGTGTGTGTGTGTTTGTTTGTGCGAGCAAGTGAACCATTATTACAACCACTGGACTATGACTTTGCTTCAAAACAAAAGACTTAAGACAGCAACTTGCAATTGACATGCCAACACAGTGAGCTGCTTGATATAAGATGATGATGGTATTATAAACAATTATTTATTGCTTTTGTTATTCACCATGGCGGCTGATATCGCTGAAAGTCTATTGTCGATGACTATGACTACAACTACGATGGCGATGATGATGTTGATGACGGCTGTTTTGCGATTGTCGGCTGTCCCCTAGTGCTAGAATGGTACATAGTCATATGTAGCATATTATCATATTTGTGCATGTAATTGTGATGTTATGTATGTGGCACCATCAAGGTGTCCATCATTTATTTTGGAAAAAAAATTGCATTTGCATATTCCTTCCACTAGCGGGCCTGAACACATATCCATCCCAACAAACGTCATATCCCCACATACAGTGAATAGTCCCCATCAACGAATCCCTCTCTATCTGTCTGTCCATTTACTCGATTAAAAACAATGGCTTGTACTTTCAATCGATCTATGTGACATTTTCAATAATGCTAAGCAGAAAAAGCCACAACAACAACAACAAAAATATTCACCAACCAAATCCCCCAAGCTAGCAAACAAACTGCACTAAAACTGAACAGTAAAATCTCCACGAACAACAACAACAACACCAGCAACTCCATAAACAAAACAACAAAGTTATGTATCTTCTGTTCGTTGTATGCATTTAAAATAGTTTTGTCAGTCATCGTCAATAGGCATTAAAAAGACAAGAGTATCAGAGCAACAAAAACCAGAGACAGCATCAAGAGAAAAAAACAATAAAAATCGGCTACACAAGAAACTGTTAGAAAACTTCATGCATGATGAGGATGATGGGCTTTGAAATATTATTATGGATGCCATTAAAGGAGTAGTGTAAAAATTTTAGAACTATCTAAGTTTTTGATTTCAAGAAAATTTTAAAAATAAATAAATGAGAAAATAATTTTGAAAATTTTGACAAACAGTTCTATAGAAATAAAATACTACCAAATTTATCCATCAAAATTTTCTATATAAATAAAATATTGCCAAACATTTGGATAGAAAAAAAAATTGACAAAATTTTCTATAGAAATAAAATTTTTAAAAGATATACAATTTTGACAAAATGTCCTATAGAAATAAAATTTTGACAAAATTTTCTATAGACATAAAATTTGACAAAATTTTTATAGATATAAAATTTTGAAAAATTTTCTATAAAAATAAAATTTTGACAAAATTTGTTATAGAAATAAACTTTTGAAAAAAAATCTATAACAATAACATTTTCACAAAAGTTTCTATAAAAATAAAATTTTGACAAAATTTTTCTATAAAAATAAAATTTTGACACTATTTTCCATAGAAATAAAATTTTGACATAATGTCCTCCACAAGTAAAATTTTGACCAAACTTTCTATAAAAATAACATTTTGACAAAATTTTCAATAGAAATAAAATTTTGACAAAATTTTCTATAGAAATAAAATTTTGACAAAAATTTCTATAGAAATAAAATTTTGACAAAATTTTGTTTAGAAATAAAATCTTGATACAATTTTCTATAGAAATAAAATTTTGACAACATTTTCTATAGAAATAAAATTTTGACAAAAATTGTTATAGAAATAAAATTTTGAAAAAAAAAATTCTATAAAAATAAAATTTTGACAAAATTTTCAATAAAAATAAAATTTTGACACTATTTTCCATAGAAATAAAATTTTGACATAATGTTCTACACAAATAAAATTTTGACCAAACTTTCTATAAAAATAACATTTTGACAAAATTTTCAATAGAAATAAAATTTTGACAAAATTTTCTATGGAAATAAAATTTTGACACAATTTTCTATAGAAATAAAATTTTGACAAAATTTTCTTTAGAAATAAAATCTTGATACAATTTTCTATAGAAATAAAATTTTGACAAAATTTTCTATAGAAATAAAATTTTGACAAAATTTTCTATAGAAATAAAATTTTGACAAAATTTTCTATAGGAATAAAATTTTGACAAAATTTTCTTACAAATAAAATTTTGACAAAAATTCTTTTCCTCTGTTGGTTAAGCTACACTTGTAGTTTAGTCAATGTATGGTTTTAAGCTTAAATTAAAAAAAAACAACAACAATGATTAAAGAACAAAAACCAACAATAACAAAACAAAACGAATGAAAGAAAGAAGAGGAAGCACTCTCAAAATAAAACCCAGACAACTTCATTCAAATCGATGATTTGACGGTGGCAAAGAAAAAGAGAGATGTTTGTACGAATTTATTTAGGCAAAAGCCGGCTATCAATGTAAAACCTTTTTTCGGAAGGTTCAAGTGTGGTTTATTGTTGGGTTTATTGAACTGAAATAAAATTTTGACAAATTTTTTTATAGAAATAAAATTTTGACAATATTTTCTATAGAAATAAAATTTTGACAAAATTTTCTATAGAAATAAAATTTTGACAAAATTTTCTATAGAAATAAAATTTTGACAAAATTTTCTATAGAAATAAAATTTTGCCAAATTTTCTATCTATTATCTATAGAAATAAAACTTTGACAAAATTTTCTATAGATATAAAATTTTGACAAAATTTTCTATAGAAATAAAATTTTTACAAAGCGTTCTACAGAAATACAATTTTGACAAAATTGTCTATAAAAATAAAACTTTGACACAATTTGCCATAGAAATAAAATTTTGACAAATTTTTTTATAGAAATACAATTTTGACAATATTTTCTATAGAAATAAAATTTTGACAAAATGTTTATAAATAAAAATTTGACACAGTTTTCTATAGATATAAAATTTTGACAAAATTTTCTATAGAAATAAAATTTTGACAAAATTTTCTATAGAAATAAAATTTTGAAAAAATTTTCTATAGAAATAAAATTTTGACAAAATTTTCTTTAGAAATAAAATTTTGATACAATTTTCTATAGAAATAAAATTTTGACAAAATTTTCTATAGAAATAAAATTTTGACAAAATTTTCTATAGAAATAAAATTTTGACAAAATTCTGTATAGTGATAAAATCTTGATACAATTTTCTATAGAAATAAAATTTTGACAAAATTTTCTATAATAAATAAAATAAAATTTTGAAAAACGTGTTCTAAAAGAATAAAATTTTGACACAATTTTCGATAGAAATACAATTTTGACAAAATATTCTACAGAAATAAAATTTTGACAAAACGTTCTCCAGAAATACAATTTTGACAAAATTTTCTATAGAAATAAATATTTGACAAAATTTTCTATAGAAATAAAATTTTGACAAAATTTCCTATAGAAATAAAATTTTGACAAAATCTCCTATAGAAATAAAATTTTGACAAAATTTCCTATAGAAATAAAATTTTGATAAAATTTTCTATAGAAATATTATTTTGACAAAATTTCCTATGGAAATTATATTTTGAAGAAATTTCTATAAAAATAAAATTTTGAAAATTTTTCTATAGAAAACAAAATTTTGCCAAAATTTTCTATCAATTTTATTCTATATAATATAGAATAAAAAATATGACAACAATTTCTATATATATATGATTCTATAAAATGTTAAATTAAATCTTCTATAGAAACAAAACTTTGACTAAATTTCCTATAAAAATAAAATTTTGAAAAATTTTTTTTTCTATCGAAAATTTTGTCACAATTTTTTTTTCTATATTGTCAAAAGCTTATTTCTATCGAAAACTTTCTATAGAAATAAACATTTGAAAATAGTTTCTATAGAAATAACATTTTGACAAATATCTCTATAGGAATAAATTTTTCAATAGTAATAAAATTTTGACAAAATTTTATACAGAAATAAAATTTAGAAAAAAATGTTTATAGAACTAAAATTTTGACAAAATTTTGTATAGATATAAAATTTTCTATAGAAATAAAATATTGATAAAATTTTCTATAGAAATTTTATATAGAAAATAAATATAGAAATAACATTCTGACAAAATTTTCTAAATTTCATAAAAAATCCAATCACGTACCATAATGAAAATTCTACCTACCTTGGAAAAAGAATCTGAATTTCGCAAAAAAAAGGAAAAACTACAAACAGAACATTTGATGATTGTTAGTTGTTGTATGTTAAGAGACACCAGAAAGCATCACAAAATGCAATATCAACTGCCACCGGAGAACAAAAAAAAAAACAAAAATTGCATAGTCAACAACGGCGGTGGCAATAGCAGAATCAACATCATCAACATGCAACATCAAATCGTAACATATCAAAATGTTCCATTGAACTGTGTTAGATGACGGCGAGGATGATGACTATGATGATCATGAAATCGGATCGGAAAACAAAACATTTAAAATAATTTTCCAATCTGGGGAGCCATTTCATTGGCTTATATTTCCATCTATTTTTTTTTTTGTGGTCTCCTAAAAGTCATTGTGACTTCCTTTTGACACTTTCAAGAGGGAAGTGGCTAAGCAGAGAGCGGAAAACATCAACATATTCTTTCACTTTAAATCCCCAGCTTCGTTGTCATTCACGTAGATAATTTTAGTGATGTTAAGCTTCCTTTCTTTACATGATTGTCAGGGCAAAAGAAAACAACACACAAAAAAGTCTAGAATTATCCACAAAAGAAAACATGTAGACTCTTAGAACAGAAGTATGACTCCAATATAGATTTGATTTTAGCCCAGCAATATGGGGTTAACAAATATTTTGCAGTGATCTTCCCCAAAGAGTCTAGTCAAGGGACATGAAACTGTTACTCAGAGTAAAGGGTATGGGGCTTTCCAAGCCAAAAAAAAAAAAATAACATCAGTTGTCGCTGTCACCATTTCAAAATCTTCCACTAACATATCGCTCTCATCACAAAAAAATCATAATTTTTTCCAAAGTTGAGTACATCAAATCGTCTGCTTCGCAACCAATGACTGTTGATGTGCAGGCAATGGGGAGGATTTGTTTTTTGTCTGTTTGTTCATCAGCGCTGTATAGCCATCGTTGGCTACATCAAGCGTACATCTCCAATCATGATAAACACGGTGTGCTTTTTTGTGAACTTTGTTCGTTTTTTTTGTTTTTGTCCATTGGTTAGCTTCAAAAAACCCCACCGCGTATTCATCAGCTCTTTTTTACACTTAATTGAAATACCAATGCGTCCGTTGCATGTTACTGCATCTAAGCCCTGAGTGCTACATAATTCATACAACCTCACGTCTAGCATCAAAAGATGCATACGCAAGACAATGGAGGATATTGCACAAAGCAGTAAGGACTCTTCATACTGTTATGGCTTAAATTCACTCAACACAAGTCAACGAACCATTAGCCGATTTGTTTAAAACTACATTTTTAAATAGTTTTTTTTCTGAAAATCATATTTCCATTGGAGAGAAGTGAAGCCAACCTTACATTATTTCCACCCTATTTTATTTAGTATCAACTTAACTGAACCAACTTTTAATTGTTGTTCAGTTTTTCTTTTTTACATTTTTGTGTCACCTTTCTACTAAATTGTGCCTCTTTTAAAATTCTTTTTCGTGCAATAGTTTTCACAATTTTTGAACCCGTATCCCTTTCAAATTACCAATGTGGCCATAGCTTTAACATAAATTTGAACTAATGCGTCACATTCTTTAGATTAGGATTTCTTAAAAAAATAAGTATAAAACACAAAAAAGTGTGCAACTTCTAGTGCCACTTTTTATACCCTCCGCCATAGGGGGGTATATTAACTTTGTCATTCCGTTTGTAACACATCGAAATATTGCTCTTAGACCCCATAAAGTACATATATTCTGGCTCGTGGTGAAATTCTGAGTCGATCTAAGCATGTCCGTCCGTCCGTCTGTTGAAATCACGCTAACTTCCGAACGAAGCAAGCTATCGACTTGAAACTTGGTACAAGTAGTTGTTATTGATGTAGGTCGGACGGTATTGAACATGGGCCATATCGGACTTTTACGTATAGCCCCAATATAAACCGATCCCCAGATTTGGCTTGCGGAGCCTCGAAGAGAAGCAAATTTTATCCGATCTTGCTGAAATTTGGTACATGATGTTGATATATGATCTCTAACAACCATGCAAAAATTGGTCCACATCGGTCCATAATTATATGTAGCCCCCATATAAACCGATCCCCAGATTTGGTTGCGGAGTCTCTAAGAGAACCAAATTTCATCCAATCCGGTTGAAATTTGAAACATGGTGTTAGTATATGATCTCTAACAACCGTGCCTGAATTGGTCCATATCGGTCCATAATTATATATAGCCCCCATATAAACCGTTCTCCAGATTTGACTTCCGGAGACTCTTGGAGGAGCAAAATTGATCGGATCCGGTTTAAATTTGGAACGTGGTGTTAGGCAGCTAACAACAACCAAAATTGGTTCATATCGGTCTATAGTTATATATAGCCGATCTCCCATCACACAAAAGTTGGTCCATATCGGTTCATAATCATGGTTGCCACCTGGGCTGTGGAGCCGGAGTCGTAGTCTGAAGATTTTGCTGGAGTCGGAGTCGTAAAAATTTTGCTCTACTCCGACTCCGGCTAAACCAAATTTTTCACATTTTTGTAACTAAGCAAGTTTTTACGCAAATTAGTTTTTATTGCGTTATTCATTCGATCAATATACGGCATGATTGTAAATGAAAAGCAACTTCCAATTACGGCTATCTTTTTATGTTTCCTAGAATGTTAGACTAGCTGGATCGATCTACTTTAATGCCCATATCAATTTATTTGAAATATTTCGAACAATCGAAATTATTTTTTTTATTTTATTTTAAGGTCATATACATATGTGGAATATTGACAGAAAATTTTTTCAAAGTTGTTTTTTTTTATAGAAAATTTTTGTCAAAATGTTATTTGTATACAAAGTTTTGTCAAAATTTTATTTCTATAGAAAATTGAGTCAAAATTTTGTTTCTGTAAAATATTTTGCAAAATTTTATTTCTATAGAAAATTTAGCAAAATTTTGTTTTTACTCAAAATTTTTTTTCAAAATTTTATTTCTATTGATAATTTTATTTCTATAAAAATTTAAGTCAAAATATTATTTCTATAGAAAATTTTGCCAAAATTTTATAGTAATAGATTTTTTATTAGAAAATTTTGTCAAAATTTTATTTCTATAGAAAAGTTAGTCAAAATTTTGTTTCTGTAGAATATTTTGCAGAACTTTATTTACTACACAAAAATTTTTCTAAAATTGTGTTTTTATTGATAATTTTTTCAAAACTTTATTTCTATTAGAAAAAATTGTCAAATTTTATTTCTATAGCAAATTTTCTCAATTTTTTTCTCACTGATACTCAATGCTATAAAAAATGTATTCAAAATTTTATTACTATAGAAATATTTTTTCTATATAAAATTTAGTAAAAATTTTATTTCTATAGAAAATTTAGTCAATATTTTGTTTCTATAGAATATTTTGCAAAATTGTACTTCTATAGAAAATTTTGCAAAATTTTGTTTACCACACAATTTTTTTTTTAATTGTATTTCTATGGATAATTTTTTCAAACTTTTATTTCTATTAAAAAATTTTGCCAAATTCTATTTCTATAAAAATATTATTCAAAATTTTATTGCTATATATTTGGTCAAAATTTTATTTCTAAAGAAAAATTTGCCAAAATTTTATTTCCATAGAAAATTTAGTCAAAATTTTGTTTATTTCTATATAAAATTTTGCAAAATTTTATTTAAAATTTTTCCAAAATTGTATGCTCACTGATACTCACTGCTAAGTGGAAAACTTGTAGAAATGACTCAAATTTTCAAATTTTTCAATGACTGAATCATAAATGCATTTTTGCGAAATTGTCTAAACAATTATAAATATTTCCTAAATATTGCCCGAGATTTTGTAGAAGTCTGATTTGAGATTTTATCAAAATGTAGATCTAAATACAAAGTTGTGCAGAGTATATTATAATCGGCGCGCCCGTCTTTAGACTTTCCTTGCATTTTTATTTTTTGTTAAAATTGTGTTACGTCTCATAACGTTAGATTTAAATTTTAAGTACATAGATTTTGTAGAAGTATATACAATTTTGTCTAAATCGAATCAGATTCAAATTCATGCATATGAGAATATAAACCTTTATATAGCTCGCAACAAATTTAGAGGATTTGAGATAGTATCAATAATTTTGGTCCACAAATACATATACTGTTTTTATCTTCTCATATTATGATGGGTATTTATGTCATTATTTTATTTATTAAACATTGCCCTAAATTTGAAATATAGAGTTCAATTGGCATCTAATGTGAAATTAAGACCTTTTTTTGCACACATAAATAAATACGATACTTTATATCGATCCACTTACGGTACCCCCACAATAGAACTACAAATTAGTGGTATTAAAATGAGATTTAGTTATATTACCCTGAGTCTACTCCGGAGTCGGAGTCGAGCTGATGAAAAATGCTGGAGTCGGAGTCGAGAAAAATAGGCTCGACTCCACAGCCCTGGTTGCCACTCGAGCCAAAAATAAACTACCAAAATTTTATTTCTATAGAAAATTTTGTCAAAACTTTATTTCTAAGAAAATTTTGTCAAAATTTTATTTCTATGGAAAATTTTGTGAAAATTTTATTTCTATAGAAAATTTTGTTAAAATTTTATTTCTATAGAAAATTTTGCCAAAATTTTATTTCTATAGACAATTTTGTCTAACTGAATTATATACGTATTTATTTAATTTAATTTTATTTAATATATACCACGTATGGACTTACATACAATTTAGAAGACGGTGTTAGGAGGTGATCATACAATTGAACTAATGCGTCACATTCTTTAGATAGGATTTCATAAAAAAATAAGTATAAAACACAAAAAGTGTGCAACTTCTAGTGCCACTTTTTTCAAATTAATTTATTACAAGTCACACTTTTTAGAAACTCGGTGAGGGAAGGGCTTTCTCTAATATTTTATATGAAATTTAGTTTGTTTTTTTACAAAAATCTAAATTAGAAAACCTCCTCCAATGTGCCATGTGTACACGCTTGTTATTCAATTGGTTGCTCAGGTACACAGTTTCGCCAATGATGTTAGTCAGTCGACTGGAGTATCATCATCAAAGTTATTTTCAACCAATTTTTTTCGAACATTTCAACTGTTTGTTCGCCCTGCCATGTTTTCGCGTAATGCATCAATGCTATTCTTCCTATATTCATTCATTGGCGAAAATATTCGCAACAGCCCCCAAATAAACTATGAGCTTTTCCATGCTTGTTTCAATTACAATGTACTCTATACGAGAATACGTTAGACATTATCGGAGTACACTATGGATGTTGGAATACTATGTTCAAATGTTAATGTCCAATACTATCTCATCTTTACTTTTTTTCTATACAGGATTTTTGGCTAAACCGTTTCCTTTGGCGGGAGTACGATATTTTATGCCATACATAGCGAGTACCTAAGTGTGTGTGTGATTGTATAAATGCGTATGTGTGTTTGGTCTTCGGGACCGCAAGTGGTATGAATCGTACTGAAATGTAGTATGTATGCTATGACTGCCTGCAACTTGTGTGGCGGTCTTCACATAAGAGTTTTTTAAGTGTGGCGCATGCGCATTCTCACTTATACCTATCGTCTCCCCAATGGCTAGATTATCCATCCAGCAACATTCGTTGTTGTTTGGCATAGTTGGCATAATTGAGTTTTGCGTTCGAATTATTTCAATCCAAGAGATTGCTTCCTCCTTATTATCACTTCAAAAATAAATGCTTTGAACAATTGCTGGGAATCATTATACACAGAAGCCCGACGATCGAAGCACCATATGGAACGCTGCTCAATCTAAGTATGATATATTTTTCAAAATACACCTGGGAGGTATCCTATATAAAATTAATGATGTACTTATAACAAACCGACTGTGATGAGAGAATGAGGATTGTATAAATTTATTTAGATTCATTGCGGGAGAAATCACAAAAAGAACTTATTTTGAAGAAAGATAATCTTTTTGGGTCATTCATGCAATTATATTATGTATGAGATGGGGGTTGTAATGGGACAAATCGACTTTTCGATTGTGTCAAAATTTAAGAAAATGTGAAAAAAAAAATTTGAACAAATTTTGGCAAAATTGTATTTCTATAGAAATTTTGTCAACACATTATTTCTAAAAAAAAATTCAAAATTTTATTTCAATAAAGAATTTTGTCAAAATTTTATTTCTATAAAAAATTTTGTGAAAATTTTATTTCTATTGAAAATGTTGCCAAAAGTTTATTTCTATAGAAAACTTTGTCAAAATTTTATTTCTATAGAAATTTTGTCAAAATTTTATTTCTATAGAAAATTTTGTCAAAATTTTATTTATATGAAAATTTGTTTCAAAATTTTATTTCTATAGAAAATTTTGTCAAAATTTTATTTCTATTGAAATTTTTTCAAAATTGTATTTCTATTGAAATGTTGACAACAGTTTATTTCTATAGATTTTTTTAATTGTTAATTCTATAGAAAATTTTGTGAATTTTTTTTTTCTATAAAAAATTTTTCAAAATTTTTATTTCTATAGAAAATTTTGTCAAAATTTTATTTCTATTGAAAATGTTGCCAAAAGTTTATTTATATAGAAAACTTTGTCAAAATTTTATTTCTATAGAAATTTTTTCAACCTTTTATTTCTATAGAAAATTTTGTCAAAATTTTATTTATATGGAATTTGTTTCAAAATTTTATTTCTATAGAAAATTTTGTCAAAATTTTATTTCTATTGAAATTTTTTTCAAAATAGTATTTCTATTGAAATGTTGCCAACATTTTATTTCTATAGAATTTTGAATTGTTAATTCTATAGACAATTTTGTGATTTTTTTCAAAATTTTTATTTCTATAGAAAATTTTGTCAACAGTTTATTTCTATATGTTAAAGTGCCTGTCGACCTACGCATTATAGATTGAAAGGGCTTTGAGTTCATGTTGTTTTGGATTTCTTCCCACACGTAAATGGACTAGAAATGTTCACACACGTCGTTGGGCGCGCGTGGCCTAACCCTTATCGCAAATCAAAGAGTCGGTGTTACAATTTTACAAATTCATTTATTGAGGTGTTCGTGACCTATTCATTAGAGTTGCAAATCATAACTAACCATAAAGTACATTAAACCAAGCCGTTAGGGAACAAACGGTAAAACTTAACGAAAATAGGATGATAAGTCATAAGTAGAAAATGATAAATAGTAAAGGAAAATGAAATCATTACTCTCTGAAAACATTAATAAAAATAAAGTAAAAATTAATAAACAAAGAGTAAAGATTAAGAGAAAATATGATGTCTTGGAGCGAATCCGTTGCCACTCTTCGTAAGCACATTTTCACATAGGACTGAATGACGTCTTCCATTCGAAGCTTGTTGAACTCTCTTCAACACTATAGAAATTTTTTTTCAAAAGTTTTAATTCTATAGAATTTTTTTTTCAAAATTTTAATTCTATAGAAAATTTTTTCAAAATTGTATTTCTATAGCAATACACTTTTGACAAAAAAAATTGTCAAAATTGTATTTCTATAGAAATTTTGTAAAAATTTTATTTCTATAGAAAATGTTGTCAAAATTTTATTTCTATAGAAAATTTTGTCAAAAGTTTGCTTCTATAGAAAACTTTGTCAAACATTTATTGCTATAGAAAATTTTGTCAAAATTTTATTTCTATAGAAAATTTTGTCAAAAGTTTGTTTCTATAGAAAAATGCTGTAAAATTTTTATTTTATACAGAAAATTTTGTCAAAATTTTATTTCTAGCCGAAATTTTGTCAAAATTTTTTTATTTTTATAGAAAATTTTGTCAAAATTTTATTTTTATAGAAAATTTTGTCAACATTTTATTGCTATAGAAAAAAATTTTCAAATTTTTATTTCTATAAAAAATTTTGTCAAAATTATATTTCTATACAAAAATTTTGTCAAAATTTTATTTCTATAGAAATTTTGTCAAAATTTTATTTCTATAGAAAATTTTGTCAAAATTTTATTTCTATAGAAAATTTTGTCAAAATGTTATTTCTATAGAAAATTTTGTCAAAATTTTATTTCTACAGAAAATTTTTTTTTGTCAAAATTGTATTTCTATAGAAATTTTGAAAACATTTTATTTCTATAGAAAATTTTGTCAAAATTGTATTGCTATAGCAAATTTAGTCAACATTTTATTTCTATGGAAAATTTTGTCAAAATTCTATTTCTATAAAAATTTTGTCAAAGTTTTATTTCTATAGAAAATTTTGTCAAAAGTTTGTTTCTATAGAAAACTTTGTTAAAATTTTATTGCTATAGAAAACTTTGTCAAAATTTTATTTCTATACAAAAATGTTGTCAAATTTTTATTTTATACAGAAAATTTTGTCAAAATTTTATTTCTAGTCGAAATTTTGTCAAAATTTTATTTCTATGGAAAATATTATCAAAATTTTATTTCTATAGAAAATTTTGTTAAAATTTTATTTCTACAGAAAATTTTGTCAAAATTTTATTTCTATCGAAATTTTGTCAAAATTGTATTTCTATTGAAATGTTCTCAACATTTTATTTCTATAGATTTTTTTTTTAATTTTTAATTCTATAGAAAATTTTGTCAATTTTTTTCTATAGAAAATGTTTCAAAATTTTTATTTCTATAGAAAATTTTGTCAACAATTTATTTGTATAGAATTTTTTTTTTCAAAATTTTTAATTCTATAGAAATATTTTTCAAAATTTTATTTCTATAGCAATACAATTTTGACAAAAAAAATTTTTGGGGAAATTGTATTTCTATAGAAAATTTTGTCGAAAGTTTGTTTCTATAGAAAATTTTGTCAAAATTTTATTGCTATAGAAAATTTTGTTAAAATTTTATTTCTATACAAAAATAGAAATTTTGTCCAAATTTTATTTCTATAGAAAATTTCATCAAAATTTTATTTCTATAGAAAATTTTGTCAAAATTAGATATGAGCTTTGCAAGGAGAAAGTCTATTACTTTGTAAAATATAATATCTCGCTGAAGGTGATCACCGAACGTGTATCGAAATATCCGAAATAGCAATATTTTAATAATAAAACAATGAAAAACAATTACAACAGCATTTTTCATTTATCATGACCTCAAGCCAAACGAAAAATCCCAATAATTATAAAATTTTATTTCTATAGAAACTTTTGTCAAAATTTTATTTCTATGGAAAATATTATCAAAACTTTATTTCTATAGAAAATTTTGTTAAAATTTTATTTCTACAGAAAATTTTGTCAAAATTTTATTTCTATCGAAATTTTGTCAAAATTGTATTTCTATTGAAATCTTCTCAACATTTTATTTCTATAGATATTTTTAAATGTTTAATTCTATAGAAAATTTTGTCCATTTTTTGTTCTATAGAAAATTTTTCAAAATTGTTATGTCCATAGAAAATTTTGTCAACAGTTTATTTCTATAGAAAATTTTTTCAAAATTTTTAATTTTATAGAAAATTTTTTCAAAATTTTTATTTCTATAGAAAATTTTGTCAAAAGTTTGTTTCTATAGAAAAATGTTGTCAGATTTTTATTTTATATAGAAAATATTGTCAAAATTTTATTTCTATAGAAAATTTTGTAAAAAAATTATTTCTATAGAAACTATTGTCAACATATTATTTCTATAGAAAATTTTGTCAAAAAATTTTACAAACATTATTTACCTCTGTTGGTTAAGCTACTCTTGGAGTTTAGTCAACGCAATGGTTTTAAAGCTGCGATCAAAACAACAAACATAAAACTTTATTTCTATAGAAAATGTTGTCAACATTTTATTTCTATGGAATATTTTGTCAAAATTTTATTCCTATAGAAAATTTTGTTAAAATTTTATTTCTATAGAAAATTTTGTCAAAATTGTATTTCTATACAAAATTTTCGTCAAAATTGAATATCTATAGAAAATTTTGTCAACATTTTATTTCTATAGAAAATTTTGTCAAAATTTCATTGTTATAACAAATTTTGTCAGAATTGTATTTCTATAGAAATTTTGTCAACATTTTATTTCTATAGAAAATTTTGACAACATTTGACAACTGTATATCTATACAAAAATTTTGTCAGAATTGTATTGCTATAGAAAATTTTGTCAAAATTGTATTTCTATAGAAAACTCTATCAAAATTTTATTTCTGTAGGAAATGTTGTAAAAATTGTATTTCTATGCAAAAGTTTTGTCAACTTTTTATTTCTATATATTTTGCAAAATCTAGCAAAACGTCAAACACTCTACCAAATAATACAAAATCTATCAGTTTTGGTAGAATTCTACCAACTGTGGCAACCGTGCTCACATCCTGAGTCGATCAAGCCCTTGGTGTTAATCAGTGTGACCATGTTTTTGCTATTAATTCCGAAGCAAATAAGCTGAGAATTGAGTTAAGGGTAGATTTAACAAGAAATTCTCTGTTAAATTTGAATTTTGAATTGATTCAAACTATTCCAATCCAAGGTGGAGTTCATAAGTACGTTCGGGCAGAACTCAATACCATTTTCAATTGTTATAATTTTTTGTGTGTTGTCGTCTTCTTCTTATAGTTCATATATTCCTTTCTGATTGATTGCTATATCGTCATAAATTGTATTGCAAAAAAGAAAAATCAACAGATTTAAAATTTCTGAAGCGCAAAAAGTACTCCACAAACGATGATAATTGAATGACATTAAAAAGTTATGTTCTTTCTATCCATAGCCCTCAAATTGACAAATAATAAATTGCCCTTCATTCTCAAAACCATTGAGTTTTTATAGGGTTCTGTTTCTTGTTGTTGTTTTTTTCATGTACTTGAATTGAAAATGACATAAAAAACACGGCCAAATTGATAAACATAACCTGTCTGTCGCTCCACATATGCACCGAAATTAAGGCAATAAAAGAAAAACTTGTCGATTTACAAACAGCAGGAGTTTGGCGGATTCCTACCAGTAAACCGAAGCAAAAAAATTGTGAGAAGTTTGTAAAACCCACAGCTAAGGAATATACTACACAGAGTTTCTATTATCATTTAGGTTGTTTTCTGTGTGTCTCATCCTTTGTAACAAAAATAAAAACAAAACAAGAAACAATAAAATCAAAACATATTCCAAATCTCGGCTATGAGACATTGATATGATGAATTACATTTAAGAAACAAAATGGGCAGTACACGAAAGGCCATAAGTACTTAGCGTCTGATGCAACAGAAATTTTATTATCGCGTAATACATAGTCATAAGCTGCTACTTTCAGATCGGAATTAAAGAGTTATCCGTATTCGGCGGTTTAGCCGAAAAAAAACTACTGATTTTGTACCACCTCCACGAAATTCATTTTGGTGTGAACTACGACGACATGCCACCGATAGAATACTGGTCTTCGACAGGCTTCCTTCCGAAAAATGTAATTAAGTTCATCTAGGCACTATTGTTGAGTTAACCCACTTCAAAATTTGTACAAAAATTGTTGTGCGATTATTGTTGTATGTTCACGATTTTATTTCATTTTTTGGGCCAAATGAATCTTTTAGCTTGTTGTAAACAACACAGCGCTCGTATGTCAAAACGTTCAAAACCTACAAAATGACAAGCTTTTAGATTGAGCTGTCAGTTGGCAGAACACTGGGTTTACCCAATCCCGAAATATATAAGGCAACCCTCGTATCATAATCTAAAATTGTTTAGCATGAGCGAGCTTAGAGAACAATCAAAACAGTAAACTGCCTACGGTGAACGCGTTTCAAAGAAGGTCAAGACTGTTCGATTTTCACCGTTTTCTAAGACTCACTGTGGTGCAATAAACAGCATGTACGTCTTGCATATAAAGGTTATGACTTCAAGTCCCTTTTCTGATTTTCCTCTCAGTGATGCCCAAAACAAAGTTTTTAAGTGGAATCTCCTCTAAAGATAAATTTACTTCATTTTAAAGATGATCGACTTTTGGTCACTCAAAAAAAAAAGTTTACTTGGATCCAAAGATTTTTACCTTCTCTTAAGGATTTTGGTATTGATTCTTAGCCAAAGATTCGGCTTCTTCAAAATAAACACATTTTTTGCGATACAGATCTCATTTATGGAATTTTCATTATTTTTTCGCGGTATAATAATAAAGCTATTCTCGTACAAATAAATGTCAATCACCCAACCCAATTAAAAAATTAATTCATCCAATTAAAAAATTAACTGGTACAACGAATTTTTGTGCTTAATTTTTTTTTTCAATTAAAAATTTGTTGAATCAATTAAAAGTCTAATTGAATATTTTTTAAAACTCAATCAAAATTTTAATTGGAAAAATTTTCGTGATAATTTTTTTTCTGTGACAAAAAAACCAACAGTCCTTGTGTTCAAGATTTTTCCATCAAAAAGCCAGATTTAACACATACTTTTATGGCTTTCTTTATACCATTCAGTAAACAAAGATAACCGCAATGAAGATTTTTATGAAATTCGCTACTACATTCTTAGATTCACAAAGAACCACAACACCAACATATGCCTGGACTAGAAAAGTGTATTTCAGCAAACATATTTTTTTGCATATGAACAGTGAAACCACAGCAAAATAAATAGAACTCTTGCTCCAATATCCAACAAAAGAATAAACTATGGTAAGAATACAATGAATGTATTCCTTCTTCAGTGGCTCGTAAACAACTTGTTTTTTTTTAGTTCAAATGTAGGATTTTCTTATTTTTATCGTTTTAGGAAAACGTAGAAGACTGCAATACACAAATAGCCACATAGAATGGGAAAACCGCAACAATAAAACTTTGAACACTGTGGACAGTAGGACAGTATTGGATAAGTTTACCTAATATTGGTTACCACATTGTTCATGTTCATGTATATCTCAACAATGAATCCTACTGAGTTGGGTTTCATTATTATGGTTTTGTTTTTGTTGTCTTTTGACCAAGGCACCCTGTTGTTTTTGGGTTTTCTTCACCAGCTTTGTGCAAATCAATCAGTTTATGGCAGATTTCTGTCCTGTATTCAACTCTTTTATGAGATCATTAAATTTTTAACAGCATTTTTTAAAGGGCTGTTTCCTTAAGTTTTCTCTCATTTCCTAACCCTCTCTTCGCCGCTATCAGACACACTTGTTCTATGTTCCATGAAATATTAAGAAGTCATAAATGTTGTGGTGGCTGCTGTTGATGATACCAGTATAGCCACTGTTGTCGGCCCAGCACTCTTCGCTTTTGTTGTCAGTTGAAACCCCAAGCTATTAAAATGGTCAATTTCTACACATTTGTTGGTCATGAAAAAGGGTTTGGGTATATTACAATATTGGGGGCTTAGCTTAATGAACAAATTTTCCATAGACAATTAGTTAATTTAATCGCCATAAATGTTAATGAAAATATTGAATAGGATTTGGCCGAAGGTTCTTGGTAAATATGGTCGGGATACATTTATTTAAAAAGTAAGAAAACATATAAAAAAGTTTACATATTTTGATAAATTTTAAAAAATGTAATTTTTGTTGAAATTTTTTACAGAAAAATTAAAAAGTATCAGCGTATGATATTTTTGTTCGATTTGTAGCCCAAAAGCAAACGAAAGACTTAAGGCACAAAAATAATTTTTTTTATAATTATAAGCAAAGACTTAAGACACATACATGAAAATCCTACACATTTTTTAAAAATAACAAAATATTAAAAAAAAAATAGATATTGTGATATTTGAATTGAAAAGATTTCGATTAAAATGTTGGAAAGAACTATGAAAAGTTCGATAAACTTTTTGGGGCATACAGGAAATGAAAGACTTAAGACACAAACGATTTTCTATACACCAAAGGACTTAAGACGCAAACATGATAATAGACTATAGGCGACACTTGGGTTTAAGACACAAACTTACTACGGTCAAATTTTTGATTGAAATTTTGGCAATAAAACTAAAAAGGTCGAAGGATTTTGTTCGATTAGTAGAGATAACTAAGGGCTTAGGATACAAACCAGCTCCAGTAGCAAACAATTTGTTTTTAGAAAATACATAAGACATAAATATTAAGAAGGAAATGGGACAACCTAAAATATTAAAATTTATAGGACGAATGATCTTTTTCCTATTTGTGGCGAAACTAAAAACTTAAGACACAAACTAGTTTTAGTATAAGGATAACTAACGACTTAAGACACAAAAATTAAATGTTAGCTTCCATGATTGCTATAAATTCTAATGAAAAAACTGGTTTTGGTCAAATGTACTTGGTATTTTTTGGAAATAATTATAAAAATGTCGAAGGAATATACCTTTTTCGATTTGTGGCATAAAGTAAATGTAAGATATAAGACACAAACAATTTTTTAATATAGAGATGACTGAAGACTTAAGACACAAACAACCTTCAGTAGCAAACAATTGTTTTAAAGAAAGTACTTAAGAGATAAGCATTAAAAACGATATTTCCATATGGAAATAAAATATTCAAATTTTTGTATAAGCATAACTAAAGACTTAAGACACAAAAATAAAATGTATAATTCTATGGCCCAAATTAATCCTTATAAATGTTAATGACAAAACTGAATAGGTTTTGACCAAAAGGTGTTTGGTAGGTATGGCCAAATCATTTTTAACAAATTTATTAAAAATTAACTAAGTATGGCAAATTAGGAAATAAATTATTCTTAATTGAAATTTTGGAAAGAAAAACAAAAAGACCGTCGTACTTCAAATTGTTTCGACTAGTGGCCCAAAGTAAATGAAAGACTTAAGACACAAACAATTTTTTCTATGTAGATATAACTAAAGACTTAAGACACAAACATTAAATTTATATTTCCACACAGTACAGTCTTTGGATGACAATAATTTCCGGAAAAGCTCTATCTAAACCATACGTGGCTTCATATGAAAATGAAAACTTGTTAGTTAACTCTTCTTTAAAATGCTCAAAAAGGAAACCTTTCTAAAAATGCAGATTATCTGTGGTTGCCAGTGCACTCTCATTACAGTGACATATTTTATGCCAATTATGGATTTTCATCATAATAATAAAAACTTTCATTCTCTCTGGCTAATTAACATATCTTTAGGCAATTATTGATAGAAATAATAATTTTAATTATCATCTAGAATGTGGTTATTCCTTAGAGACAAACAGACCCGTCAAAACCTTTATTTAATTGTATTTTTGTTTACTTGCTAGCAGCTTCTTCAGTTGAGATTAGACAAGGAAAAATGTTTTCAATTTACATTTCATAGTCAAATCTCTAGAAGATCTCACACTTATCCACAACAATTAAAAAAATATTTTTATAAAACAAACCTCCATTAAAGACCAATTAAGTCAATATTTTCAATAATTCTCACCTCTTGTGTGTGTGTGTGTGTGAGTTCATAAGTCTTGCTCTCTCTCTCCCTCTTTCACCAAGAATTAACTGATGTTTGTTTTTCACTCATACCGCTGCTTTCGCTTTTTTGCCCCTGCGTACGAATTTATCAGTTACGAATTAAACTGGGGAAAGAATTCCCATCGCATACATATAAACATTCCCATTTAATTAAAAGACTATTCGGATGGCTTAAAAAGACAATTACAATTGAAATTAAGTGTTGTTTAAAAATTCCTCAAGATAATTCAATTTGACAACCAAACTACTTTGGTTAACGAATTAAGGAAAAATCGGCATATGACCGCAAGCCATGGTCAAGTTGAATGTCGTATACCCTATGTTGACCAAATAAAAACTCAGTGCAAATTGGACAAAACCGATAAACCTTACGAAACATTTTCTACAAAAATATAATTTTGACAAAACTTTCTATAGAAACAAAATTTTGACAATATTTTCTATAGAAATAAAATTATGTAAGTTTGTTGTTTTTGTTTTTTGACCTTTTTGTTTATTACCTTCTGTTTTCGTTTTGTAAATTCAAGCTCGAGGTAAGAGTTTTAATTTCTGTTTTATTTTTTTATAATTCGATATTTCGATCTCCTTCGGAAATCATCGACGGGAATAAAATAAATAAATAGAATTAAAACCTATGTGTGGTAACAGCAACAGAAATGAGAGGACAACACCAGTGACATAGGTTTTAATTTTATTTATTTATTTTATTCCCGTCGATGATTTCCGAATGATGACCTCGAGCTTGAATTTACAAAAAGAAAACAGAAGGAAATAAAATTATGACAAAAATTTTCTATAGAACTACAATTTTGATGAAATTGTCTATAGAAATAAAATTGTGACAAAGTTTTCTATAGAAATAAAATTTTGACAAAGTTTTCTAGAGAAATATATTTTTTTGCCTTGGTAGTTTTTTGGTAAAATTTTATACAAACTTTTGGTAGATTATTTTGGGCTCGAATGGCAACCGTGATCTGTCTTAATGATAGTGTCTTAATTTTCCTTTAATTTCAAAAGGCGAAAGGCAAAGCAAACAACGAAAAGGACAAATGTAATATATCGTCCATTCTGTAGTAGATGATGCACAGTCAGTGCAATTGAGGCTCATGGAATTACTGGTGTACGCATGTGCAAAATTTTCGGCATTTATTCATCGTTCCTTTAAAAAAAAATCTAAACAAAAACAGCGAAGTCAAACGAAACAAACATACAGCGGCTTAAAAGAGTTGACAATGTTGGCGATGTCATTTTCGAAGGCGGCTTATAAGCTTTTTGTATGGCGAGAGAGATGTACATCGGCTACATTGTGTTCCTGTTGCAATGTCAGTCAGTTTCATTCCATCGCTAAATTGTAATGTGTTATGCGAGGAGAACTATGGAAGGTTTTTAAAATTATGAAAAAATTTTCAAATAAAAAATTCAACTAAAAATTATTTTCTACTTTATTTAAGATTTAGTTAACACCGTTAAGCTTTAACTGCCAGTTAAATATGTTCCCTTCGATTAGCTTTAACTGAAAAAAATGTCAACAGTTAATTTTCTAACTGACTATTGAGTATATAGACAAAACGATAGATATATCCATACGGTTTAAAAGTTCGTTAGCTAACGTAACACTACACTAATAGAAAAAATTGCGTTCCAAAATCGTGAACGGACGGTAAAAAAATTAAACGGAAACGTTCACGAAAAATAAAAACACAATGTTCACGGTTTCGTACACGGGCGACGTTTCATGAACGGATCCCGTTCATGGCTTTGAAACGGCCATAACGATTGTTAACAAAAATAATCTACCACAATTTGGAGAAAATTTTACCCAAAAACTACCAAATAAAAAAATCTTTTGCAAAATTTTAGTTTTGTATGAAATTTTGTCAAAATTTTATTTCTATACAAAACTTTGTCAAACTTTTATTTTTATAGAAAATTTTGTCAACATTTTATATCTATGGAAAATTTTGTCAAAATTTTATTTCCGTAGAAAATTTTGTCAAAACTTTATATCTACAGAAAATTTTGTCAAAATTTTATTTCTATAGAAAATTTTCAAAAATTTTTATTTCTATAGAAAATCTTGTGAAAATTTTATTTCTATAAAAATTTTTGTCAAAATTTTATTTCTATATAAAATTTTATCAAAATTTTATTTCTATAGAAAATTTTGTCAAAATTTTATTTCTATAGAAAATTTTGTCAAAATCTTATTTCTATAGAAAATTTGTCAAAATTATATGTATAGAAAATTCTATCAAAGTTTTTTTTTTTTTGTATAGAAAATTTTGTCCAAATTTTATTTCTAAAGAAATTTTTTTCAAAATGTTATTTGTATAGAAAATGTTGTCAAAAATTTATTTGCATAGCACATTTTGTCAAAATTTTAGTTCTTTAGAAAAATTTGTCAACACATTATTTGAATAGAAAATTCTGTCAAAATTTTATTTCTATTGAAAGTTTTTTTCTATTTTATTTCTATAGAAAATTGTCTCAAAATTTTATTTCTATAAATTTTTTTTTTGTATAGAAATAATAGTATTATTTCTTTACAAAATTTTATTTCTATAGAAAATTTTGTAAAAATTTTATTTTTATATAAAAAATTTGTAAACATTTTATTTTTATACAAAATTGTGTCAAAATTTTATTTCTATAAAAAAATTTCTCAAAATTTTATTTCTATAGAAAATTTTGTCAACATTTTATTTCTATAGAAAATTTTGTTAACATTTTATTTCTATAGAAAATTTTTCAAAATTTTATTTCTATAGAAAAATTTGTCAAAATTTTATTTCTATAGAAAATGTTGTCAAAATTTTATTTCTATAGTAGTTTTTTTCAAAATTTTATTTGCATAGAAAATTTTGTCAACATTTTATTTATATAGAAAATTTTGTTAAAATTTTATTTTTATATAAAAAATTTGTAAAAATATTATTTCTATAGAAAATTTTGTCAGAATTTTATTTCTATAAAAAATTTTCTCAAAATTTTATTTCTATAGAAAATTTTGTCTACATTTTATTTCTATAGAAATTTTTGTTAACATTTTAATTCTATAGAAATTTTTTTCAAAATTTTATTTCTATAGAAATTTTCTCAAAATTTTATTTCTATAGAAAATGTTGTAAAAATTTTATTTCTATAGAAAATTTTGTCAACATTTTATTTCTATAGAAAATTTTGTTAATATTTTATTTCTATAGAAAATTTTGTCAAAGTTTATTTCTATAGAAAATTGTGTCAAAATTTTATTTCTATAAAAAAATTTCTCAAAATTTTATTTCTATAGAAAATTTTGTCAACATTTTATTTCCATAGAAAATTTTGTTAACATTTTATTTCTATAGAAAATTTTGTCAAAATTTTATTTCTATAGAAAATTTTGTCACAATTTTATTTCTATAGAAAATTTTGTCAAGATTTTATTTCTATAGGAAATTTTGTCAAAATTTTATTTCTATAGAATATTTTGTTAAACTTTTATTTCTATAAAAATGTTTGTCAAAATTGTATTTCTATAGAAAATTTTGTCAAAATTTTTATTCTATAGAAAATTATTTCAAAATTTTCTTTCTATAAAATATTTTGTCAAAATTTTATTTCTATAGAAAATTTTGTCAAGATTTTATTTCTATAGGAAATTTTGTCAAAATTTTATTTCTATAGGAAATTTTGTTAAACTTTTATTTCTATAAAAATTTTTGTCAAAATTGTATTTCTATAGAAAATTTTGTCAAAATTTTTATTCTATAGAATATTATTTCAAAATTTTCTTTCTATAAAAAATTTTGTCAAAATTTTATTTCTATAGAAAATTTTGTCAAAATTTTATTTCTATAGAAAATTTTGTCAAAATTTTATTTCTATAGAAAATTTTGTCAAAATTTTATTTCTATAGAAAATTTTGTCAACATTTTATTTCTATATAAAATTTTGTCAAAATTTTATTTCTAAAATTGTCAAAATTTTATTTCTGTAGAAAATTTTGTCAAAATTGTATTTCTATAGAAAATTTTATTTCTATAGAAAATTTTGTCAAAATGTTATTTCTATAGTAAATTTTGTCAAAATTTTATTTCTATAGAAAATTTTGTCAAAATTTTATTTCTATAGAAAATTTTGTCAAAATTTTATTTCTATAGAAAATTTTGTCAAAATTTTATTTGTATATAAAAAATTTGTAAAAATTTTATATCTATAGAAAATTGTGTCAAAATTTTATTTCTATAGAAAATTTTGTCAAAATTTTATTTCTATAGAAAATATTGTCAAAATTTTTTTTTATATAAAAAATTTGTAAAAATTTTATTTCTATAGAAAATTTTGTCAAAATTTTATTTCTATAGAAAATTTTGTCAAAATTTTATTTCTATAGAAACTTTTGTCACAATTTTATTTCTATAGAATATTTTGTCAAAGTTTTATTTCTATAGAAAATTTTGTCATAATTTTTATTCTATAGAAAATTATTTCAAAATTTTCTTTCTATAAAAAATTTTGTCAAAATTTTATTTCTATAGAAAATTTTGTCAAGATTTTATTTCTATAGGAAATTTTGTCAAACTTTTATTTCTATAGAAAATTTTGTTTAACTTTTATTTCTATAAAAATTTTTGTCAAAATTTTCTTTCTATAAAAAATTTTGTCAAAATTTTATTTCTATAGAAAATTTTGTCAAAATTTTATTTCTATAGAAAATTTTGTCAAAATTTTATTTCTATAGAAAATTTTGTCAAAATTTTATTTCTATAGAAAATTTTGTCAAAATTTTATTTCTATAGAAAATTTTGTCAAAATTTTATTTCTATAGAAAATTTTGTCAAAATTTTATTTCTATAGAAAATTTTGTCAACATTTTATTTCTATAGAAAATTTTGTCAAAAGTTTATTTTTATAGAAAATTTTGTCAAAATTTTATTTCTATTGACAATTTTGTCCAAATTTTATTTTGTAGAAATAATAGATTTATTTCTTTACAAATTTTTTTTTCTATAGAAAATTTTGTCAAAACTTTTCCAACATCCCACCAACTGCATACCTGTACTTCATATCAGTGCATGTAAAGGGATAATGATGAAGTTGATGACAACGTCTGCAATGAACGATCATCAGTGATGAGTACATACAGAAAGATTCGCTTGCTCGTCTGTTCCCTTTGTCAGTCGTCCAGTTTGGTGTTGTCAACTGTTTTATGTCAATTCAGATATGTTTATCCCCCCCACCCGCCACACTATATCTCCATCCATACATGAGGACCAATACTAAAGCTTAATGGCTGATGTTTCTCATCTCAGCTATATGGAGCAGAGTCAGACGGACGCAGCTGGATTACGCTTAAATCAACATCAATATTGACATCATTCGTACCCCTCCATTAGCCTTCCTTTGTATTTCGCCAATCATGTTGATGACGACGACGACGACAAGGACCAAGATGACGAGGATGTAGATGAAGATGATGATGCCCAAGTTGATGCTGCTGCAAGATATTTGTCTGTCCATGTATATTTCCTTCTTCAATCTTCTTATGCAATAACCAGCCAATGACTTGCTATGGCATTGCCAAGTCAGTAGCTATGGCCTTTACCATCTTTAGATTATATTTGCCGCCGTCGCCGTTGCGTCCACTGCTTCAGTTGTTGGTATTCCTTCATAGCTTCTGCCTTAATTTTTTGAACATGTTCAATTTTTTATTTCGATTTTTTGTTTTGTTTTTATTTTTATGCGAACATCCGTCTGGGAATATTTTATTAAAGCTTAAGCTACAGTTTATATAAAACTTTTATATGTAGGCATTGACTATTCATTTTGTTTTCTTTGATCCTTTGCATTTGTGAAACACATATACTCAATTCATCCAGGCTTGTGACAAGTTTTAATTTTTTAATTAAAATCGCTTCAATGACGAAAATGATAGTATCAATCACAGAAATAATTAAAAAATGTACTTATACTTGATTAAAAATTTATTTATTTAATTGATAAATTAATAATTTTTTAAATTTTATCGCAAAACATATTTAAATTCTTAATTGAAGCAACAAATTATTTATTTATTTACGTTTAAATCATTTTGTTGTAATTTTCTGAATTGATATATTTAATTAGATTGGATTATTCTTTGGATTTAAGCGAAAATTTAAAGAATCAGTGTTTCGTTGCTCCTTGAAAGAACTCATATTGATCCAACTAATAACATCCAAATCCAACCAAGAATAATCGTTAATTTTCTAACGATAACACAGTTCATTCACCCTAAATTGTTGATACACTCTAATTTTCAAAAGAGTAAGGTCTCATCCCCCCAATGGACCATAAACCGTACGAAACTGTTACACGTTAGGGATGAAGAGACTTCACAGAAAAAAAAAAACAGTGAAACCACTAGTAAGAAAAATGTTGGTTAATTTTACAAAATTTGAACAAAACCTTATTACAAACGTTGACTGACATCATGCCAATATCACCAAAATAAGTAAATATTTTTTGACAAATTCAATCAAATTTATTAGATATAATTAATTTTTTTTCATTTGTTAAAGAAAATTTTGTAGTTTGAAGTTCAAGATGGGCGCATTTATAGTAAAATTTACAAATTTAAAGAAATAATGAACTATGTATTTCGTGAGGATTCGTACGAAATTAGTAAATCTTTATACTTCATTTGTGTATAATTTCATCCCATTTTTTAGTTCATTTAACTAATATACGTAAAAAAATTATTAGAGTAAAGGGAACTTTCTCCAAACATAATAACTCCATGAACTAAAATAAAGTTAAATTGGCTTTAGTGAAATAGAGGGTGCAGTCCTTTTGGACAAGTACTAGAAAGTGCGCATTTAGGCTATTTTAAGTGAAGTTTTGGACAATTAAATTTTACCAAAGAAAGAAAATGAAAAAGAAAAATCAATAAAAAAGTAAAGAAATAATAATAATAATAATAATAATAATAATAATAATAATAATAATAATAATAATAATAATAATAATAATAATAATAATAATAATAATAATAATAATAATAATAATAATAATAATAATAATAATAATAATAATAATAATAATAATAATAATAATAATAATAATAATAATAATAATAATAATAATAATAATAATAATAATAATAATAATAATAATAATAATAATAATAATAATAATAATAATAATAATAATAATAATAATAATAATAATAATAATAATAATAATAATAATAATAATAATAATAATAATAATAATAATAATAATAATAATAATAATAATAATAATAATAATAATAATAATAATAATAATAATAATAATAATAATAATAATAATAATAATAATAATAATAATAATAATAATAATAATAATAATAATAATAATAATAATAATAATAATAATAATAATAATAATAATAATAATAATAATAATAATAATAATAATAATAATAATAATAATAATAATAATAATAATAATAATAATAATAATAATAATAATAATAATAATAATAATAATAATAATAATAATAATAATAATAATAATAATAATAATAATAATAATAATAATAATAATAATAATAATAATAATAATAATAATAATAATAATAATAATAATAATAATAATAATAATAATAATAATAATAATAATAATAATAATAATAATAATAATAATAATAATAATAATAATAATAATAATAATAATAATAATAATAATAATAATAATAATAATAATAATAATAATAATAATAATAATAATAATAATAATAATAATAATAATAATAATAATAATAATAATAATAATAATAATAATAATAATAATAATAATAATAATAATAATAATAATAATAATAATAATAATAATAATAATAATAATAATAATAATAATAATAATAATAATAATAATAATAATAATAATAATAATAATAATAATAATAATAATAATAATAATAATAATAATAATAATAATAATAATAATAATAATAATAATAATAATAATAATAATAATAATAATAATAATAATAATAATAATAATAATAATAATAATAATAATAATAATAATAATAATAATAATAATAATAATAATAATAATAATAATAATAATAATAATAATAATAATAATAATAATAATAATAATAATAATAATAATAATAATAATAATAATAATAATAATAATTTTGGGGATCGGCTATATATAACTATAGACCGATATGGACCAATTTTGGCATGGTTATTACACACAAAAAATTTTTTTTCTGATTCAATCACGAAATTAATTGATCCAATTAATTTTTTAATTGAAATGTCTTCAATCACGAAAATGATAGTATCAATCACAGTTTTAATTGGGCATAGAAAAAAATCTTGATTAAAAAATTAATTGATTTCATTAGCAAATTTCAATTAATTTTTTAATTGATTCAATTAAAAATTTAATTGATGTTGATTGCAAAACTCAATTAATTTATTAATTAAAAAAAGGTAACTATTTTCAATTACCTTTTGAATTGGCTTAGAATTTTTATTTGGATTAACAATTGATTGTTTGAAAAAAAATTTAATTAAAAATTTAAAAAATGTTAATCACTTTTTTAACTGACTTAGTCTTCCGAATATGATTAAAAGTTTATTGTATCAATTAACTTTTTAATTAAAAATTTTAAAATTTTCAATCATTGACTTAATTAACTTAATGTTTCTATCTTGATTAAAAAGTTAATTGTACCAATTAATTTATTAATTGAAAAAAAAATTCAACTTCAATTAACTTTTTAATTGGAAATATTTTGGTGATATTTTATTCTGTGTAGCGTCCAAAAACTAGCGCAATGTACCAAATTTCACCATGTACCAAATTTCAACTGACTCGGATGAAATTTGCTCCTCCAAGTGGCTCCAAAACCAAATCTCGGGATCGGTTTATATGGGGGCTAAATATGATTATGGACTGATACATACCACGTTTGGCATGGTTGTTAAAAATCATATACTACGACCACGTACCAAATTTCAACCAGGTCGGATGAATTTTGCTTCTCCAACAGGCACCGGAGGTCAATCGGTTTGTATGGGGGCTATACATAATTATGGACTGATATGAACCAATTCCTCCATGAGTGTTGGATACCATTTCGACCAATTTTTGCATAGGTATTTGAGGCCATATATTAACACCACGTACCAAATTTCAACTGAATCAGATGAATTTTGCTCTTCCAAGAGGCTCCGGAGGTCAAATCTGGTGATCGGTTTATATGGGGGCTATATATAGTTATTGACCTATGTGGACCAATTTTTGCATAGTTATTAGAAACCATATACTAACACCATGTATCAAATTTCAGGCTGATCGGATGACATTTACTTCTCTTAAAGGCTCCGCAAGGCAAATCGGGGGATCGGTTTATATGGAGGCTATATATAATTATTGACCGATGTGGACCAATTTTTGCATAGATGTTAGAGATCATATACTACCACTATTTGGAAAATTTCAGCCGGATCGGATGAAATTTGCTTCTCTTAGAGGCTCTGCAAGCCAAATCGGGGAATAGGTTTATATGGGGGCTATATATAATTATGGACCGATGTGGACCAATTTTTGCATGGTTGTTAGAGACACCATGTACCAAATTTCAGTCGGATCGGAGGAAATTTCTTCTCTTAGAGGATCCGCAAGCCGTTTATATGGGGGCTATACGTAAAAGTGGACCGATATGGCCCATTTGCAATACCATCCGACATTGAACTCTCTCCTTAGGCGAAAAAAATAAATCCCGGTCGAAGGATGCTCTTGACCGCTTTGGACTCTGTCCATAGATTCAAACCTAAAACCTCGAGCAGAGTTCTATCACTTATATTACTTTGCAAACGTGTTAGCCCACTCTGGACTCTGCCAATAGTAAAAAATCTTGATTTCCAACCAAACACTGTAAACCCTTAAGTTTTAAATTTAATAAATTTTGGTTTTGTTTTTTTTTCTATATAAGTTTTTGAAATCCTAATTCATTAAGGTTTTGATATTCGTTTTTCGATCGCAGGATTGTCCAATGTCGCGTTTCTACATCGATTCAAGGCTGAATTGAAGAGAATACGTTCCGCATGAGAAAAAATTCTTGTACTTCATGGCAACGCAACGTCTAGAAACTACAGCCCTATCTTCTGATTTGAAACTTCTTACTATTTCCCGGCTCAAAAAGTTGTCTCTTGAATGATGATATCATCCCGTCGCAGAGTCCTATTTAGCATTCCTAGCGAAAATGTTTATTTTTCAGACGGGTTAAAAACAACAGCAAAACTCATCTACATAGGTCTTGATGTTAATATAATCTACCATTACCATCCGTGTAAAAATCGGGGATCTACTTAGATATGATTAGATCTCAAAATTGATTCCTTTTCCTCCGCATCATGACAGCTCATACAGTAGTCATTATACTTCGCACCAATAGTTTTTGCAAATTCGCCTATCAGACAGCGACCCGTTATAGCAAATATCAGAAGTGATATCTGACGTCTTGAGAACACTAGCATATCTAATGTGTGGTTCAAGTTTAAATGGGGCCATATTTGCTTGGTGTCGTTACAACCCTTGCAATTCTAACATTTGCCATCATGACAGCCTTCTCACGCAATAAGAGCTTGCAGGTAGCCAAAGACATACCAACAGATTCTAGTTCCCCTGGAATATGTAAGGTAGTTCCTAGCCTTGCTAACTCATATTAGGTGAATATTGTACTGCTCAGCCATCTCGTTGAGAGATTTGCGGCTGAAGTGCCAGCCACCAGACTACAACACCATATAGCATTATAGATCTAACCACTGCCGTGTATAGCCAATGCACAATTTTCGGTTTTAGTCCCCACTTTTTTCCTATTGCCTTTTTGCACGAGTACAAAGCTACACTGAAAAAACAGTGAACCCACCAGGAAGAAAATTTTTGGTTAATTTTAGAAAATTTTGAATATTTTTAGAAAATTTTAACTAAACAGTATTACAAACGCTGACATGTCGCCGATATCACAAAAATAAGTAAATATTTTTCGACAAATGCAAGAAAATTTATTAGGCATAATTAATTTTTTTCACTTGTCAAAGAAAATTTTGTAGTTTGAAGGAAAAACTTGGAGTTAAAAAATGCAAGAATGTCTTTAGTGACATACGAAGTTCATGATGAATGCATTTTTGGTAAAATTTACAAATTTAAAGAAATAATGAACTATTTTGTGGGAAGCGCGAATTTAGTAAATCTTATTGCTTAATTTGAGAATAATTTTTTCCAGTTTTTTAGTTCATTTAACTAACGTACGCAAAAAATTATTAGAGTAAATGAAACTTTCTCCAAACATAACAATTCCATGAACTAAAATAAAGTTAAATTGGCTTTAGTGAAATAGAGAGTTCACTTTTTTTTTGAGTGTACCGTGGCTTTTCTCGCTCTTTCTTCAATATTAAGCTTAAAGTTCAGTTTCCTGTACAGAATAACGCCAAGGTATTTTGCATACTCACTAAAAGAAATTTCAATACCCCTAAGGATATGGGCTTATCTTTGCAGTACATGACTAATTCTGTCTTTGCAGGATTTACTCCAAGACCATTCTCTTTCGCGAAAGAGACGAACTATAACATCAGATCCAACTATATCTAGTCCTATATTGACATCCCATCAGATCTAATTCCATACACCCAGAAAAAAGTGCCTTCGAAACTAAAGGAAAAAATTTTCATCAATATAGTTTATCCATTTTATTTCCATTAAGGTAAATTTTTGTGAAAAATAATAAAATTTACTCGTTTCAGTAAAAAAATCCTAAACTGTAAGCAGTTAGGATTAGTTCATTAACTAGAATAAGGCATGGAATTTTACTCATACTATTTTCTTCGCTGGGTATAAGAATTTACTACTGAAAAAGAAAATTTTATTCACCGATAACAAAGCATTCGTAAAAATAAACAAAAACCGAACTAAAACCAAGTTTCCTCAAAATTAGTAAAATTTCTTATAAAATGATAATTGTGACTTCCTTTATAATAGAAAGTTTTTCATACATACGAACAACACTTGGCATAGAAAAATATTTTAGTTAATTCGTACTAAGAAGTATGCAATCCTTTCAAAACTTAAGGAAACACACTTGTTAGAATATAGGAAATTTTCCTAAATTTCTATTGTCTACCTGTAATCGATACCTGTCATCGTAATCGATGTGTTTGCGCGTGGGTGTAATCGATATATTTGCGCGTCGGTTGTTTTTTTAGTTGGAATCGCGTTGTTTTGGTATACGGAGAGATTGTTAAAAAATAATATGGTAAAATAATATAATAAATAACAAATAAAATATTTGTTATTTTAAATTAGTGAGAAAAATTTTCGTTTTTTTTAAATAAATCTATCAATGTTCGTGATAGTGTATAAAGAAAGAAAACACCAGCAGAATAACAACCCTTTCATTTGTCTTCATTTTGGAATCTTCAATTATCAGGTAATATTCAGTGACGCTAACCTTTTGCAACAAAAATGTTTTATGATTTTTTATATTTGTAGGTATTGAAATTGTAAAAGGAGGACAAAATCGTTAGGCAGCAACTTATTAAATGTGAAAAGTACAAGAAGAAGAAAAAGTGAGTTTTACAGTTGATAATATCACACGGAAATTGGAAATAGTGGAATAATAAACTAATATTTCAAAGAGATTCGATGCTGTTGATTCTTAATAAATATATTCAATATATTAATAAAACATGTCTTTTATTGAAGATAAAATTGCTTATAGAAATAAATAAAATTGTATTTAAAAACGAAGGTAAGCAGTTCTAATTATGAAGTAAAAGTTTTACCACAAATGTGTAAGATTTGTCGAAATGAATGAAAAAATTTCAATAAAATCATTCCATACATGAATTCAAATTAGTTAAATTTTTTCATTCTGTAGTATAGTGGTATATAAACATAGGAAATGTTAACTAATATATGGAATGCATTATTCCTAATTTCTACGAAAATCACATCGTTCAAACAAATAAAAATGTCTTTGGCGCTATACGAAGTTCAACTTTCTTCACAATGAGTTCATTTTAACTTAAAGAAGTGGTCACTTTTTTCTGGGTGTAGTTATTAGATATAATTAGATAATATCACACAAAAAAACAATCACCAAAATTTTTCCAATTAAAATTTTTATTGGATTAAAAAAAAAAATTATTGATTCAACAAATTTTTTAACTGAAATAAAAATCAATCACAAAAATACTTGTATTAATCAGTTTTTAATTGGATCAATTAAATTTTTAATTGACTATGGTGATTGAAGACATTTCAATCAAAACATAATTGGATCAATTAATTTCGTAATTGAAGACAAAAAATATTTTTGTTTTCTGTGCATTTTTCGGATCTACTTATATCAAATCTCAATTTTTTTCAATCTCTCAATTTTTAATCGGGTGGTATAGTGTCTTCAGTGAAGATTTTTTTGTACGCTACCGTTGGTGGAGGGTATTTAAACTTCAGCTTGGTTGAGTCTGTGTTGCTAAACTTTTTGGTTTTCTTCGTTGTCGTTGTTGCTTTAGTGCGTTATTAAGTTGAACTAGTTTTTCCATGCTATTGTGCTATAGTGGCCGTCGCTGCTTTTTATAGGCATCTTTATCCTTGTCATCAATATGTGGTATTGCCAGTGTTTGGGAATGTGGCAGAGACGATGATTGTGGGGGCAGAATCTTTTCATTGTCGGCGGTGCATGCGTTTTGTGCGATGGATAATTTCCAGAGTGGGGAAGAGACACTTGGCGGCTGCGGCGGCGTCTGTCTATTTTGTCATCCTTTAAAGTCTCGAATTTCGTTGTCGTCGTCTTGTTTGTCTGGACGATTTTGGGCTTTGCTTGAATAAAATTTCAACATAAACCACCAGCACCACCACCATATTAATGTTACGTCTCTAGATCCTTTGTTGTGTTTTCCCTTTCATCTTGAGCTGCAGTGTTTTAAGTTGCTATGACTTGCGATGCTTGCGATGGATGGCTGGTTGGCTGGCGTCCTCATCCTCTACTTACGATACAACTTCTAAATAAGTTATTATCGTCTCGGATTTTAATTGTTGTAATTGAAAGTGAATTTTTTCTTTGTGCATGCACTAATTTCAAAGAATGCGATAAATGTACACCTTGATTTGAGATAAAGAGCCCAAGAAGATATATGATTACCACTCCATCGTCATTCGCCACTCGACATTGGTCCAACGAATGCCCCACCACCACCCCGAGCATCATCATTATCATCATGAATGTATGAAATGGTCAGGAAAACCACAGCAACAGAACATACGAACTTGGCCTATTGCAAAAACTTATCCACGTATCCACTCTACAGGGAGTCATTCATCCATCCAATTGTAAGACTCAGTAGTGGCTAAGTAAGAACTATGGTATTTTTTTTTCACCCTTTGTAAAAGTATAGCCCATAATCCAACGAGAGAGAGATGATGATCTTGAAATAGAGTGATAATGATATGCAAAAGATTAAGGAGCAATCAAAACATTGCAACAAAGACTGATCATTATTATTATGGACGCATAAAAGGTGTACGAGTATGTAATACTAGAGCAAAACACTAAGGGACATTCTGTCCAATGCTATATATTGGAGCTATGTAATCTAGCCAACTATTTAAACCCTTTTGAAGCAATCAATGAATGATATCAATCGACATTGGTTTTAAATTTTCCATATGCCTTGATCATCATAAGGGGAATTTCCATTGTATATAATGGAATTTATATCTTTAAATGGAAACAAAAGCAAATTTTTTCATAATCTATGTTCTATGGTAGCGTCACTGATACATAAGTCATAGCCACAACTCGTGTAGGTTATTGGGAGCTTAGTTTAGTCTTACTCTGAACAAAAAAAAGTATGCCCGATTCCAAAGATTTTGTCTTTACTTTAAAAATTTTGGTATTGATTCCGAGCCAAAGAAGCGGAGAATACAAGTAAGGATACTTTTAAGACACAATTCTCTTTTAAATTTGGGTTTTATGTACATGCTTCTACGAAGCAAATTTTATTTTTTCGTTTTTTTTTCAGTTTTTATACCCTCCACCATAGGATGGGGGTATATTAACTTTGTCATTCCGTTTGTAACACATCGAAATATTGCTCTAAGACCCCCCGATCTGAGCATGTCCGTCCGTCTGTTGAAATCACGCTAACTTCCGAACGAAACAAGCTATCGACTTGAAACTTGGCACAAGTAGTTGCTATTGATGTAGGTCGAACGGTATTGCAAATGGGCCATATCGGTCCACTTTTACGTATAGCCCCCATAAAAACGGACCCCCAAATTTTGCTTGCGATTGCTCTAAGAGAAGCAAATTTCATCCGATCCGGCTGAAATTTGGTACATGGTGTTTGTATATTGTCTCTAATAACCTTGCAAAAAATGTTCCATATCGGTTCATAATTACATATAGCCCCCATATAAACCGATCCCCCGATTTGGCTTGCGGAGCCTCTAAGAGAACCAAATTTCATCCGATCCGGCTCAAATTGGGTACATAGTGTTAGTATATGGTCTCTAACAACCATGCAAAAATTGGTCCACATCGGCCAATAATTATATATAGCCCCCATATAAACCGATTCCCAGATTTGACCTCCGGAGCCTCTTAGAGGAGCAAAATTTATCTGATCCTGTTGAAATTTGGTACGTGGTGTTAGTATATGGTCTCTAACAACATTGGTCCATATCGGTCCATAATTATATATAGCCCCATATAAGCCGATCCCCAGATTTGACCTCCGGAGCCTTTTAGAGAAGCAAAATTCATCCGATCCGGTTGAAATTTGGTACGTGGTGTTAGTATATGGTCTCTAACAACCATGCAAGAATTGGTCCATATCGGTCCATAATTATATATAGCTCCCATATAAATCGATCCCCAGTTTGTCCTCCGGAGCCTCTTGGAGGAGCAAAATTCATCCGATCCGATTGAAATTTGCAAAGTGGTGTTAGTATAAGGCCGCTAATAACCATGCCAAAATTAGTCCATAACGGTCTATAGTTATACAGTATAATTCGGTTATAGCGACCGCCAAGGGACCGAAATTATACGTCGTTATAACCGAACGTCGTTGTATCCAAATAAGTGTGCACAATATGTTTAAGTTTTTTTTTTTATCATGTATATTCATATTTATTGAGATTGGAAATGGTTTAGAATTGTGGTTTGTTTTCTATTTACAAGAATTTCTTTTAATAACTTACTTTCAATAATTTCAACGGAACTATAAAAACTCTCTGATATATCAGAACCCCCAAATCGTAAATACTGTTTTAATGTGTGCACCGCACTCAAGGTTTCTGTCCTAGTTGGAATTTTGGCTCATCTTCGTCATCTGGTTCATTATCGCTGTGAGTTTCATCATTTTCTTTTGTGTTCTCCACTATTTCTCTCAATGAAGGCTCTTCTGATGTCACGGCGTTGTCATCGACATTTACGAACTCATCCCAGTCCTGGTTTGTACTCGAACTCATCCCAAACTGCTTTGAATATTTCTTCTTTGTCATTTGCACCTCTGTTTGGGATAGTCGAAAACAAATTCTGTGATTCCCCGCAGTATACGTTTCTTTATTTAGTATTGGCTGACGACAAAAAATGGAAGGAATAAAATAAAAATTAGTACACAGAACTTACATCGTCGTTATAACCGAATGTCCATTCCAAAGCAGACGTGCAAATTGGTCGTTAAAAGCAGATGGTCGCTAAAACCGGAGTCGTTCTAAGCGAATGCTTGCGCATGTACAAACTATTCAGAACCAAACTTGCTTTGAAAATCCGTCGTTATAAACGGATGGTCGTTATAACCGAGGTCGCTATAAATGAATTCTACTGTATATAGCCGATCCCCTATCACACAAAAATTGGTCCATATCGGTTCATAATCATGGTTGCCACTCGAGCCAAAAATAATCTACCAAAATTTTATTTTTATAGAAAACATTGTGAAAATGTTATTTCTATAGAAAATTTTGTCAAAATTTTATTTCTATAAAAAAATTTTTTCCAAATTTTATTTCTATAAAAAATTTTTCCAAATTTTATTTCTACAGAAAATTTTTTACCAAATTTTACTTCTATAGAAAATTTTGTCAAAATTTTATTTTGTCAAAATTTTATTTCTATAGAAACTTTAAACTTAAATATATACATACTTAATCGGCCTTTTTTAGTTTAATATATACCACGTATGGACTATGCGGTATATATTACGGTGTTAGGAAGTTTTAAGATACCTTGCCATCGGCAAGTGTTACCGCAACCCAAGTAATTCGATTGTGGATGGCAGTCTTCAGTAGAAGTTTCTACGCAATCCATGGTGGAGGGTACATAAGCTTCGGCATGGCCGAACTTACGGCCGTATATACTTGTTTCACGCAGAGAAGGAATATGATCACCTCAAACATGTTTCAAGAGCAAAATGTTATTTTTGTATGGTGACCATGTAACATGTTTGTCACTAAAATGTTATTTTCTCGTCAAATATAACCTGCTTGCCGAAATCAGATACATGATATCCGAGGAAATAACATGGTTGTGAAAACCATGTTACATGGTCACCACCCAAAAATAACATTTTGCTCTTAAAACCTGTTTGAGGTGATCATATTCCTTCTCTGGGTGTTTTCTTCATATGCCATCAAAGTCCCTTAAAAACGAGTTAACGACAACTTTATTTTCCAAATTCAGACTTGACTTCCGGTAGAATTTATGCTATGTTTCAAGTAAAGAACGTCTTTAAAATAAAATGGTGAAAAACATGTCATATTTTTGACTTTGATAATTTTTCCGAATTATTAAAGACAAGTTTACCTTACCCCAAAAAATTTCTTTCATGTTATGATACCCATTTTTAAGTCAAATCACTTAATTATAAGGACAATACGACTTCATTGAAAAGCTCATCGACTTTTGGACAAGGAAATAAACTTTATATTATAGAAATACGTTTCCTAAGCTAAGTAAAATTTGCATTCGTATTTTAAGGATATGAAATCTTTGGCCATAGGACAATATTTTTTTAGTGTATGTACACTGAAAAAACAGTTTACTTGAATCCAAAGATTTTAGACCATCGCTTAAGGTAGAATTACCAGGGTTGGCCTGTCACAAACTGTGACTTTTGCGACATACGTTTGCGACGGTATAATACGTACACTGAAAAAAATATTGTCGTGAGGTCAAAGATTTCATGTCTTTAAAATACGAATACAAATTTTGCTTAGCGTATAAGACGCATTTCTCTAAAATAAAGTTATTTTCCTTGTCCAAAAGGCGATAAATTTTTCAATGAAGTCGTATTTTCCTTATAATTAAGTGATTTGACTTATAAATGGGTATCTTAACATGAAAGAAAAAAATTATAGGCTAATGTCAACTTGACTTTAATAATTCAGAAAAAATCTTTAAATTTAATGAAATTGTCTTTAAATTTGTTGTCTTTTTGCATCTTGACTACAAAGCAAAAAACCGTTCAAATATAGGACATGTTTTTCAAAACTTTATTTTAAAGAAGTTTTTTACTTCAAACATTTGGAATTTGGAAAATAAATGACTTTTATAGCATATGAAGAAAAAAAGCTGAGAAAGCGAAAAATTAAAATTTGCTTCCTAGAAGCAAGTACACAAAATCTAAATTTAAAAGAGAATTGTGTCTTAAAAGTATCCTTACTTGTATTCTCCGCTTCTTTGGCTCGGAATCAATACCAAATTTTTTAAAGTAAAGACAAAATCTTTGGAACCGAGTATGCTTTTTTTTCAGTGTATGTCGCAAAAGTCGTAAACCTACTGTAGAAAACCAAATTTTGAATAGAAGAAATCCTGAACATTTTTTAATTTAGTTTGACAGCATTTGCTGTGAGTTTCTGCAGAAATTTGTGAAAGTTTTCCCATGGTCAAGTCTATTTTCTTAGGTGGTATCGAAATTCCCGTTTGTGAGTGTGTAAAATACCTTGGAGTTATATTGGACAGGAGACTGAACTTAAAGCTAAGAAAGGACGAGAAAATCCACGGTTACCCTGTACTCGTGCAAAAGGCAATAGGGAAAATCTGGGGACTAAAACAGAAAATTGTGAACATTCCTAAGAATTGAAACTTCTTCGCACCTACCATCGTCTTGGATATCATCGAATTCGCTGACTAGCCGACGCGACTAAAGTATTTTCAGTTTGCGACTTTTGTTACTTTTTCTACATTTACGACGCGTATGTGACGTTTACGACGTTTACAACTTTGCGACAGTCGCAAACCTAAAAAAGTGTGATACAGACCATCTCTGAGAATTACATACCATGCGTTCAATGCGTCCGATGATTGAAGAGTTGAAATTTCTCTTTGAAATCAAAAGCTCGAATAGTCTGCCACAAACAGAAAAAAAAATCAAACCTTTAAGAATTTTCATATTAATTCCGAGCCAAAGATGCGGTTTCCTTAAAATAAAGACATTTTCTATTTATCGTTTATCGTAGGATCATTAAAATTAAGATACTGATCACATTTATCAAATGTTCATTCTCATTTGTTCGATATATTAATAATATGCACGTAAAAACAAATGCCAGTAAAAAAAAACTTTAAACCAAAGATGGAAAATCCTCAAAAAAGTCTTAGCCTATACTTAAAGCATTTTTATCGTAAGTCTAAAGATTCAATATTTATGTTAGTTTAAGGATTTCTTTAAATAAAAAATCTTTTTCTTTACTTTAAGGAAAAATTTCCTTAGCTCAAATACAAAATTTTATTTCTATAGTAATTTTCACCAAAATTTTATTTCCATAGAAAATCTTTTCAAAATTGTATTTCTATAGAAAAAAATTTATTTTATTAATTTTCTTTTTATTCGACCTTTATAAATATATAATGAAATGATTAATCAATATCGATGGCTTTGTGTTTTTATTTATTTATTCATTTGTCGATATTTCGCCTTAATCTGTAAGGCATTTTCAAGACTACCTATCAAAATAACATAAAACAAATACATAATAAGCCAAACATTATTACATTCTTTTACATTGACTTCTCTTTTTTCACTTACATTAACAATATGGACAAAAAAACACAAACAAAACTTAAAGTTTATTTATCAAACTCTTCGGTCTCCGGTTGTTTTGTCACTGACTTCTTCTCTGCGTTATTGGACTTTGTTCATTCGTTGAACCAAATTTTATTTTTATAAAAAATTTTGTCAAAATTTTATTTTTATAGAAAATTTTGTCAAAATTTGATTTCATTCTAAAATTTGATTTCTATAGAAAATTTTGTCAAAATTTTATTTCTGTAGAAAATTTTGTCAAAATTTTATTTCTATAGAAAATTTCACCAAAATTTTATTTCTGCAGAATATTTTATCAAAATTTTATTTCTATAAAAACTTTTGTCAAAATTTTATTTTATGTACCTCTTAGGCGGGAAGGAATATTTTGCAAAAAATATGTTAAATCCAATCTAGAAAAATCGCGAATTTTTGGAAAATATACCTTAAGACGTGATACAAATTCAGTGCAACGGCTACTGAAATGGTGGACATCTGTCCAATGACAAGTCCATGTTAAATTCATCGCTTCTGTGCCAATTTCTCACCACTATCGGATCCGAGAAGAACTTTTCACTACTTTTATGGTGACGCATTTTTGCTGCGTATTTTAGTTTAAACGTTTATATCAGCATTTGCAATAATATATTATGATCTCTCCTATTATTAACCCAAATTTTTATTTCTATAGAAAATTTGGTCCAAATTTTATTTATTTAAATTTGTAAAAATTTTATTTCAATAGAAAATTTCACCAAAATTTTATTTCTATAGAAAATTTGGTCAACATTTTATTTGTATAGAAAATTTTACCAAAATGTTATTTCTATAGAAAATTTAGTCAAAATTTGATATCTAAGGAAAAATGTTGTTAAAATTTTATTTCTATAGAATATTTTATCAACATTTTATTTCTATGGAAAATTTTGTCAAACTTTTATTTTTATAGAAAAATTGGTCCACATTTTATTTTTATAGAAAATTTGGCAAACATTTTATTTCTATAGAAAATTTGGTAAACATTTCATTTCTATAGAAAATTTTGATAAATTTTATTTTTTTGAAAAATTTTATCAAAATTGTATTTCTATAGATTTTTTTTTTTAAGTTTACTTCCATGTAAAGTTTTGTCAAAATTTTATTTCTATAGAAAAATTTCACCAAAATTTTATTCCTTTAGAAAATTTCACCAAAATTTTATTCCTTTAGAAAATTTCACCAAAATTTTATTTCTATAAATAATTTTGTCAAATTTTTATTTCTACAGAAAATTTTTCGAAATTTTATTTCTATGGAAAATATTGTCAATATTTTATTTGTCAAAATTTTATTTCTATAGAAAATGTTGTCGAAATTTTATGTTGTCAAAATTTTATTTCTATAGAAAATTTCACCATAATTTTATTTCTATGGTTAGGTTAGGTTAGATGCCAGCCCGATGTATAAGGCTCACTTAGACTATTTAGTCCATTGTGATACCACATTGGTGAACTTCTCTATTATCGCCAGAGATGGTCTGTATCAAATTTTTAGGTTTGCGACTGTCGCAAAGTTGTAAACTTCGTAAACGTCACATACGTGTCGTAAATGTAGAAAAAGTAACAATAGTCGCAAACTCAAAATACTTTAGTCGCGTCAGCTAGGCAGTAAATTCGATGATATCCAAGACGATGGTATGTGCGAAGAGAAGGTTTTAGTCCCCTCATTTTGCCTATTGCCTTTTGCACGAGTACAGGGTAACCGTGGATTTTCTCGTCCTTTCTTACCTTTATGTTCAGTCTCCTGTCCAATATAACCCCAAGGTATTTTGCACACTCACCAATGGGAATTTCGATACCACCTAAGAAAATAGGCTTGACCGTGGGAAAACTTTCACAAATTTCTGCAAAAATTCACAGCGAATGCTGTCAAGCTAAATTAAAAAAAATGTTCAGGATTTCTTCTATTCAAAATTAGGTTTTCTACAGTAGGTTTACGACTTTTGCGACATACGTATTATGCCGTCGCAAATGTATGTCGGCAAAAGTCACAGTTTGTGACAGGCCAAACCTGCTTATCACAGAGTGCTGCCCGATTCCATGTTATGATCAATGACAGGGACCTCCTGTTTATAGGTGAGTCCGGACGGCGTTCCACATTGCAGTGAAACCAAGTAGAGAAGCTTTAAAACCATCAGAAATGTCACCAGCATTACTGAGGTGGGATAATCCACCGCTGAAAAACTTTTTGGTGTTCGGTCGAAGCAGGAATCGAACCCACGACCTTGTGTATAAAAGGCGGGCATGCTAACCATTGCCCCACGGTGGCTCCCATTTTATTTCTATAGAAAATTTCACCAAAATTTTATTTTTATGGAGAATATTGCCAAAATTTTATTTCTATATATAATTTTGTCGAAATTTTATTTCTGTAGAAAATTTTGTCGACATTTTTTTTCTATGGAAAATATTGTCAATATATTATTTCTATAGAAAATTTTGTCAAAATTTAATTTCTGTAGAAAATGTTGTCAAAACTTTATTTCAATAGAAAATGTTATCAAAACTTTATTTCTATAGAAAATTTAAGTACCTCTTAATTGGAGAGGAATATTTTGCAAAATCTACCAATCTACCAAACATTAAAAAATCTAATATTTTCTATATAATTCTACCAACTGTGGCAACGTGGTACACTAACCTTGTTATTCTGTTTGTAATGCATCGATATATTGATCTCAGATCCAATATATACTCTTGGGCGTGGTGGAATTCTGAGCTGTTCTTGCAAACGAACCAAACAAGCTAACGGCTTGAAACTTTGTACAATTAAATGTTGTTATTGATATAATCGGCTGGATGGTATTTTCCACTACGTGGAGCAACTGTAACTGTGTCTTACCTGGCATATACTTTATTTATTATTATTTTTTTTTCTTAAAATTCTTAACAGATAATTAACCCAGCAGGTCTATTTTGGCCAATACAGTTTTAACCACATTCCAGACGTAACGGTTCAATTAATTTTTGTTATGGGAAATAGTAAAAAAAATTGGTTCATGGTGCAGTGCGGGGCAATACCCGGTAAGCAAGTCATAACCACAACTTAAATTTTTCTCACTTTTCTCACACTTCAAAAATATGACAACAAATCATGGTCATAGGAAAGCTGACCAAATCGCTCTTTCCCTCGTACTCCACACATGTCTACACATGACTATCAAAACCAAGAAGGATTTACTACCACTATTTCTACATCTTTTTCTCAGTAGAGACGCTCCAATCCAATGCGGTAATGTGATGTGCTGCAACTAATAAAATTTGTTTATAATAAATTAACATAAACAAATTTCATACAACTCAACAACATACAATTGGGGAGAGACAGCTTCTATGTGACATTGTGACAACGTTCCAGCAAGACTAGACCAATGGAGCCATAGCCAATGAAAATCATTTTGGAATCGTGACCAATACATACGTTAGAATAGGTGCTAATTTATGTCATTTACCGCTCATTAAATCACTTTTTTGGTGGAAGGAAAAAAAAAACAACAGCACAACAGAAACGAATCAGACCAAATGAATAGAGCAAGCTACGAAAATCAGAGCAACTCCATCGATGGTGACAACGAAGCAAGACGGACATGGTTTGCAAAACCCCACATAAACTCGAACATATAAAACAAATTCTAAAGTATGGGAAATAACAACAATGACAACGTTATATGGAAATGTTGTTGTTTTTTTTTTTGTTTTGGTGCTACTTGCAGTGAGGTTACGAGTGGTTACAGACTCAAGTCTTAGATATTGCGAAGGGTTCAATTCTCGTTCTAAATTTAAATGGTCTCCGTCTAAACCGATCTTCAAAATTAGTCTCGTTACACAGAACAATTGTTTTCTTCAATTTGGATACAATTATTTATTTATTTATTTTTTTTTGAAGTTGCTTCAATCACGAAGATTTTAATGCCATTTCCTGACACCGGTTAAAATTAATTGATCAATAAAATTTTTAATTAAATATTTTTTTTTTTTTAAATTTTAATTAACATTTCAATCCAGCTTTCGAATTTCATCTCCCTAATAGTTTCGCCCTAGACTGTGACTACCGCACTTTAGAAGTTCTTTGCATCTCTATATATATCGGCATATTGCTCATGCTGCAAGCCTTAGACTTTTGAATTTGCTGTCGATGGTTTACAGCTAATTAAAATGAAATATTTTGGATACGCAGTCAACATGCATTTAAAATGACAACACATTTAAAACAACCCAAGCACATAGCCAGCCAACCAGCCAGCCTGCTAGCCCCATACAAGGGTGATGATGTCGCCAAAGGCCTATAGGCTCATACACATTCACATGCGAAAGCACGATCTACATACTCACGCATAATCCAGCTAAACACACACACACACATATACACACCGACTATATTAAACGGTTTATTGGGATGGTTGCGCATGCGCAGTTTATATTTTTTTATTGAGTAGCTAACATAGGGTAGTTCCAATAGTGGGGGAAAATCTTGTTGTATGGCTTCTCTTCCACTACCGTATACAAATGAAATACATGCCATTAGCAGCTAATTGTACGCGTGCTTAAAAGCACTTTGTTAAATTCATTTTCTTGCAACATTTTACCAGGCTCTCAACGCTCAACAACCAAAAATGTTCTTAACCACAACAACGAACTCAATCCAAAGTGGGAAAGTGGGTAGAGGCTATGTCCGTTGGAGGGGAATATCCATCACCATAGTTCACTAGATATGTGCCACATTATGGCTGACAGCACAATATATGTGTGTGTGTGAGCGTGTTACATTACGCTTGTGGCATGTTTTGTTGTTCTGGTCTAGCCGTTTTTCTTATATTGAGTCTTAGGTGGCTCCTTTGACTTAAAGTGACAAACGACAAATGGTAAATGACATTGAATATGTTCACAGCCACTGTTGCAAACGCACAAACACACACACCTTTGCATGTTTGTTTGCTTTAAGTGAAAATTTCGTATTGTGTTTAGCACAATTTTCAATCATACCTGGACCATAACATAGTTTTGTACACAGACGGTCACCATGAAAGGCCCTCTATTAGGCAAATCATTTTCTTATTTCCATAACAATTTTTTCCAACTATTATTTAAGTACATATATAGAAAATGTTCGTCAACATTTTATTTCTATAGAAAATTTCTTCAAAATTTTATTTCTATTGAAAATTTTTCCAAAATTTTATTTCTATAGAAAATTTTCTCAAAAATGTATTTCTATAGAAAATTTTGACAAACATTTATTTCTATAGAACATTTTGTCAAAATTTTATTTGTATACCAAATTTTGACAAACATCTCAAAATTTTATTTCTAAATTTATATATTTTCAAAATTAAAAAATATTTTTTTTTTGTAATTATTTTTCTCTGGAAAATTTTGTCAAAATTATTTTTCTCTAGAACATTTTGCAAAAGGTATTTTTCTCTAGAAAATGTGTTAAAAATATTTTTATACCCTGCGCCACACTGTGGGTATTATAAGTTAGTGCATATGTTTGTAACACCCAGAAGGAGACGAGATAGACACATGGTGTCTTTGGCAATAATGCTCAGGGTGGGTCCCTGAGTCGATATAACCATGTCCGTCTGTCCGTCGGTTCAGATTTAGATATAGCTGCCATATATATGTTTCGCCCGATATGGACTTATATGGCCCCAGAAGCCAGAGTTTTGGCCCAATTTGGTTGAAATTTTGCACTAGGAGTACAATTAGTAATATAGTCATGTGTTCAAAATTTGATTGAAATCGGTTCAGATTTAGATATAGCTCCCATATATATGTTTTTCTGATTTCGACAAAAATGGTCAAAATACCAACATTTTCCTTGTAAAATCGCCACTGCTTAGTCGAAAAGTTGTAAAAATTACTCTAATTTTCCTAAACTTCTAATACATATATATCGAGCGATAAATCATAAATAAACTTTTTCGAAGTTTCCTTAAAATTGCTTCAGATTTAAACGTTTCCCATATTTTTTTACTAACATTGTGTTCCACCCCTGCGCCACACTGTGGGTATTATAAGTTAGTGCATATGTTTGTAACACCCAGAAGGAGACGAGATAGACACATGGTGTCTTTGGCAATAATGCTCAGGGTGGGTCCCTGAGTCGATATAACCATGTCCGTCTGTCCGTCCGTCCGTCCGTCCGTCTGTCTGTGAACACATTTTTGTGATCAAAGTCTAGGTCGCAATTTAAGTCCAATCGCCTTCAAATTTGGCACATGTTCCTAATTTGGGTCAGAATAGAACCCTATTGATTTTGGAAGAAATCGGTTCAGATTTAGATATAGCTCCCATATATATCTTTCGCCCGATATGCACTAATATGGACCCAGCAGCCAGAGTTTTATACCGATTTGCTTGAAATTTTGTACAAACATAACACTTAGTCGTATAGTCAAGTGTGCAAAATTTGATTGAAATCGGTTCAGATTTAGATATAGCTCCCATATATATCTTTCGCCCGATATGGACTAATATGGTCCTAAAAGCCAGAGTTTTGGCCCAATTTGGTTAAAATTTTGCACAGGGAGTAGATTTAAGATTGTAGCTATGCGTGCCAAATTTGGTTGGAATCGATTGAGATTTACATATAGCTCCCATATATATCTTTCGCCCGATATGCACTTATATGGACCCAGAAGCCAGAGTTTTATCCCGATTAGCTTGAAATTTTGCGCAAGGAGTACAATTGGTAGTATAGTCATGTGTACCAAATTTGATTGAAATCGGTTCAGATTTAGATATAGCTGCCATATATATGTTTCGCCCGATATGGACTTATATGGCCCCAGAAGCCAGAGTTTTAGCCCAATTTGGTTGAAATTTTGCAATAGGAGTAAAATTAGTAATATAGTCATGTGTGCCAAATTTGATTGAAATCGGTTCAGATTTAGATATAGCTGCCATATATATGTTTCGCCCGATATGGACTTATATGGCCCCAGAAGCCAGAGTTTTGGCCCAATTTGGTTGAAATTTTGCACTAGGAGTACAATTAGTAATATAGTCATGTGTTCAAAATTTGATTGAAATCGGTTCAGATTTAGATATAGCTCCCATATATATGTTTTTCTGATTTCGACAAAAATGGTCAAAATACCAACATTTTCCTTGTAAAATCGCCACTGCTTAGTCGAAAAGTTGTAAAAATTACTCTAATTTTCCTAAACTTCTAATACATATATATCGAGCGATAAATCATAAATAAACTTTTTCGAAGTTTCCTTAAAATTGCTTCAGATTTAAACGTTTCCCATATTTTTTTACTAACATTGTGTTCCACCCTAGTGCATTAGCCGACTTAAATTTTGAGTATATAGATTTTGTAGAAGTCTATCAAATTCTTCCAGATCGAGTGATATTTAAATGTATGTATTTGGGACAAACCTTTATATATATCACCCAACACATTTGACGGATGTGATATGGTATCGAAAATTTAGATCTACAAAGTGGTGCAGGCCCCGCCCGACTTTAGACTTTCCTTACTTGTTCTACAGAAAATTTTGTCCAAATTTTATTTCTATAGAAAATTTTGTCAAAATTTTATTTCTATAGAAAATTTTGTCAAAAATTTAATTCTTTAGAAAATTTTGTCAACATTTTATTTCTGTTGAAAATTTTCTCCAAATTTTATTTCTGTCGAAAATTTTCTACAAATTTTATTTCTGTCGAAAATTTTTTCAACATTTTATTTCTATAGAACATTTTTTCAAAATTATTTTTCACTAGAAAATATTGTCAAAATTATTTTTCTCTAAAAAATTTTGTCAAAATTATTTTTGTCAAAATTCCATTTCCATAGAAATTTTGTTAAAATTTTATATCTGAAAATGTTGTCACAATTTAATTTCCATAAAATATTTTTTCAAACTTATTTTTCTTTAAAATGTTATTTCTTTAGAAAATTTCGTCAAAATTTTATTTCTGTAGAAAATTTCGTCTAAATTTCATTTCTATAGATTTTTTTTTTCAAAATTGTATTTCTATAGAAAATGTTGTCAAAATTTTATTTCTTTAGAAACTTTTCTCAAAATTTTATTTCTGTTGAAAATTTTCTCCAAATTTTATTTCTGTCGAAAATTTTTCCATAACCTCCTTTTTCAAAATTATTTTTCTTTAGAAAATTTTGTCAAAATTTTATTTCTATAGAAAATTTTGTCACAATTTTATTTCTATAGAACAGTTGGTCAAAATTTTATTTGTATACAATTTTTGACAAACTCAAAATTTTATTTCTATATTTATTTTCCAATTAAAAAAAAAATATTTTTTTTTTCAAAATTATTTTTCTTTGGAAAATTTTGTTAAAATTATTTTTCTCTAGAAAATTTTGCAAAAGGTATTTTTCTCTAGAAAATGTGTCAAAATATTTTTCTATAGAAAATTTTGTTCAAATTTTATTTCTATAGAAAATTTTGTCAAAATATTATTTCTATAGAAAATTTTGTCAAAATTTTATTTCTTTAGAAACTTTTGTCAAAATTTTATTTCTGTTGAAAATTTTCTCCACATTTTATTTCTGTCGAAAATTTTTCCATAAAATATTTTTTCAAAATTATTTTTCTGTAGGAAATTTTTTCAAATTTTTATTTCTATAGAAAATTTTGTCAAAATTTTATTTCTGTAGAAAATTTCGTCAAAATTTTATTTTTGTAAAATATTGTCAAAATGTTATTTCTATAGAAAGTTTTGTCAAAATTTTATTTCTATAGAAAATTTTGTCAAAATTTTATTTCTATAGAAAATTTTGTCAAAATTTTATTTCTATAGAAAGTTTCGTCAAACTGTTATTTCTGTAAAATTTTGTCAAAATTTTATTTCTATAGAAAGTTTTGTCAAAATTTTATTTCTATAAAAAATTTTGTCAAAATTTTATTTCTATAGAAAATTTGTCAAAATTTTATTTCTATAGAAAATTTGTCAAAATTTTATTTCTATAGAAAATTCTGTCAAAATTTTATTTCTATAGAAAATTTCGTCAAAATTTTTTTCTATAGAAAATTCGTCGAAATTTTATTTCTATAGAAGATTTTGTCAAAATTGTATTTCTGTCAAAATTGTATTTCTATAACAAATTTCGTCAAAATTTTATTTCTATAGAAAATTTTTTCTAAATTTATATCTATACAAAATTTTGTTATAATTTTATTTCTATAGAAAATTTTGTCAAAATTTTATTTCTAAGAAAATAATGTCAAAAATTTATTTCTATAGAAAATTTTGTCAAAATTTTATTTCTATAGGAAATTTTGTCAAAATGTTATTTCTACAGAAAATATTGTCAAAAATTTATTTCAATAGAAAATTTTGTAAAAATTTTATTTCTATAAAAAATGTCGTCAAATTTTTATTTCTATAGAAAATTTTTTCAAAATTTCATTTCTATAAAAAATATCGTCAAAATTTTATTTCTATAGAACATTTTTCCAAAATTTCTATAGGAAATTGTATTAATATTTTTGTTTTCTTTAAAAATAGAAAATAAAAAGGCCTTTTGCATTATCTTTAATGGACTTTCAAGCATACGACCTTTCGTTCTTATTCATCGTCGTGCGACCCATAATCGTTATGATTATTGGCAGTGGCCTCTATGGGATTGGACTTTTGTAGCCAAAACAAACGCAACATATTTTCCATGGACAGCCATAATTTGTCACTAACGCTATATCTGTCTGTCGTCCGTCATACTGACTTAAACCAGTGGGAGGTTAAGTGTTCCACATTTGGATCCATGCAAGCAGAAAGTATGTGTGAATTTTATTCTATTTTTTTTTTTTTTTTTTTGATTAGATCAAGCATATGTTGGTCCAAGTAATTGCTGGTGGGGCTTGATCTTTTGCTTTTGGCCAAAATACATATTGCAGTTTGTCTTATCTTGGATGATGTTATTGCTACTTCCACTACTGCCAATATTCTATTGGAAAATCACCCGTGGTTTATAGAAGGTGTCAGTGATAATAACAACTCATTGTATTTGGTCACTTGGTCATTGAATTTGATTTCATAGTTGGTTTATTTAAATTACGAAAATCATTAATTAACTACGAAATGAAGGAAAATGTACATTCGAGTAGATAACATTATGAATGAGAATTACATTATGAAGAATGTATAAAAACATTGTTATGACCAGGGCTGTGGAGTCAGAGTCTTGGGGTCGGATTCTGAAGATTTTGCTGGAGTCGGAGTCGTAAACATTTTACTCGACTCCGACTAAACTAAATTTTTTAAAACACTTCACATTTTTGTAACTAAATAAGTTTTTACTCAAATTACATTCCATTGTGTTATTCATTCGTTCAATGTACGGTAAATGAAACGCAACTTCCAATCATGGAGAGTATTTTATGTATCCTAGAGTAGCAGATGGGCCATTTTAATGCCCACCACCGTAAATAGTTCAAACCATCGATTTTATTATTATTTTTTTTTTTTTTAATTTTATTTTAAGACCTTATACACTCAAAAAAAGTTTACTTCGATCCAAAGATTTTGACCTTTCTTTAAGGTTTTTGGTATTGATTCCGAGCCAAAGATGCAACTTTTTTAAAATAAAGACATTTTTTACGGACCTCCCTTTAAATCTAGGATCGATAAAATTAAAATTGGATACAGAACTCATTCATCGAATTTTTATTCTCTGTTTACGATATATTAATAAATGTATTCATGTACAAACAAAAATACAGTTTCAAAATCCAAATTATGCCAAGTACTTCAAAGTAAAAACTGTTTTCTTAATGCAAACAAAACTTTAAACCAAAGATGCAAATCCTTAAAATAAGTCTTAGCCTATATTTGAAGCGTTTTTATCTTAAATTTAAAAAAAATCAATATGTCAGTTGAGTTAAAGACGATTTCTTTAAATTAAAAATGTTTTTCTTTATTTTAAGGAACATTTGCCTTACTCCAAAGATCTACAACTTCAACAGACGCAAAATTTCAAGATTTGTGTCCTAAATTTAATGAAAAAAATTTTGATGCAAGGATTATAAACTTTCTTTTAATTAAAATGTTATTATTTTAAAGAATTTTGTTCTTAGCATTGCGTAAATTTCGAGTCCTAAAATTTACGTTGCATACTCTTCCATATAAGGTCAATATTTTTTTCAGTATAGCTATATACATATGTCGAAGATTGTCAGAAAACTTTCAACATTTTATTCCTATAGAAAATTTTGTCAAAATTTTATTCCTATAGAAAATTTTGTCGAAATTTTATTTCTAGAGAAAATATTGTCAAAATTGTATTTCTATAAAAAATTTGCTCAAATTTTTATTTCTTAGAAAATTTTGTAAAAATTTTATTTCTATAGAAAATTTTATCAAAATTTTTTTGTACAGAAAATTTTCTCAAAATTTTATTTCTATAGAAAATTTTCTCAAAATTGTATATCTATAGAAAATTTCGTCAAAATTTTATTCCTATAGAAAATTTTGTTAACATTTTATTTCTTAGAACATTTTGTTAAAAGTTTATTTCTATAGAAAATGTTCTCAACATTTTATTTATATAGAAAATTTTGTCAAAATTGCATTTCTATAGAAAATTTTGTCAAAATTTTATATCTATAGCAAATTTTGTAAAAAATTTATTTCTATACAAAGTTTTGTCAAAAATTTTTTTATTGAAAAAAAAAATTATTTGTCAACCATTTTATTGTCAAAATTTTATTTCTATAGCAAATTTTGTCTAAATTTTATTTCTATAGAAATAGAAATTTTATTTCTATAGAAATAGAAATTTTATTTCTATAGAAAATTTTGTCGAAATTTTATTTCTATAGAAAATTTTGTCAAAATTTTATTCCTATAGAAAATTGTGTCGAAATTTTACTGTAGAAAATTTTGTCAAAATTTTATTTCTATAGAAAATTTTGTCGAAATTTTTTTTCTATAGAAAATTTCGTCGAAATTTTATTTCTATAGAAAATTATGTCAAAATGTTATTCCTATAGAAAAATTTGTCTAAATTTTATTTCTGAAGCAATTTTTAGAGAAATTTTTGTCAAAATTTTATTTCTATAGCAAATTTTGTCAAAATTTTATTTATATAGAAATTTTTGTCAAAATTTTATTTCTATAGAAAATTTTGTCAAAATTTTATTTCTATAGAAAATGTTGTTAAAATTTTATTTCTTAGAACATTTTGTTAAAAGTTTATTTCTATAGCAAATGTTGTCAACATTTTATTTATATAGAAAATTTTGTCAAAATTGAATTTCTATAGAAAATTTTGTCAAAATTTTATTTTTTAGAAAATTTTGTCAAAATTTTATTTCTATAGCAAATTTTGTAAAAATTTTATTTCTGTACAAAGTTTTGTCAAAAATTTTTTTTATTGAAAGTTTTATTTCTATAGAAAGTTTTGTCAAAATTTTATTTCTATAGCAAATTTAGTCAAAATATTATTTCTATTAAAATTTTGTCAACATTTTATTTCTATAGAAAATTTTGTCGAAATTTTATTTCTATAGATAATTTTGTCAAAATTTTATTCCTATAGAAAATTTTGTCGAAATTTTATTTCTATAGCAAATTTTGTCTAAATTTTATTTCTATTAAAATTTTGTCAAAATTTTATTTCTATAGAAAATTTTGTCGAAATGTTATTTCTATAGAAAATTTTGTCGAAATTTTATTTCTATAGCAAATTTAGTCAAAATTTTATTTCTATTAAAATTTTGTCAAAATTTTATTTCTATAGAAATTTTTGTCAAAATTTTATTTCTATAAAAAATTTTGTCAAAATTTTATTTCTATAGAAAATGTTGTTAAAATTTTATTTCTTAGAACATTTTGTTAAAAGTTTATTTCTATAGCAAATGTTGTTAACATTTTATTTATATAGAAAATTTTATCAAAATTGCATTTCTATAGAAAATTTTGTCAAAATTTTATTTTTTAGAAAATTTTGTCAAAATTTTATTTCTATAGCAAATTTTGTAAAAATTTTATTTCTATACAAAGTTTTGTCAAAATTTTTGTTTTATTGAAAGTTTTATTTCTATAGAATATTTTGTCAAAATTTTATTTCTATAGAAAATTTTGTCAAGATTTTATTTCTATTAAAATTTTGTCAAAATTTTATTTCTATTAAAATTTTGTCAAAATTTTATTTCTATAGAAAATTTTGTCGAAATTTTATTTCTATAGATAATTTTGTCAAAATTTTATTCCTATAGAAAATTTCGTCGAAATTTTATTTCTATAGAAAATTTTGTCAAAATTTTATTTCTATAGAAAATTTTGTCGAAATTTTATTTCTGAAGCAATTTTTAGAAAAATTTTTGTCAAAATTTTATTTCTATAGCAAATTTTGTCAAAATTTTATTTCTATAGCAAATTTTGTCGAAATTTTATTTCTATAGAAATTTTTATCAAAATTCTATAGAAATTTTTGTCAACATTTTATTTCTATAGCAAATTTTGTCGTAATTTTATTTCTATAGAAATATTTGTCAAAATTTTATTTCTATATAAAATTCTGCCAAAATTTTATTTCTATATAAAATTCTGCCAAAATTTTATTCCTATATAAAATTTTGTAAATATTTTATTTCTATAGAAAATTTTGTTAAAATTTTATTTCTTAGAACATTTTGTTAAAAGTTTATTTCTATAGCAAATGTTGTCAACATTTTATTTATATAGAAAATTTTGTCAAAATTGCATTTCTATAGAAAATTTTGTCAAAATTTTATTTTTATAGAAAATTTTGTCAAAAATTTATTTCTATAGCAAATTTTGTCAAAATTTTATTTCTATAGCAAAATTATTCTGGGAGATATTTCTTTGTTTGAGGCTTGCAAAAAGTAGACTCCTTGCAATAACGCTCCATTGAAATTAAGCTCCTAAAAGAAAATGAAATAATACCACAAATGTTTGTATATGGACATATTTTGGAAAATCATGGGATTTCTTTGAAGGGCTTTGTTTAATGTTTAAGTTTGGAATTTGTCCATAATGAAATAATACCGCAAAATGAAATAATATCCCAAAAATTAGTTTTTGACAGAAAATTATAAAACATATACCAAACTGCAAAGTACACTACAATCCAATGTCCCATTATTGCAAGAAATCCATTTTCATTTTTTTTCCTATACCCAGCTTTCGCCCTCTACGATTTTTATCCATGGACTATTTCGAAATGGAGGTCAGACTAATGAAACCTTCCATTTAATTGAAAATTGAGGAAAAACTATAGACAAACCAAACCAAGTCAAGGCAATTGACAATTAATTTTAATTTCTATTGCTGTGTTTGTGATCGAAACACTTGTGGTCGAACCAAAGCTCCTCCAAGCCGAGACATGTAATGGGAAAAAAGAGAAAGTAACATTTCCATTACCATTCCTGGACGAATGGTGCTGCAGCTGACAATGATGTTTGACGTAACTATCAGTAGTTTTAGTATTCCTTATGACAGTGGATGTTTTGCAACCATCACTTCATCACGAAACCACACCAATTCGGAATCTAAAGAACTCCGCCTCTAAAACATCTGCAGTAGATTCCAGCAAAAGAAAAGCGAATGGCAACTATGTAACATGATTTTCCAAATGTTATCTCTTCAACAATGCTACAACTTTGACTTCAAGACTAAAACAACAAGAACAACATCAACAAATGGTTGTAAAGTTACAACTTTATGTTGTTGCTGCTGCACCAGTGAGCCGCCATCATTCACTCAACAACAAGTGCAAGTCTATTTTTCAGCTACATTCCAGCGATGAGGCCTATTAATGTTAATGATGATGACTATTGCAATGGTGATGAAATGCGGAATGGATCAGAAGGAGGGGTGGGAGAACGGTAACATATTCCATACGATCATGGCACACACGAATGGCTTAAAAATATACTTGGTAGTAGTCACGGAGGCAAGTGAAACAAAAAAAAAGACATAAAAGTCAAAATGGCTACCACATTACCTCAAATCATATTCATAACTCCATCATTCTTTTAACGAGGTTGGGTGGAAAAAATTCTGGAAAATTCCAAAACACCCATAATAAGAGGAATTTGTTGAGTCCATACAAGGGAATTCTTTCACAATTATATCTAAAGACGAAATTTTAAAGAAAGAAACGAAACTATTTTCAAAGTTATATTTAAAAGTTATCTAAGACTTCCTAAGAAAAAAATTTTAAAGTTGTTTTGCACAACTTTAAAAGCACTTCCAAAAATGTCCTCACAAAAATGTTCTTTATTTTAAATACATAAGTAGTTCTTTTAATTTAATTTTTTATAACTCGCTTCTTTCATATTTGTAATGGGTATTTTTTTAAACTTTTTTGTTTCAAATACTATAAAAACAGAGTAGAGTGGTACAAATTATTTAAATTTGTTAAAATTTTAATTTTTTATATTTTTTAAATTTAAAAACTGAGTAGAGTGGTACAAATTATTTAAATCTTTTCGAAAAAAATGCTTAATCCGTTCTAGAAAATTGGGAATTTTTAAAAATATTATAAAATTTATTTATTTGGCAAAATATCATATAATGTTTTAATTCACATCAAAAAGTACTGAATTCGGATCACACCTTTAGACGTGGATTCAGTGCAATGGCTGTTGAAATAGCGGACATCCGTCCTATAACAAGCCCATGTTAAATCCATCGCTTTTTCGCCAATTTTTCACGACTTCTGGATCCAAAAAGAACATTTTCACTATTTTTTGGCGACGCTTTTTTTTGTTGGGCTTCTATACACAATTCTGATATTGATTCCGATCCAAAGATGTGGCTTCTTTAAAATAAAGTCATTTGTAGGGATCAATCTTTCGCTTTAAATCTAAGCTTTATAAAAGAAAATTATAATACAGATCTCAATTAAAAATTTTTTATTCTCTTTTTGAAATCTATTAACAAAGATATTCACATACAAATAAATGTTAGTTTACAAATCCACATTATAACAAAAACGTCAATGTAACAAATATTTTCTCAAATCCAAAAAAAAAACTGTAAACAAATTCTGAAAGTAAGTCTTAGCAAAAATCTACTTGGATCCATAGATTTTGACCTTCTCTTAAGGATTTTGGTATCAATTCTGAGCCAATGTAAAATAGAAATTATAACTGATGCTTCAAAGTAAAAATCCTCAATATAAGTCTTAGCTTCCATCTGAAGCTTATTTGATCAAAAATTCAAAATCAAAAATATTTTACTTAATTTTATGAAAAATTTGCCTTAATTTAAGGGCATATGACTTTGGTGGAAGGACGAACATTTCGAAAGATTCGAGCCCCAAATTTAATGTGTATCCTACGCCAAAATTTTATTTCTAAAGAAAAATTTCTCAAAATTTTATGTGTATAGAAAGCTTTGTAAAACTTGATTTCCATAGAAAACTCGAGCTCCAAATTTAATGAAAAAAAAAATTAAACAAAAATTACGAACTTTCCTTTAACTAAAATTTCTTTATTTATTTGTGTAAATTGAGTCTCCTAAAATTTAGGTTGTATGAGTTTTCAAAATAATATAAATTTTCTAAAAATTAAGCAAAATATTTATTCGTGGAGGTTTCACTGTTTTTTTTTTCAGTGCACAAAAAAAATATCTAACGAAGAAATTTCTAAGATTTTTCTAACTAAGAAATTTTATAAAAACCCGGTACTAAATAATTTCTAAAAAATACCAAAAAACTAAAGATTCTACGAAATTTTGAAAACAACATTTTTATGAAATTTTATGATAACAATAAAACGAAGTATATACGGCCATAAGTTAGGCCAGGCCGAATCTTATGTACCTCCACCATGGATTGCGTAGAAACTTCTTCTTAAAACTTCTTAACATCGTTTTCTAAATTGTGAGTTAGTCCATACGTGGTATATATTAGACAAAAAAGTTATGTATAGGTAAGCCTACAAATAATTACGAATCGACATGGACTTTTGCACGGTACGTAGAGAGCCAGAATTGAAATATGGGGGTCGCTTAATTTTTGTGTGATTGGGGATCGATTTATCTGAGGGCTATATATAACTATAGACCGATATGGACTTAGTTAGGCATGGTTGTTAACGGCCATATACTGGTACTAACACAATGTACCAAATTTTAACTGACTCGGATGAAATTTGCTCCTCCAAGAGGCTCCAAAAGCAAATCTCGGGATCGGTTTATATGGGGGCTATATATGATTATGGACTGATATGGACCATTTTGGCATGGTTGTTAAATATCATATACTACCACCACGTACCAAATTTCAACCAGACCGGATGAATTTTGCTTCTCCAAAAGGCACCAGAGGTCAAGTCTGGGGATCGGTTTATATGGGGGCTATATATAATTATGGACTGATATGAACCAATTCCTGCATGGTTGTTGGATACCATATACTACCATCATTTCAACCGGATCGGATGAAATTTGCTTCTCTTAGAGGCTCCACAAGCCAAATCGGGAGATCGGTTTATATGGGGGCTATATGTAATTATGGACCGATGTGGACCAATTTTTGAATGGTTGTTAGGGACCATATACTAACACCATGTACCAAATTTCAGCAGGATCGGATGAAATTTGCTTCTCTTAGAGCAATCTCAAGCCAAATTTGGGGGTCCGTTTTTATGGGGGCTATACGTAAAAGTGGACCGATATGGCCAATTTGCAATACCATCCGACCTACATCAATAACAACTACTTGTTCAAAGTTTCAAGTCGATAGCTTGTTTCGTTCGGAAGTTAGCGTGATTTCAACAGACGGACGGACGGACGGACATGCTCAGATCGACTCAGAATTTCACCACGAATATATATACTTTATGGGGTCTTAGAGCAATATTTCGATGTGTTACAAACGGAATGACAAAGTTAATATAACTCCATCCTATGGTGGAGGTATAAAAATGACCAAAAGAAAGCAATTTTAAAATATTTTTATCCAAAGGCAGCTTAGATACGAGAAAGAAGCCTACGCCAAAATTGTAATTCTATAGAAAATTTTCTCTAAATTTTATTCTTATTTGTATAGAAAGCTTTATCAAAAAATTTATTTCCATAGAAAATTTTATCAAACAATTTTTCTTTAGAAAATTTTCTCAAAATTTCAATTTTTAATTTTTATAGAAATTTTTAATTAAAAAATTAAAAGTATAGAAAATTTTTATTTTTATAGAAAATTTGGCAAAATTTTATTTTTATAGAAAATTAGGCAAAATTTTATTTCTGTACAAAACTTTGTCAAAAATTTATTTCTATTCCGATGACAAATAATGTTGGTACACAGAGAATACAGATAGGTTGTGACAACCGAATTTATTGCCAACCTCCTTTTGGCAGTTGCAGCTACTATCAGTTAGCAGTACAACATATGGTGTTGGTTGGGTCTGCTGACGCATCGGTTGTGGTTACCATCATCATTCGGTTGTGTTGCCCAACCTTAATAATACTCATGACCGAATTAAAAATCAATTCCTTCTCTATTAAATATTATATTTATTTATTTAAGTATGTATATATATATTGGTATAAATAAATAAAAATACAATGTATTTGATATCAAAAGATCAAAATTGCATTTAAAAATGTTTAGCGATTAAGTTAAATTTTCCATATCGCAATATATAACATCACCAATTTAGACGATATGGTGAAAATCTGTATTATCGGAACTGTAGCAAGATCATGTTGATGCTTGATAAATCTTAACCGAGAAAGGTTGGCTCAAATGGTGTTTGTTTTGGGCGGTAGGGAATAAATTTTACACTTAAACATTTAAGAAAATGGTATGATCACATCATAGACTGGACGATGCTAAGGATAAATAGCTGTAGAAACTGCATCACTTGGTATATAAAACTGGTATCCCGCAGTACAATGGGCCCATGGTATACAAATGTAGCCGATTTCCTATGCAAAGATTGAATTTCCAATTAAACATATTGAAGTGGAAATTGGGGTATATCCCAATCCGTTTTCGGGCATATAAAATAATCAGGACCTACATGATGTTTCCAATCTTTAAGGTTTTTGTATGTAGCATCGTGGAGGTTTATTTCCCATCGCTTTCACTTCTCACGCTATCTTGACCTGATTTCCCTGAATATTTGACTTCTTGCCCATTGAGAAAGTGCATTTCTATGTCTCAGTTCTTCAGAAAATTTATTGTTATATTTCTGACGTTTCAATATGGAATTATTAAAAATACGTATTCTTTCGACATTAAATAATTATTTAAATAGAAATGACATCCGAAAAATAATTTAAAAGACATTCGGTTGTGAAAACAATCCGTAAGTGGTGATTTCTAAGTGACAGTTACGACAATTAATTACGGCAGGTTGTGTGATCCGAATTCAAGCATTTTTTTTTTAAAATAGAGATATTTAGTTCCTACAACTGTTTGTCTTCTATCACAAACGAAAATCTATTGAAATAGTCGAATCATGGTAGTGACAAGCATGTGATTGCAAATATAGAAGATCTATTGGGATAATTGATATTTAATTATAAATGTAGATATTTCATTGCTTCAACCGATTTCCAACCTATCTCTTCTCTATGTGTAGAACGACGCTGATTGGGTTGATGTCTCGTGCAATGGGCTGCAAGTTCTGTCTTCTGTTCTAATGGTTTTCCTGCACCTTTTTTGGTCCGATTGGTGCCCAGAGAGTGTGGTTTCTGATATCGTTTCCTTCTGCTGAGAAGGGGAAAGCAGTCTGTAATTCCATAGACCTTATAATACATAGATGGGCCATGGGTGTCAAACTATGTTTGACAGTTCCGAAGATTAAGAATAAACGAGAAAAATAAGAGCACGCTTATAATCTCTTTCGTTTTCCTTTTTGTAGTTTGCCAATTTTACACAAAAATAGAACGTTTATGATGCACCAGAGGATTTATAAATAAATTAATATATTAAAAGTTCATATTTGAACAAAAAATTGTGACCAAAACCGCGAAAATACGAAATTTAATTTTGAGCACTATTGCTCTTTACGAACAACACAAAAGCAAATGCACGAAAATTAATGTTTGGGACTGACTCTTTACGAAAAAATCAAAACGGAATGTCAGAAAATTAATTTTTGGAATTGACACATTTTTTTTTAAAGAGACACATCGCTCATCTATATAGCATCTACAGTCGACTCCGCTTTACTGAAACGTTAAAAATGCAGCCATTTAATTTCAGTTATCCGAAGTTTTTGCTAAAGCGGACTACGGATAACTGAAAAAAACTTCCAGTAATGCGAACTTCGGATAACTGAAAAAGTTTCAGTAAAGCGGACTCCGTATAACTGGAAAAAAATCCACTCAATTTCAGTTAACCGAACTTATGACCAATGCTATGTACATAAAATAATAAAAACAAGGTGTTTGATTCCGTGTGTGTGCCATCTACAATTTTACCTTTCAGTTGATTTTATTTACAGAGTGATTTAAACTGTTTTGAAAGTGCCACCTTCACTTGAAATAAAGCGTTCTCAATACGGAGAAGAAAATGTACTCTCTCTCAATAGCGAGAATGTGGCATTTTCAGTAAAGCGAAGTCATACTAATGTGACGAAACTCATTTGAACACAAAAAACTTTTCAGTAATCCGATTTTTTCAGTTAAGCGGAGTTTCACTAAAGCGGAGTAATTTAAATGAAATGGACAGAAAAAACAACTGGGGAATGCGATCGATTTCAGTTATCCGAGGTTTTTCAGTAAAGCGCATTGCGCTAAAGCGGAGTCGACTGTATTGTCTATGTGTAATTCTAACATCACTTCTCTTTAAAAATAATTCTCTCTCTCTCTTTCTCTCTCTTTAAAACACACAAGAAATCATCAACCTATGTCGTCAAGAATTAGGAAGAATAATTGCCCAACTGATGCTTACTTACTTCCTTCACGATTATTTAGCACATAAAGTCTAATTAAAGGGGAGTGTACATTGTTTTAAGCCATCATAATTTTCGACTCACATATACACATGCCCACACATTCGAGAGTACAACCTATAACGGAAAATAATGCGACAAATACTTCACTTCTCAGATCTTCTTAGCCAGAGAAAAATAAATGCCGCTGTGGTGTGTTACAAAACCTTAAGGCCATATGTTAATATTTTCAAGCAGATAAACACATACACAATTTAGCATAAATCTGTACTTTTTTTTCTTTTTTTTTTTTTGTTTATTGCTCTCACACACTCACACTCAGCTATATTAACCACTTATATGAAGCTTATGTCAGATCCTTTTGACCAATAATTGAAACATCCACTACCAGTACTGGTATCACGGAGACATCATCAAATTGTTGATATGCTGATGATGAGGTTGCACCTTTACTGACGGACATGTTGCATGTTAAGTCGCCATATTGATATTTAATGCCAGTGCGTAACTCCATCCCCCTTTAGTAAAAGAGAACACTTGTTTTTGGTGACTATCTGAAGCCATATTTTTTATGCTATCACAGACTGTTGTATACTAGGTTTTGGTAAAAAGTAGAAATTGTCATCTGATACAATTTTCGTGAGCTTAGCAGGGCCTAAGATGGTTCGTACTGTACATTAGAGCTCGACCGAAGCTGATTTTTTTTTGGCCGAAGCCGATTAATTTCCTAAAATTTTTAATTAAAGAAATTTGGTTAGTCGGCCTCTTAAATTTCTATATATTTATATCAAATCATGAACGTAAAAGTTCCTGGGCATTGAACATTTCATTCTTCTAATTTCGCGGATTCGAAAAAGTAACCGTGAGTTTCGGGACATATGTGATACCCGCTTTAAATTCATACATTACAATATGAATGCTAGTTAAAATCGTTTAATCCTTACAGTTAATTGGGACATATCTCTCAAGTTAGAAAGAGGAGTTGATACTAAGTTTTGGTACAATAACTAGAATCAAACAATAAATCGTACCAATTTTAGGCCCTCAATTTAGCAAATTATGAATTACAGCACTATTTCAGGTAATACCCCAATAAAAGCTATATGATAGGCGGACATGTTAACCATTTTATTATGGTGGATCTCTTTCACAAGCAAAAAGGAAAAGGCCTTCACCAAACTAAAAATAAGTACTTTTTGGCTAAAAAACGTACTTTGTCGAAGTTGATTCAATACAAATTCAAGAATGTCGTAGCATACATAATTGTGGTGCAATGTTTGGCATGTCCTCATAAAACGAATAATAGGTTCAATCCAGTTTCGCCCGAACACACCCCCATGTTCTGATTTACGAATACACTGGTTTACAAAACGCAAAATTTTTAATTATCGATAAATTCTGAACCAATTCATATTTTACCAATAAATTTTTTCCATTTAATTGCCTTATCCTTAAAAACATGTGTAAAAATTTCGTATTATATATATCATTGCGGTTCGGAAACTAACGATTGAAGAAAATTTAGCATTTTGCGAATTCGTAAACCAGAACGGTGGATTATTTTGACGCATTCATCCTATTGACAACTCTGCGTATTTCAAAACCTTTCTAAGGGGTTGTTAGTATGACACGCCATCTTGGGTATGACTGTGTACTTTTTAGTCTAAGTTAGTCTTGTTTGATAGCTGACAGATTTATTTCAGTGACACTTCCTTTATTGTATACAAGCTTACAAAAGCATTTTGATATATTGCATTCAGAAATAAAGTTATTCGTGACGGAATTCAATCATAATAGTGGGAATGCCGGAGAACCACAAGTGGCAATCGTTAGAGTCCTCCGCCAATATGAATAAAACGTTTGTACCAATGTTCGTTACCGTGATATCGCGTTTACTTACCAAAGAGGTCAGCTGAAAATGTACCAGAACTCAAGCCCAACCGATGTTAATAGTGTGGGCCCACTGTAACGGCCGATGGTCGATCCCTGCTCGTATTCATCGACCTTGAGGTTCAAAATAAATGCCGAAAATTATTGAAAAAATGTCTTAATGGTAGTATTGAAGCCTTGGACTGATCAACATTTCGGCCACCGAATATGGACATTGTAACAGAACTCAGGACCATAGCATCCTCGCTTTATTTATACCGCACAATGACCACCAAAATCCCGAGATCTCAATCCGTTGGACTTTTGGGCCTGGACTATTTTAGAGAGTAAGGATGGCTCTTAAAAAATAGCAAAGTGTCGATCATGCCATGACCACACTTCGTCAGGAAAAAGCCAAATACAGCAGAGTCGCTTTTGTGTATCGTGTGATGACTTTGCCGGCCGTTTGAAGGCCATAATTCGTGCCAACTGCAGCTTATTCGTACAAATCTAAGCTGATTCTAAAAATTTGATGTTATTTCCGACATTTTTTTTAGTTTCAACTTTTAAGTTTTCAATTTTAATAACGTATAATAAATACAATATAAAATAAATAAATATATAATAAAAAATATATAGGGTTTCCATGCCAAAGAAGTCCGCTAAAAAGTTACACCTTCGATTCGCCAACAGAAATCAAGAGCCGCCGACGATGGTAATGGTGTGGCCGCCGTAACGGCCGCTTGTCGCTGGTCGCTTGCCGCTCATGTTCATCGATCGAGGGTTTAAAATAATTTGCTAATGTTATCGGGAAATATCATAAAGACACCAGTTGAAGCCATGGGCAGACAAAAATTTCGGCAGCAGACCATGGAACGAAGAGGGTCCAAGCTTCATTTCCGCCGCCCAATGATTAGCAAAATCTCTGGATCTCAATCCGTTGGACATTTGCGTCTGGACATTTTGGAGAGCATGGTTGATACTAAACAATACCAACGTCTCGATCATGTTAAGACGGCGCTTCGGGCCAAAATACCGAAAAGCCTCCTTCGTGCAGCCTGTAAAGGCCTTTTCTGCCGCTTGAAGGCCATTTCGAAAAAATCTAAAGTTTGATGTTATTTCCCTTATTTTTGATTTTTAACAATAAAATTAAAAAAAAAAAACAAGTAAGTAAAGTCTAAAGTCGGGTGGGGCCGACTATATTATACCCTTCACCCCTATGTAGGCCAAAATTTGTGTTACCATCTCAACTACTTCACATTTGCTGGAAGCTATATAAAGGAGACAATTTTTTTACTTCTACAAAATCTCTAGAATTAAAATTTAAATCGGCTAACGCTATCCAGTTAATTGGAGGAAACTTCCATTGAAAATTGGTCTAAAATGTGTAACAGTCTACCGTATTTCCCCAAATCTGGTGTACGTATATATGGGAGCTATATATTATCTGAACCGATTTTTACTAAATTTGACATGTATAGTTAGAATAATAATTCTGCTATCTATGCGAAATTCCACGTAAATGGGAGTATAACTTTGGCCCCCCTGGTCATATGAGTGCAAATCGGACAGAAGATATATATGGGAGCCATATTTAAATCTGAACCGATTTTAACCAAATTTGGCACAATTACCAATACTACTAAACGTACTCCTTGTGCGAAATTTGAAGCAGATCACGGCAAAACCCTCGATTTTGAGGCCATTTAAGTTCAAATCGGACGAAAGATATATAAGGGAGCTATATCTAAATCTGAATCGATTTTGACCCTATTTAGCACATACAATAGTATCGTTAAAAGTACCGCTTGTGCAAAATTTGAAGTAAGTCAGGGCAAAACTCGGGCTTTTGAGACCATATAAGTCCAAATCGGGCGAAAGATATATATGTGAGCTATATCTAAATCTGAACCGATTTTAACAAAATTTGACACACTTAACGATACTATTAAACGTACCCCTTGTGCAAAATTTGAAGCAAATCACGGCAAAACTCTGGCTTTTGTGGCCATATAAGTTCAAATCGGACGAAAGATATATATGTGAGCTATATCTAAATTTGAACCGATTTCAATCAAACTTACCAAGCATTGGTAGAATGTCAATTCTACCCTCTGTGCAATATTTCACGAAGATCGGTAGTAAACTTTGGCCTTTGTGGTCATATGAGTCTAAATCGGACGAAAGATATATATGGGAGCTATATCTAAATCTGAACCGATTTGGCTGATATTTTGCAAGATTTTCGAGACTCATAAAATATTTGGATGTACGGTATTTCAAGAAAATCGGTTGATAAACACGCTAACTATGACCAAATCGGGGATAAATATATATATGGCAGCTATATCTAAATCTGAACCGATTTTTCCAAAACCAATAGCGATTGTCTCTGTCCCAAGAAACGGCCCTATGCCAAATTTGAGGACGATCGGACTTAAATTGCGTGCTGTACTTTGTGCACAAAATTACATATACAGACAGACGGACAGACAGAAGGACATCGCTAAATCGACTCAGAATTTAATTCTAAGCCGATCGGTATACTAAAAGATAGGTCTATGACCAATATTTCTTGGCGTTACATACAAATGCACAAACTTATTATACCCTGTACCACAGTAGTGGTGAAGGGTATAAAAAACAATAAAATTAAAAAAATATATATATTGCGCTTTAATTTTTTGAATTTTAATCAATTTATCTGTAAAATGAATCGGAGTTTCTTTTTGGGCCCATAAATTAATATGAACTTGAGCTCATATTTACACGAGCAAATTGACTTAAGATTTAGTTCAAACTTTAATTTATCAACTATTTAGCTCTAGAAGAGTCCAATAACTCAAATCTCTGATGGAAGCTATAAGAACTTCTGCTCTGTTGAACTCAACGCCATTCTTACTTAAAAGTGACCATTTAGACAAATATCTATGATAGCGAGATTTGTTTCTCAATGGTTCTAAATGACAGTTATGTCCATTATTGTGCTAAATACATTGGAACACGTCTCATTACTCAAATTGTCCATAAGCCAAAGGTTGTGGAACACCACATTTGCCTCAGGACTCATTTCGAACTAATTTTACAAAAGAAACTCCTTCTACTCGTATATAGTAAGACTGGATCTCAATGTCCAAAGGAGCTGGCTTTGGTTTCCTCAAACCAAAAGAGCAACACAACACGGACAAACGATTACAATTTAGAGCTATTTTACTACAACAATTTGTCTGGCCCATCATATTCAGCCAGGAGTAAAGTCAAAATAGCATTTGAAGAATGAGAATGATTTGGGATAAAGAATCGTCAATCCTTTCATCATCTGATGGACCTGAATCTCAGGAGGAATAATAAAACAACTTAACTTATCCAATAGCCTCGGAATATAAAACATTTACTCCCAGCAAGCTTTTGAATGCTTGACTTGCATTTTGTAGTGACTGCTTTGCGACATTGGATATTTGAGCATAGCGGACATTCTGTCTTTTTTGGCTAATGAAGATGAGAAAGAATTGTTAACATACAAATGGGAGGATGGATGAATAGATGGAACAATGGAAGGACAGACAAACAGATGGATGGATGAAAGCCCCATAACCTAAGATTTCCCAAACCAACAAATCGCACAATCACATCAGCGTTTTAAGGGGTAATAACGTGGCTGTGATTAATGTGTGGTCATATATTAAATTCATATTTCGTGGTTTCCCAAAAAATAAGGAAAAATCTTTTGTTGGACTTTGTGATGTTTTTGGTTTTGGCACATACAAAGAGTGCAATACTCTGAGACATAACAGCCAACAAAGATATAGCGAGAAATATGTAGTATAACTTGAAAATAATTGTTGCAACTTTTGGTCATTAACTTTGAAGCTTATGCGCCAAAATGACAAACACTCATGAAAATTTGTTCGTTCATCGATTTACACCCTTTTTGCCGTTGTATCAAAAAAAATATATATTTAATAAATTTCAATATATTTCGTGAGTAATATTGCACAGCTACCTAGAAGTAGCGTGTGTGCTCGACATAGATCGCCGAACTGTTATTATTATATTCAGCAAATTTTATCACGAATATAGCCTAAGTACAGAATCTCCATCGGTTTTCGTCCGCCGCGTTGTAGCGTAGTTGGGCAAAGGATTTGCCAGTCTCTTTTAATATTGTTCGTCTCCAGGTTGTCTTTAGCCTGCCTAGCCAGCTTGATCATTGAGGATTCCATTCGAGAGTATAACGGCACATTGCGTCATATGGCTTTCTATGGTGCTGGACACATTGCGTCATATGGCTTTCTATGGTGCTGGACACATTGTGTCATATGCCTTTCGGAGGGCCCCACCCAGTTGTAATTTCTCCTTATAATTCCTATGTTTATATTTTTCTTGGTAATTTTAAGAAGTTCCTCGCTGGAAATATTACGTGTGCTCCAAATTTTTAGGATATTGCGTAGGTTAAGTATAGTGACAGCCCGATATTTCAGGCTCACTTAGACTATTCAATCCATTGTGATACCACAATGATGAAATGCTCTCTTATCACTGGGAGCTGCCCGATTCCATGTTTAGCTCAATGACTACGGATCTCCAAACGGCGTTTTACATTGAAGTCAGTGAAACGATTTAGAGAAGCTTTTAAACACACAGAAATGTCCCCAGCATTACTGAGAGGGGATAATCCAAAGCTGAACAGTAGAACAGTTTTGACGCAAGCAGTCCCGTTTAATATTGTTCATCTCCAGGTTGTCTTGGGCCTCCTTGAGGATTCCATCATTACTGAGAGAGGTTAATTCACCGCTAAAAAAACTTTATGGCCTTCGGTCGAAGCAGGGACCCATTGTATGCAAGGCGGGGATGATAACCATTGCACCACGGTGGCTGTCAATATTGCGTAGGATTAGTTTCTGTTTCATGCTGTTACTTACAAGTCAGCTCTCGGATCCATACAGTAGAACAGTTTTGACGCAAGCAGTCTCGTTTCACACACACACACTTTACCACAATATGAGATTTTCGTGTTAGAACCGTCACCAAAATCTCTCGATCTCAATCAGTTGGACTTTTGCGCCTGGGGCATTTTAGGGAGTAAGGTTGGTAATAAAAAATTTCAATGATCATCTCAAGACGGCGCTTCGTCGGGAATGAGACTCACATGTTAGAACCGTCATACCTGAGATTGATTATTTTCTGATGCACACTATTTTTATACCCTCCACCATAGGATTGGGGGCATTAACTTTGTCATTCCGTTTGTAACACATCGAAATGTTGGTCTAAGACTCCATAAAGTATATATATTCTGGGTCTTGGTGAAATTCTGAGTCGATCTGAGCATGTCCGTCCGTCCGTCTGTGGAAATCACGCTAACTTGCGAACGAAACATGTTATCGACTTGAAACTTGGCACAAATTGCTGTTATTGATGTAAGTCGGATGGTATTTCAAATGGGCCATATCGGACCACTTTTACGTGTAGCCCCCATATAAACGGACCACCGGATTTGGCTTGCGGAGCCCCTTAGAGAAGCAAATTTCATCCGATCCGCTTGAAATTTGGTACGTGGTGTTAGTATGTGGTCTCTAATATTCACGCTAAAATTGGTTCATATAGGTCCATAGTTATATATAGCCCCCATATAAACCGATACCCAGATTTTGCTTGCGGAGCCCCTTAGAGAAGCAAATTTCATCTCATCCGGTTGAAATTTGGTACGTGGTGTTAGTATATAGTCTCTAACATTCACGCTAAAATTGGTTCATATAGGTACATAGTTATATATAGCCCCCATATAAACCCATCCCCAGATTTGACCTTCAAAACCTCTTGGAGGAACAAATTTCATCCGATCCAGTTGAAATTTGGTAAGAGGTTGATTTATGGCCTCTAATACCCATGCAAAAATTGGTCCAAATCCATAATTAATAAAATCCATAATTATATGTAACCACCATATAAACAGATAAACATATTTTGCTTGCGAAGCCTCTTGGAGAGCCAATCGTGGTTCATGTCGATCCAATCACACAAAAATTGGTCCATATCGGTTCATAATTGTATATATCCCCCATATACATCAACCCCTCATATTTCACTTCTGGCTCACTAATTACCATTCTACAATTCATGTCGGTTCATAATTATTTACATACCGAATAATATACGTACTGAACTGAATAATATACGTACGTATTTAATTGGCCTTCATTTTGTCTAATAACATATATACCCCGTATGGACTAACTTAGAACTCAGAAAACGATATTAAGAAGTTTTAAGATACCGTGCCATCGGTTAGTATTACCACGACCCAAGTAATTCGATTGTGGATGACAGTTTTTATTAGAAGTTTCTACGCAACCCATGGTGGAGGGTACATAGGTTAGGTTAGGTTAGGTTAGGTGGCAGCCCGATGTATCAGGCTCACTTAGACTATTCAGTCCATTGTGATACCACATTGGTGAACTTCTCTCTTATCACTGAGTGCTGCCCGATTCCATGTTAAACTCAATGACAAGGGACCTCCTTTTTATAGCCGAGTCCGAACGGCGTTCCACATTGCAGTGAAACCACTTAGAGAAGCTTTGAAACCCTCAGAAATGTCACCAGCATTACTGAGGTGGGATAATCCACCGCTGAAAAACTTTTTGGTGTTCGGTCGAAGCAGGAATCGAACCCACGACCTTGTGTGTGCAAGGCGGGCATGCTAACCATTGCACGGTGATGTAAGTCGGATGGTATTTCAAATGGGCCATATCGGGCCACTTTTACGTGTAGCCCCCATATAAACGGACCACCGGATTTGGCTTGCGGAGCCCCTTAGAGAAGCAAATTTCATCCGATCCGCTTGAAATTTGGTACGTGGTGTTAGTATGTGGTCTCTAATATTCACGCTAAAATTGGTTCATATAGGTCCATAGTTATATATAGCCCCCATATAAACCGATACCCAGATTTTGCTTGCGGAGCCCCTTAGAGAAGCAAATTTCATCTCATCCGATTGAAATTTGGTACGTGGTGTTAGTATATAGTCTCTAACATTCACGCTAAAATTGGTTCATATAGGTACATAGTTATATATAGCCCCCATATAAACCCATCCCCAGATTTGACCTCCAAAACCTCTTGGAGGAACAAATTTCATCCGATCCAGTTGAAATTTGGTAAGAGGTTGATTTATGGCCTCTAATACCCATGCAAAAATTGGTCCAAATCCATAATTAATAAAATCCATAATTATATGTAACCACCATATAAACAGATAAACATATTTTGCTTGCGAAGCCTCTTGGAGAGCCAATCGTGGTTCATGTCGATCCAATCACACAAAAATTGGTCCATATCGGTTCATAATTGTATATATCCCCCATATAAATCAACCCCTCATATTTCACTTCTGGCTCACTAATTACCATTCTACAATTCATGTCGGTTCATAATTATTTACATACCGAATAATATACGTACTGAACTGAATAATATACGTACGTATTTAATTGGCCTTCATTTTGTCTAATAACATATATACCCCGTATGGACTAACTTAGAACTCAGAAAACGATATTAAGAAGTTTTAAGATACCGTGCCATCGGTTAGTATTACCACGACCCAAGTAATTCGATTGTGGATGACAGTTTTTATTAGAAGTTTCTACGCAACCCATGGTGGAGGGTACATAGGTTAGGTTAGGTTAGGTTATGTGGTAGCCCGATGTATCAGGCTCACTTAGACTATTCAGTCCATTGTGATACCACAGTGGTGAACTTCTCTCTTATCACTGAGTGCTGCCCGATTCCATGTTAAGCTCAATGACAAGGGACCTCCTTTTTATAGCCGAGTCCGAACGGCGTTCCACATTCGAGTGAAACCACTTAGAGAAGCTTTGAAACTCTCGGAAATGTCACCAGCATTACTGAGGTGGGATAATCCACCGCTGAAAAACTTTTTGGTGTTCGGTCGTAGCAGGAATCGAACCCACGACCTTGTGTATGCAAGGCGGGCATACTAACCATTGCACCTCGGTGGAGGGTACATAAGATTCGGTCTGGCCGAACTTATGGGCTTATATACTTACTCTCATTTATTTTGTTGTCTCTTCGAAACCGTGCCCATATCTCCTTAAATATGCGTCCTAGAGCGAAAAGGACTTTAATTCGTGACCACCCTCAAAAAATTGAAAAATCCACCCAAAACCTAAAAAAATTGAAATTTTTATATGAAAAACTTCTTTTGCTCATATCTCCTTAAATATGCGTCCTAGAGCGAAACGGACTTTAATTCGTTACCACCCCCAAAAAATTTAAAAATCCACCTAAAACCTAAAAAAATTGAAATTTTTATATGAAAAACTTCTTTTGCCCATATCTCCTTAAATATGCGTCCTAGAGCGAAAAGGACTTTAATTCGTGACCACCCCCAAAAAGTTGAAAAATCCACTCAAAACCTAAAAAAAATTGAGATTTTTATATGAAAAACTTCTTTTGCCCATATCTCCTTAAATATGCGGCCTAGAGCGAAAAGGACTTTAATTCGTGACCACCCTCATTGGTTAAGCTCAAAAGAGTCGTGGAGGATCCGAAAAAATAATTTTTGTTTTCAATCACGAATTTAATTGATCCAATTAAGTTTTAATTAAAATTTCTTTAATCACAGAACTGAGAATACCAATCTTCAACTTGAATGAAAAAAATAATTGATGCAATTAATTTTTATGATTGACTTGATTGATTGAATCAATTAAATTTTTAAATTTAACTAAGTTTTTGGAGAAATATTGGCGATATGTTTTTTTGTGAAAATTGAAAACAAGGAAACGAAGACATAAGCGAAGATATCCTACTGGAAACATTATGGGACAAACTTCATGGTGCGCTCTCACGGGTAGAAAATAAATATAGTATATTCTTTTGAACTATACCTAATTTCGAGTGTATCTCCCTCAAAACAAAAATCAAAAAAAAAAAAAAAAAAACAAAATTATCACCGACTTTCAAGCTAAGTTGAATGCTCGATTTCTGTTTAAAAAAATATGACGACGACGAATGAATATGAATATCTTTTCACGAATTTGGGTATTTCATTTAACGGTCTTCTTTAATACAAAGTCATTTTATTTGATGGTGTAGTTGTTTTGCTTTTTTTCACCATCCGAATTTTAGCAAGCTTCAACCCACTTCACCTTTCGTATTTTTTGAAAGATTTGATTCCGAAAACATTTTGTATGGCTCGCTTATTCTTAAGATTGGCAGTGGGCTAAGGGAAGGGTAGTGAGAGAGCTTTAAGATTTTTTTGAAATGTGTTAAAAATTTAAATTTATTTGCTGTCATTAATTTGGCACCTTGCGCGAAATTAGTTCACCATGATGACTTTATCCTCTTGTGTTCGTCCTCTTGTACCCCGTATGGACTAACTTAGAACTCAGAAAACGATATTAAGAAGTTTTAAGATACCTTGCCATCGGTTAGTATTACCACGACCCAAGTAATTCGATTGTGGATGACAGTTTTTATTAGAAGTTTCTACGCAACCCATGGTGGAGGGTACATAGGTTAGGTTAGGTTAGGTTAGGTTATGTGGTAGCCCGATGTATCAGGCTCACTTAGACTATTCAGTCCATTGTGATACCACAGTGGTGAACTTCTCTCTTATCACTGAGTGCTGCCCGATTCCATGTTAAGCTCAATGACAAGGGACCTCCTTTTTATAGCCGAGTCCGAACGGCATTCCACATTCGAGTGTAACCACTTAGAGAAGCTTTGAAACTCTCGGAAATGTCACCAGCATTACTGAGGTGGGATAATCCACCGCTGAAAAACTTTTTTGTGTTCGGTCGTAGCAGGAATCGAACCCACGACCTTGTGTATGCAAGGCGGGCATGCTAACCATTGCACCACGGTGGAGGGTACATAAGATTCGGTCTGGCCGAACTTATGGGCTTATATACTTACTCTCATTTATTTTGTTGTCTCTTCGAAACCGTGCCCATATCTCCTTAAATATGCGTCCTAGAGCGAAAAGGACTTTAATTCGTGACCACCCTCAAAAAATTGAAAAATCCACCCAAAACCTAAAAAAATTGAAATTTTTATATGAAAAACTTCTTTTGCTCATATCTCCTTAAATATGCGTCCTAGAGCGAAACGGACTTTAATTCGTTACCACCCCCAAAAAATTTAAAAATCCACCTAAAACCTAAAAAAATTGAAATTTTTATATGAAAAACTTCTTTTGCCCATATCTCCTTAAATATGCGTCCTAGAGCGAAAAGGACTTTAATTCGTGACCACCCCCAAAAAGTTGAAAAATCCACTCAAAACCTAAAAAAAATTGAGATTTTTATATGAAAAACTTCTTTTGCCCATATCTCCTTAAATATGCGGCCTAGAGCGAAAAGGACTTTAATTCGTGACCACCCTCATTGGTTAAGCTCAAAAGAGTCGTGGAGGATCCGAAAAAATAATTTTTGTTTTCAATCACGAATTTAATTGATCCAATTAAGTTTTAATTAAAATTTCTTTAATCACAGAACTGAGAATACCAATCTTCAACTTGAATGAAAAAAATAATTGATGCAATTAATTTTTATGATTGACTTGATTGATTGAATCAATTAAATTTTTAAATTTAACTAAGTTTTTGGAGAAATATTGGCGATATGTTTTTTTGTGAAAATTGAAAACAAGGAAACGAAGACATAAGCGAAGATATCCTACTGGAAACATTATGGGACAAACTTCATGGTGCGCTCTCACGGGTAGAAAATAAATATAGTATATTCTTTTGAACTATACCTAATTTCGAGTGTATCTCCCTCAAAACACAAATCAAAAAAACAAAATTATCACCGACTTTCAAGCTAAGTTGAATGCTCGATTTCTGTTTAAAAAATATGACGACGACGAATGAATATGAATATCTTTTCACGAATTTGGGTATTTCATTTAACGGTCTTCTTTAATACAAAGTCATTTTATTTGATGGTGTAGTTGTTTTGCTTTTTTCCACCATCCGAATTTTAGCAAGCTTCAACCCACTTCACCTTTCGTATTTTTTGAAAGATTTGATTCCGAAAACATTTTGTATGGCTCGCTTATTCTTAAGATTGGCAGTGGGCTAAGGGAAGGGTAGTGAGAGAGCTTTAAGATTTTTTTGAAATGTGTTAAAAATTTAAATTTATTTGCTGTCATTAATTTGGCACCTTGCGCGAAATTAGTTCACCATGATGACTTTATCCTCTTGTGTTCGATGTTGCTTACGGTCCTGCTACATTCCGGGTTTGAGTGGTTGTTGTTTGGTGTCTCGACATTGAAATTGGTCTGTTGCTGTTGTGGCCAATTGAGAATTGAATGAGATTTGGTCAAATAATGTTGCAGTTATGAATTTTTACAGTTTGCATTAAATCATTATAATACAGTGGTTTGAAAGAATCGCATGAATATATTCTGTATGTCAAATGAAGACCACCCGACTCACACAAAGGCCTCATGCTGAAGCTCCCCGGACGTCACCATGATTAGCACTGAACCCGTGGCACATGCCATGTGGCACACAACATGGCTTGTAGGCATAGCCAGGACCTTGGACCTCCTCTCGATCTCGGTGAAAGTTGATCTAGGGACAAATCCAGCGCCACGCTGGAGAGAATTTCTTTAGGGATGTCTTGAAGCGAGCGTGCAAATTTCCCCATGGAAACATCAAGGTTGGCAGATAAGAGGGACGAGATCCGGAAAGAAAATTCAGTTGATCCCGAGTCTCACTAAAAAGAGATCGACCGGCTTGTGATTACATATAAGCGAGAAAAGTGGCGCAAGCTTTTGAAGGAGTTCGATCTGGGATCCAAACGGCTGTGATTGACGATTCGGAATATCCCCAAACAAAAAAATTACACATCCATTTCGAAAAACTCCGAAGACAACTGGAGCCACCGTGGTGCAATGGTTAGCATGCCCGCCTTGCATACACAAAGGTCGTGGATTCGATTTCTGCTTCGACCGAACACCAAAAAGCGGTGGATTATCCCACCTCAGTAATGCTGGTGACATTTCTGAGGGTTTCAAAGCTTCTCTAAGTGGTTTCACTGCAATATGGAACGCCGTTCGGACTCGGCTATAAAAAGGAGGTCCCTTGTCATTGAGCTTAACATGGAGAAGTTCACCAATGTAGTATCACAATGGACTGAATAGTCTAAGTGAGCCTGATACATCCGGGTGCCACCTAACCTAGCCGTGCACTCATGCCGGACAGTCGCACCTATGGTCATCAGCCAAAAGCGTGTACTCCAAGCGATAAAGGCCTTCAAAAGTTCTACCGCAATTGGCCACGAGAATTTTGAAGCATCTTGGAGAGAATAGTGCTAGGTTTCTGGCCCCAAAATAAGGAAAGTTGTTCCTTTTCTGAAACCAGAAATACGGAGACTCATATCGGCACATTACTCTTCATTTCTCCGTCGCGAAGATTCTTGAAGCTATATTACGTTGGAAGAATATCAGCATGGTTTTCGTATGCGCCATATACGTTGGATTCTCATAGCATTGGACCTATATAAAGCGTTTGATACAGTGAACCACGTCACCCTCATAAGGGATGTTATGGAAATCTCCCTCTCCATTGATCTCTAGAGACGGCTGGCGAACTATTTGCCTGGCAGACAGTCCCATGTGGAATTTATGGGACAAACATCTTCTCCCAGGAGGAACAAGCAAGGCGTATCTGGAGGTGGTGTAATGTCCCCTCTTTTTTTCTTTTACGTTGCAGGACCCCATCATCATTAACTAGGACGATTGCAGACGAGTGTTCCATAGATACATTAGGTAGAGAACTCAGGAACTTGAGGTCCCCATCGTGAACCATAGATGTGAACTTGATATCCATAATCTTGACCAGGGCATTTTTGGTATTCTGTTCTTCTTTGGAAAGCATGCGGAAATGGTTGCTAAAAACGTTGGTAGTAAAAAAGAGATCCTGAAGGCATTGACCAGTAGCACTTAAAGGAAAGATAAGGAGACGATTCAAAAGCATATTGGCTGTCAAGTTATCGATTATGCAGCCTCCTAGTATTAGCAATAGAGAAATCATTAAAGGGATCAAAATACTGTACTTCGGATGGCCACTGGGTGTCTCAATGGGGCAATGCAGGAACCTTCTCACCCAACAGCATCTGATAAAGTGCAGAGGGGGTAAACCACCCAAACCATGTCACATGCAGGACGACACCATCTGAGCGAGCCTAGCCTAAGCCCATCCAGTTCGATTTCAGCAATTCTTTCAATTAATCAATTGATTGGCGATGGCAGTGATGAGGGAATAACGGCCGCATTTGAGGTTGCGCACACGGTAGCGGTTCAGTAGACAATAACTTTCTACCAGTACATCATTGTGCTGGGTGGTCTTCCATCGAGCAGACTGCTTAGAGTGCTATCTCTGCTAAGATCCCACATCTCCAGGAATTTAAACAGTTACGTCTTACTTCTGATACCGTCAATTCAAGATGTCTGCCGGAATTGTGGACATTCGCCTCACATCACGAGGCATCTCTTTACGTGTCCTGTTCAACCAAAAGACCTGACACCTACTTCATTCTGGACTATTCCAGTAGAGGCAACTCTTTTTTTGCCAGTAGATGCCGCCTCCGAATATGTCGATTCATCTCGACTCGACCAACTTAGCCGCTAATTAATCAAAAATATTGATTAATATCAGATAAATGTAATAATGCACAGAAAAAAATTCAAGAAAATGTTTCCAATTAAAAGTTAATTGAGTTTTAAAAAATATTCAATTAAAAATTTAATTGATTCAACAAATTTTTTAATTGAAACAAAAATCAATAGTATCAATTAATGTTTTAATTGGATCATTTAATTCTTAATTGACTTTTCTAAATGATACTGTCATTTCTGCACAGAAAAAAAATCACGAAAATTTTTCCAATTAAAGTCTTAATTGAGTGTTAAAAAATATTCAATTAAAAATTTAATTGATTCTAAAAATTTTTAAATTGAAATTTTTAAATTGAAAAAAAAAAAATCAATCACCAAAATAGTGTCAATTAATTTTTTAATTGGATCATTTGATTTTTAATTGACTTTCAATTATTTTTTTAATTCGTGAAAAATATTTTTTTGTATGTGGTTTTATTTGTTTGGCAAATTTTTGAGCCTTTCATTCACAATTGCTATAATATTTTAACAAAAATTTTGCTCAGAAAATTTTAATGAAATTTAAATTAGATTTCTAGATTGGTCGCACAACTAATCTCATTACCATTTGGAGAACTTCAAATTGATTTTATAATGGATAATTGACCGCCGCCGCCGAATACACAAATTTATATCGGCTTAGCCATTAAGCCGTCGACGAAAATGGGTCGGCTTCAATCTCTGATGGAGGTTACATAAAATTCGGCTTGTTCGAATTTCCATATTAGGTGACTTTTGTTTTCAATGTGCCGACGAGTGCCCCTCCGTTTTCAAAATGCCACGTGATGTGGGTTGATATTGAAACCACTGTGCAATTGTAAATGGTTATTAGTCCCATAAAGAATATGGGTGCCATGATTTGATTGTATTCCTCCGAAAACAGGGCATTATCGACTACTCACAAGTAGCCCAAGAGATTTTACATATGGCCATCGCAGCAGCAACCATGGTTAAGATAAGATTTAAAATAACCGCCGCCGCCTTCAATGCGGCTTGGTTTTTGTTAATTTTGGGTAAATGGTTGGATTTTCTAGAGGAGGAAATCGAATAAATATGAATGATATTTAATTGCATGAAAACATTCAACTTCCAAAACAGTTCTGGCAAGCAAACACACATACACATAGTGGTAGGGATGGCAAGGGGGGGGGGGGAGGAGGAGGATATATCACCCCTATCCTCCTTCTTCATCGAAGTAGAAGGAGCTTATGAAACATTGTTAAAAGACTTTTTGGTTCATTTGATTTGGATTTAGGCATGAAGTGCAAGTGGCTTTTTGATTGGACCATTGGGTTCAAGCAGTCATGCCTTTCCATCGTACACGCGCATTGAAGACGTACGTACGTACGCCTGGCCAAAGGAGATTAAGGAAAATAAATTGATACAAATTATGTTATTAAAATTTAAGTGAGAAAAATGAAATTAAAAACGCATTTAAGGTCATCTCGGTTGTTTTTTTTATATATATGACGGAGAAGACCCCGCTTATAGCCATGGAAAAACAAGCGAATGGAATTTGTTTTCATTAAGAATTTAACCATCTTTATGTCATGGACAATTAAGTTTCTGAAAGATCTTTATGTTTTTGTTTTTTTTAGCGTTTATTGAACGCATAAAACGCATTTTGCTTTCTTTATACATCTTGGACTTCTCTTCATTGCTACAAATATGGCCCAAATTTGTCTTTCTTTTGGGAGGAAAAATCGTGATCATCTTTTGCATTTAGCAATTCCAATTTAGCAAGAATTTACCTGACATATTCCTAAATTATTACATCTCATGACTTTTACTGCCATGCTTTTACAGTAGAAGTAATAATGGTTCGTGGACATTTCTTTGGAAATATTTTGAAATTTCATAAAAATTCAATATTAATTTGGTATTAAGCTAAGAAGTAGCATTTCCAAGAGAATTGTTGAAGAAGCTTGTTTACTTTCAATAGAAACAAACGTTTTCCTCGTTTTGGGTTGAAAAATACACGAGGTGGATATAAATGTTCAAAATTTTGAATGTGGCAAAATGTACTCCAACTGGAAGATTTCGTTATTCATGAACTGATAACATCAATTACTGATGTCAATTAAAGATTTATATATATTTAATTTTTTTAAATAAAAAATAAATTGAATTAAATTATTTTTTTGAATATGAATGCTACATATTTATGTTTTAAAATTCGATTACGTTACTACACCCAAAGAAATTTGTTAGTGCACATACCGGATAACTTAGGTAAATAGCAAAGGAAAATCAATCTTTGTTTGCTGATTTAGCAAACATTGTCTGCTATATTTTCTAATCGTATAAATATAAACATATACAGGGTGGCCGATATATATTGCAAACAACTTCAACAACCGCTCGACTGACAGATTTATACCAATGATAGTTCTTTGTGTTTTTTTAAAAGCTTACAAAAGCGTTTTGATCTATTAATAATAAAGTTATTCGTAATACAATTCAAGTGTGAGAGAGTGATTGCCCTGCCAGCATCAGGGTTGCCATTGGTCCAAAAAATTATACATTTTTAAATTTGGTCCGATGGTCGGACCAAATGGAATTTGGTTGATTTTGGTCCATTTTCGTCAAATCGGTATTTTTTCAAAATTAAAGAAAAAAAAATTCTGTAGAAAAAAAATGTGACGATAATTTGTACACCCAAAGAAATTTGTTAGTAGGGACAGCAGAAAAGTCTGCTAAAACAGCAGAAAGTATGCTGAAAAAGGGATAGCAGTCACTGTTTGCTGAAATAGCAAACATTTCCTGCTATTTTTGAAGCTCGATTAAACTAAAACATGTTTTATTTTGGCTAAAACAAATAAAAATGTCAACTTAGGAGCTATCCTAACATAATTAAAACAATATTTTATGAATATCTATATTATTTGACCAAAAAATCTGAATATTTATCGAATTGAGGCATAACAGCAAACAAAATGTTTGCTGATCGTATTTAGGAGCTTGTAAGTATATTACAGTGCAAAAATATACCAAAAACTACTTTTGGTTCTTAAATATGCTTTGGGGAAAAATTTATAACCTAAAAATTTTATAAATTGTTGTTCATTTGGCCCTGAAGTACAAAAATATAACAGCAGACATCGACTGCTGTTTTTAGCAGACTTTTTTCTATGAGTGTATAGAAATAAAATTTTAACAATATTTTCCATAGAAATAACATTTTGATAAAAATTTCTATAGAAATAAAATTTTGGCAAAACTTTGTACAGAAATAAACTTAAAAAAAAAGTTTGTATCGATATCACATTATTCACAAATTTTATATTGAATTAAAATTTTGCGATAACTTTCTATAAAAATAAAAAGTTGACAAATTTTCTATAGAAATAACATATTGACAAAATATAGAACATTTTGTATAATATATATAAAAAAATATTTTTTTTATAGAAATAAAATTTTGACAAAATTTTCTATAGAAATAAAATTTGGACAAAATTTTCTAATGAACTAAAATTTTAACAAAGTTTTCTACAGAAATAAAATTTTGACTAAATTTTCTCTAGAAATAAAATGTTGTCTAAATGTTCTATAGCAATGAAATTGTAACAAAATTTTCTAAAGAATAAAATTGTGCGATAACTTTCTATAGAAATAAAATTTTTGCTAAATTTTCTATAGAAATAAAATTTTGGATAATTTTTTTATAGAAATAAAATTTTGACAAAATTTTCTATATAAATAAAATTTTGACAAAAATTTCTATAAAAATAAAATTTTTACAAACTTTTCTATGGAAAATAATTTTGACAAAATTGTCTATAGAAATAAATAAAAATTAAAAATTTTGAATTGAAATAAAAATTTGAAATTTTCTATCGAAGTAACATTTTGGAAAATTTTTAACTTTAATTTAATTTGGAAAAATGGTCCGCTGGTAGGAATTTTGGTCCAAATGTGGAAAAATCTTGGTCCAAAATAAAAGTTCATTGTGGAAACGCTGGCCAGCATTCCAATGTTCCATTTTATCCTCATCGCTACCACAGAAATAAAATTTTGACAAAATTTTCTATAGAAATAAAATTTGGACAAAATTTTCTAATGAACTAAAATTTTAATAAAGTTTTCTACAGAAATAAAATTTTGACAAAATTTTCTCTAGAAATAAAATGTTGTCTAAATGTTCTATAGCAATGAAATTTTAACAAAATTTCCTATAGAAATAAAATTTTGACGACATTTTCTACGGAAGTAAAACTGTAACAAAATTTTATATAAAAATACAATTTTCACAAAATTTTGTACAGAAATAAACTTTAAAAAATTTTCTATAGTTACAAAATTAGGCAAAGGTTTGTATAGGAAGAACATTTTTTAAACATTTTATATAGAAATAAAATTTTGCGATAACTTTCTATAGAAATAAAATTTTGGCTAAATTTTCTATAGAAATCAAATTTGACAAAATTTTCTATATAAATAAAATTTTGACAAAATTTTCTATATAAATAAAATTTTGACTAAAATTTCTATAAAAATAAAATTTTTACAAAATTTTCTATAGAAAATAATTTTGACAAAATTGTCTATAAAAATAAATAAATTGAATTGAAATAAAAATTTGAAATTTGCTAAAGAAGTAAAATTTTGGAAAATTTTTAACTTTAATTTAATTTGGAAAAATGGTCCGCTATTAGGAATTTTGGTCCAAATGTGGAAAAATCTTGGTCCAAAATAAAAGTTCATTGTGGAAATGCTGGCCAGCATTTCAATGTTCGTAAATGACACTACAACAATCGTCAACTGTTCAATGTGTTTCCATTCGTATAAAAGTTATACTTGGAATAATTTATACATTTTTATTCAAATTAATAAACATCTAAATTATCGCATTTTACTTGACCACAATGATTCCTTTACAACTATCATAAAATGCACTTTGTCTAAAAATTTGAAGGGGCTCTTATTGGCGTCGTTCTAAATGTATCCAAAAAGGCACCTAATAATTGCACTCATGCGATGCTTTTTTGTAGTAACTTGGCGTGGTACAACTTCTCAATAGTGACGGCACTTTTGCGACGAGTTTTAGATATCGTATACGACTGTTTTCGGGTGGGGATTCTCAGAAGCGCCGCCAAATTAAAAAAAATTGGCAGGATGCTTATGTAAAGAATTTTCGATTTCGAAAGAAAATTCATAATATTTTGCATTAAAATTCGCTTCTTTAAATTTAGGACACGAACCTTCAACATTTGCGGTGGAAGTACGTAGGCAGTTGAATGTTAGAGTCGATGGCGAAATAATTCCGACAGTAAACTACCCCCAAAATACTCGGGGTCACATTCGACAGCCTGTTTAAGTCGTCTGCCTATGCCACTGCAATTTGTAACAAGCTCCGCGGTAGAAACAAGGTACTTGGGGTGCCGACAAAGAAACCTTGCTGACTATTTATAAGGCAATTGGCAATTGGTCAGTGGTAAACTATGCAGCGCCAGTGTGGACACCTCAAACAAGCGAACCGCAACAGGATGTCTCCGCAGTACACCCCTAGATCACCTTTATGCGGAGACCAAGATCATTCCGGTGCGTCGACACAATTACATGTTGTCAAAGCAGTACCTCTTGGGTTGCTATCGAAGTTGTCATCCAAATCACCATCTTGTGGATAGGCAATCTCCACCCAGGAATGTAAGGGTTGATCTTCACCTTCTAGAGCGCGAGATCCAGCGTTACAAAAGTGAGCCTCTAGATCGAGCAGCATATTAGACAGGTCTGGACAGGATTCATGAGGATACTGTAGGTTAGGTTAGGTGGCAGCCTGATGTATCAGGTTCACTTAGACTTTTCAGTCCATTGTGATACCACATTGGTGAACTTCTCTCTTATCACTGAGTGCTGCCCGATTCAATGTTAAGCTCAATTACAAGGGACCTCCTTTTTATAACCGAGTCCGAACGGCGTTCCACATTGCAGTGAAACCACTTGAAACCGTCAGAAATGTCACCATCATTACTGAGGTGGGATAATCCACCGCTGAAAAATTTATTGGTGTTCGGTCGAAGCAGGAATCGAACCCACGACCTTGTGTATGCAAGGCGGGCATGCTAACCATTGCACCACGGTGGCTCCCTTGAGGATATTGTAGATGAAGCGGTGAGAAGCTACAAGATTAATCCTGTTCTCGGAGTCCGACCACCGCCCATAGCACCGGAGGAAAGAGACCTCCCACGGCAGACTAGGCTACTTATCAGTGATTGATAGCAATTCCTACTTATCAGTGATTGATAGCAGCGTAGCTGACGTGTGTCCCATCTGTAACCAAGGGCCACATTACACACGTCACCTTTTCGCTTGTCCAGCTAAACCTACCCGACTCACCACCAGAACACTCTGGACGCACCCCACCCTTGTCGCAGAGTTCCTAGATCTGGACACCAGTTGACGTACCATAGAACACATAGAACAAAATGGATGAAATTACATTAAAAACTGTTACAACAATAACATTTGCGACCCCATGTCTTTAAAGTTTCCTTAAAGTAAAAATAATATTTTTTAATTAAAGAAGCATTTGAATCTTTGAATTAAAGATAAAAAAGCTTCAAATTTAGGCAAAAACTTATTTTGAGGATTTAATCTTTGGTTTATTTATTTATTTATTTTTGTTTTGAGAAATTAAAAAAATATTTTTTAATTGAATTTTATTAAAACATGAATAGCTTTGTTAATAAATCGCAAAAACAGAATGAGCCTAGATTTAAAGCTAGAGGGATCCCTTAAAACATTCTTTATTTTAAAGAAGCTGCATCGTTGGCTCAGAATCAATACCAAAATCCTGAATGAAATGTCAACATCCCAGTAACTTTTGAGAGTACCATTGCTCATTACAGTGATGCTGGTAGTGTTGCGTCGCTTCCAAAAAGTGGACTAATAAAGCACTAACATCACCAGAAATGATCCGAAAAGTAAAGGCCAGATTTGAGGGAAATCCAAGACGCAGTGAAGTTGGGGGAAATCCAAGACGCAGTGTAGTTCCAGAATGTGCAAGATCTCACTGATGCATCAACAAATTAGAATGGAAAAAGCCAAGACATTGTTTCGCTTGTACGAAAGTGTCCAGTTACCGAACTTTGTTTTCTTCGATGAGAAGTAATTCCAAATTGAGCAATTTGTGAACAAACAAAATAATCGGGTTTACTTGCCAAAGAATCAAGCAAAGTCAAGCGAAGGTGCCACTAGAATTCAAACCCCGCCAATGGTAATGGTTTGGGCCGCGGTAACGGCGGATGTTCGCTCCCCGCTCGTATTCGTATCGACCTTGGGTTCAAACTAAAAATGCCGAATATTGTCGAGAAAATGTCCTTATGGCAGTATTGAAACCCTGGACAGGCAAACATTTCGACCACAGACCAAGGACATTCCAACAGGACTCAGCACGCATTAACCAAGAAGGGTTTAAAACGGACACTCATTTCTACCGCTCAATGGCCATGAAAATCTCAGGATCTCAATTCGTTGGAGTGCTACTTTCATGCAGTTTTGTCGGCCGTTTAAAGATATGTATAGTGACAGCCCAGGCTCACTTAGACTATTACTTCCATTGTGATACCACAGGTGAAGAACTTCTATATTATCAAGGAGTGGTGCCCGATTTTATGTCAATTTTATGTTAAGTCAATTACAAGAGACTTCCTTCACAAATTTGGAATCTAAGGATAATTTTAACCCATTAGAAATGTACTAAATATAGTTCTTATTGGTACTTATTTTTATAAAACTCTAATATAAGCCCCCATCTCCTCTTAGGACCCACCACTTATATCCCGATTTGCGAATTATTTTAGGAGTGAAAGAGATTAGCTCCACTTCGGTTATTTATACTCTGACCCCCTTTTGTTTAAAATGATCCACACAGATCCATAAGATGATAGAGCTCTATATATCCATATTGGTGTTAAAATTATCGATACAGATCCATAACCTGACCCCCCTGATATCTCCTAAATAAACATGTTCTGATTATGGGGTGAAAACCTGATTTTTTTCGCGCTTACTTTTTGGTATGATTAATTTGGGAGACGAAATGTTACACAATCAATTCCCTGGATATTTTGCATCCATGATTTGATAAGATTTTGTAAAAAATATAAGGTTAGGCAGCCCGATGTATCAGGCTCACTTAGACTATTCAATTCATTGTGATACCACAGAGGTGAACTTCTCTCTTATCTCTTAAAACTCAATGACAATGGACCTCCTTTTTATAGACTAATCCGAACGGCGTTCCATATTGCAGTGAAACTACTTAGAGAAGCTGTGAAACACTCAGAAATATCGCCAGCATTGCAGAGGTCGGATAATCCACCGCTAAAAAGTTTTTTGGTGGTCGGTCGAAGCAGGAATCAAACCCACAAAAATAAAATAAAATCATCATCTACATATTTTGGCACTAGTAGCTTAGAGTCTTGGAGGAACAGCCGAAAGCTATTATAAAGTTTTATTTATTTTATATCGTAATTAAGAAAAATAATCATGAAATTTTACCGATCTTTTGGCGAGATATTTAAGATCCAGAATCTAATGTAGCTTCAAATTTTACTTCAGAAGCCGTTCCATTTGAACTAATCTTCTTGAGTCGACATATTTCATCAAATTCACCGATAATAACCTATTTTCCAACATTTTCTACCCACATCAAATATAGTCACAGATGTCGAAATGCAGTCCAAGAGCATTTTTATATAAAATTCATATTTACCTTTGCCCCGATTGTAGATATGAAATTGGTTGTTGAACCCATAAAAATTGTAAATAACCTCCCACAAGAATGATCTCCCGATACAGCTTATAATCCAGAAATCTGCAATTTGCCTTAAGTTAAAATGAAAATTAATTACATTACTCGGTGTGGAAGTTGATGAAAATTGCAGGAATCGAGTAAATTTATACCGACTCCACAGCCCTACTGTTAACGCTATTAGACGTTACTACATCGAATTTAAAGAGTAAACCTATTATGTTCAGCTCTCAATGTTCGATACTTCATGTATTCTGAGTCGATAGCTGGCTTTCGTATGACTACCCAGAGCTCATTAAACAATTGGCTAATCCATCCGTCTGCTTTAAAAACAAAGCCGTCATAGCTGTTAAGCTTAAAATGCAATGCAAATGATGCATTGTTACTTTATTTATATAGAATAGAAAATACTATACTAAACAATATTACTAACTAATTTATCAGATACTATATTCATTTTTTCATTTTCTTATTGGCTTTCATCAATTTTGCTTTAAGAGCGCTAACATCCAATTTTTTATCATCATCATCAGCGGAGCGTTTTTTCGCCGATGTTGAGGGTAATTCTTCTGAGGGTGGTATGAAATCTTTTTGACGTTTCTCCTCTTGCTTTTTGGCTGCTTCACTTTGTTTGGCATTACGTTCCTCTTGCTTGCGTTGTTGTTTTTGTTCCTTGTTGAGGAAATATTCACCAGAAGCCAATTGCTTATCGATTTTACTCTCTGGTTGAGCCGGTGGGAAGGGTGTGTATTCTTTCTTTTGTTTCTTGACCTTAGGTTGCTTGCGTTTGCTAATGTTTTTATTCTTAAACTTAGGCAAAAATCTCGACCAGTCCTCATTGGCCAATTTGGGATCCTTCATTAGTTCACGTTTTATCATTAAAGCTTTAATGTTATAAATGGGATGAACATTGTTCATGGTGTCGACAACAATGTCACGCACTTGCTGCAAGCCCTTGTATGGCCCCAAAGCGGCCACTGTGTTTCCTTGCACCAAAACATAACAGTCTGTGAGAAGTTCTATGGATTTCAATGTGGCGCCATTGGGACCAATTAACCGTTGACGTCTCTTGACAAATTTTTCCTTCTTCCTCACGAGACTACCGATTTTTATGATATCGCATCCAATTTCATCTTGCAGCACACGTTTGGCTTGTTCGAATGGTACACTTCTGGCCATAAGCTTAATCATGTCGCGAGCTTTTATTATAATATAAGGATCCCAAGTTTTACGTGTTGTTTTCACCACCATACTGCCTTCAATCAAATCCAATTCAGCTTTAAGATTATGCTCTGCAACAGCCTGTTGCACTAAGGGCCATACCTCTTTTAGATATCTCTCACGGTATTTGGGAAAAAGTGTAGCAAAAGAGCTTTCCTCCACCAGACCATTTGGATTATCCTCCGGCTTGAATGCAGGAATTTTCATAGCCCATGCATTTTCAATGGGCTCGTTCGTTTGTTTAGGCTCTTCAGCTTCACTGTCGCTCATATTTGGAAAATTCAGATTCTTTTTTCGTCCTCTTGATACTAAAATCGAATGTTTACAAACAACTAAGTTCCTTGGAATAAAAAAAAAAATATTTATATTTTCTTTCTATTCGCTATGTGTTAAGTCGCACGTGTGATCAGTTGTTTATGACGTTCTCAGACATTCTGCCACTTGATGTTGCCATATTGAATTCGACGTCGATTATTCAAACGTAACTGCAAGCATGGGGTGTTTCCATTGCAAAAGGCTGGTATGCACCTCTTGAGAAATTTTCGGTAACAAATATGTATTTAAGGCGTTTTCTTTTCTTGTAAAAAATGCGCGCTTTTTTGCATTTTGCCCGGAAAATGTGCTTTTTAGGTTCTTTTCTAAAAACAACAGGCAAAAGTGCGAAAAGGCTTCGAATTCTGTTGTGAAAATAGCGCCACGCATAGAGGCAAATTACGGACATTTTCAGCACTGCCAACAAACGAGAGTGCTGCGATTGCCCTGTTTCCTTCTTTGAATTATTTTCTGCCCGCTGAAATGATAACATTTTTTAGGTTGCTGGTAACATTTTAAAAATGCGCATTCTGTACAGACAAAATGAAGGCAAAGCACTTTTTTCAGAAAAGAAAACACCATAAGTCTACAACAAAAACGGGTTGTCTATAGAGTGTAGAGAAACATAATGCATACCAATTTTAAACCTGCTAATCGCGTTTAAAAATTGTTAATAATTGTTCAAATATTCCTCAAATAAATTGTTGATTATTTCCCTGCCAGCATTTCAAAGTTCCATTTTATCTTCATCGCTACCACAGGCTCGTAAGTAACACTTCAACATCGCCAACTGTGATGGGGGAACCGCATCAAAAAGTACGAAATGTACATGAAAGTATTTTGCCATCACTATTGTTACAAGAGCCATTTTATATTTTGTGAAACACAAAACGCATCTAGTTTATTATAATTTATTTAAATAAAAACGAAATTGAAGTGCTGAAAACATAGTTATTTCGCTTAAAATTGTGAAAGATATATTGGTGAGCAATTTTCGACTTTCCAAATGGAATAAAGTGATGGGTTTTCAGATATTTTTCAAGACGCGCTGCCTCCATCAAGAATAAACACTGCCCTGCCAACATTTTTTGAATTTGGGGGCGCTTCTGAGAATCCCCACTACGTCGAAAACAATCATATGCGACATCAAAAACTCGTCGGAAAAGTGCCGTCACTATTGAGAAGTTGTACCACGCCAAGTTACTACGAAAAAGTTGCTCATCAGTGCAATTATTAGGTGCCTATTTAGATCAATTTCGAAGGACGCCAATAAGAACCCCTGCAAACTATCAGAAAAAGTGCATTTTAAGGTAATTGTAGAAGAATCATTGTGGTCAACGATTTGGTCACGATTGTGTAGAGGTTTATTGATTTGATTAAACATTTATAATTTCTTATAAATATAACATTTTTCGGTTTATCTCATCACATTTAACATAATTTTTTGCATTAATAAAAGGATGATGTTGAGTTTTAAGTAGCAAGTTACATATTGCAGCGTCTATCAGCCAGTTGGTTTATTTTCGATGGAGACAGCGTGCCTGGAAAAATATTTGAAAAACGATCACTTTATTCTATTTGGAAAGTCGAAAATTGTTCACCATATACCTTTCACAATTTTAAGCGTAATATCTATGTTTTCAGAACTTTATTTTCGTTTTTATTTAAATAAAATATAACAGGCTGGTTGCGCTTGGCGTTTCACAAAAAATAAAATGGCTCTTCTAACAGTTGTGATGGCAAAATACTTTCATGTATATTTTGTACTTTTTGATATGCTTCCCCCATCACAGTTCGCGATGGTTGCGGTGACATTTACGAGTCTGTGGTAGCGATGAGGATGAAATGGAACTTTGAAATGCTGGCAGGGTGATAGACGCTCGAGCATCAACCGAATATAGCAGAATTGCAACTTATAAATCAATCAAATCCTTTGTTAAGGCATTATGTTCAATAAGTTTTTATTCGTATAAATGTTAGTGTGTAAATATAACCATAGCGATAGGCGAACACTTATTTACGTGTATTTCTTATGGGAAGCCCAAAATCCGCGAAGGAATGCCGTGACGGCTAGCGGCGTGTCGCTAAATTAAAACTCCTTGGCGAAAACTGGTATAGTGTTGCCATCGTTTATCAATTTTTTTAACTCACCACTGGGAATTGCTGTTGCCTGGACACGTGTAGATTATTTTTTCTTGAAATAACTCAACAAATAACAAGCCATTGTAAGTTTTTATTCAACTTCATTGTTTAATATTGTCAAAGCATGCTTTATTGACAACAAAAACGCTAGGAAACGTGAAAAAGGGAATTATTCGCCGTCAATCTTATTGTATTTGCCGTTGCGGCAAAAATGTTTCGCCTACCGCCTATCGCTATGGTTATATTTACACACTTAAGGCCGGTACTCTGTTCGGTTTTCGCGTTGAAACTCCATACAAAACCAAAAAATGCGAAAAATTTGCGAAATTTTTTCCACTTGTGATACTTTGTTTTTTCGTGTTGAAAAACTGACGTTTATAGCACGGCGCAATTTGCAATGTGAATTAAGAAATAATTTATTTATTAAAATCTATTTGTGCGGGTTTATAAATCAAACACGGACCATATTTTTGTTCCGAAACTATACAAAGGATCAAAGGAATAGCAGATCAATTGCCCAAGGAAAAATAAAATGTTATTTTGTAAAAACAAGCAACAACCACCAACTTAATACAATATAGCTCCCTGTAAAATAGAGCTCCAAGCTACCTAAAAAAACGCCGCTTTCTATGTGCGAAATAATGGTTTCCATAAAAATTTTTCGCAAGAATGAACATAGTACCGGCCTTTATACGTAGAATAATTTATACATTTCAAATTAATAAACATCTAAACAATCGTATTTTAATTGACCGCAATGATTCTTTTACAACTATCTTAAAATGCACTTTGTCGAACAGTTTGAAGGGGCTCTTATTGGCGTCTTTCTACATTTATCTAAAAAGTCGCCTAATAATTGTACTCATGCGATACTTTTTTGTAGTAACTTGGCGTGGTACAACTTCTCAATAGTGATGACACTTTTGCGACGAGTTTTGGATATCCTATACGACTGTTTTCGACGTGGTGGGGATTCTCAGAAGTATCGTAAAATTTAAAAAAGTGTTGGCAGGGTTTACAGACATCTTAAAACTTTTACACACACAATGATTGTAATAAATTAAATCTTTGCTGCCATGAGTTTTCAACATCTCTCCAAAATATGCATTTGACAACGCTGCCCAATAAACACAAACGTTTGAAAAATACTAAAATTCAATAATTTTTCAAACATTTTTTCAAAGGATTAGGGTAATATTCAAGTTGAGAAATTGTTGAGAAAATCGCGTTCTCAACAAAAAACAGACATTACCCTCAACAGTAAAATTCAACACAATAGCAATAATTTCTCCATTGTAATCCTCAAATTGAAATGCATCGCTACTCAATAATTTCTCAAACAGTTTTCAATGTGAGAAAAATAAAAAACTAGCATTGTTGCGAATACTTTCAAACCACAATTTGTATGAAAGTCAATCCTAGTTCTAACTGAAAGTCAATACTAAATTTCTAGGGATTTTGTAAATTTTATTATTTTTTCGTTAACAAATATAATAATCTTAAAAATAACATTAATAATATATGAAAATAATAATATTATACCAATCAAAATGTAATTATCTTATTAAACGTATTAATAAATAAAACTATGAATACAACTTTAAATATCTTAAACATTTTTACATGTATAATTCCATTTCCTCCATAATGTTGGTGTCATTAATATGCTGGCAATTTGAAATAATTACTATCGAGGAACTTGCTGGCTTGTGTGTTAGAATAGATTCCAGCAAGAGGAAATCACAAAATATCAAACTGATGACGGGATGTAAATTGATGTAATGCACATTTTCATCCAGAAGTTCTTGATATAGGAATTGTTGCACTTTGTTTTAATTGGTTGCACTTTGTAAGTTTTCTGAAAACTTTTCTTTGTTGTTTCCTTCATCGGTTTTTCATCGGCCAACATCTTCCAAGAATATACCATTCAATGATTTTAGTTTTCTGCAAAACAATCGAGTTTTGTGATTTCCATTATGTTTTCATTTCACTTTTTATTTTGACTTACCAATTTGTATTTCTTCCAACTGACCACGTACTTCGTGATTTCCTCAAGAACGTTGGTGTTACAAAATTGTTGTTATTAAAATACTGGCAATTTTCAGGAACTTGATGATTAGATAATTGGAATAAATTTCCAGCAATTTCAATTCACAAAATAACAAATTAAACCGATGATGCACATTTTCATCCAGAAGTTCTTGATATAGGAATTGTTGCACTTTGTTTTAGTTGGTTGCACTTTGTAAGTTTTCTGACAACTTTTCTTTGTTGTTTCCTTCATCGGTTTTTCATCGGCCAACATCTTCCAAGAATATACCATTCAATGATTTTAGTTTTCTGCAAAACAATCGAGTTTTGTGATTTCCATTATGTTTTCATTTCACTTTTTATTTTGACTTACCAATTTGTATTTCTTCCAACTGACCAGGTACTTCGTGATTTCCTCAAGAACGTTGGTATTACAAAATTGTTGTTATTAAAATACTGGCAATTTTCAGGAACTTGATGGCCAGATAATTGGAATAAATTTCCAGCAATTTCAATTCACAAAATAACAAATTAAACCGATGATGCGATATAAATTAAACTATCGATGTGATGCGAATTATCATCCAGTAATTGTTGATATGGAAAAGCATAAATACCAAGTTTTTTTGGTTGCACTTTGATTTATGGAAACTTTCTCGATAAGCCACTACCATTTTTCATCGGCCAGCCTCTTAATGTGTCCAAGAATCAGCATCCAAATATTTTAGTTGTCTGCAAAGAGATTTGAGTTTAGTGACTTCCTTCAAGTTTTCATTTCGTGTTTTAGTTTTACTTACCAATTATTATAAGCAATTTTAATTGATTATTAAAAAATTTCCACATTTTTGTATTTCTTCCACGAACTTTGTTGTCCAAAGTAGTATTGAAAACCATGTGGTTTTTTCGTTGCATTTCAGGGTAGTGTTTTGTCAAAGTTTTCTCCAATTATCTTCAACACATTTTCAAAGTTTGCGTCAACATTTTGCCAAATTGGTTGTAATTCGCAAACAATTTGAAGATGAATTGAAGATGAGCTTTTTCAAGTCAAGTTGAATTTATGTTGAAAATGATATTTACCCTCAAACTGAAGAGGTGTTGCATTTGAAAAACGCTCATCCTGTGTTTATTGGGTGTTATGAAAAAAAATTTTCATTAGAGGTGCGTACCAGCTTTCGAAATTGGACGCTACGTGACAATGCATTTCTTATGGGAAGAAAATTTTTCGCAAGAGGTGCATACTACTGCTCAAGAGGCTCAAAATTTATTTTTGTGATTTTTGACATCTCAATTTAGTGGTTTTGCAAATCTTGAAACATATAGATTTCGAGCATAATGTGAACGCAATGTAAGCATTTCTGCAATGCTTGTGTTTGGGTAGTGTATACCAATGAAATATATTCAGCCAATTTCTCATACATGGGACGAACGTGTACGTTCAATTGAAATTCTAAAAACGGCTAATTTTTCTTTATAAATTCAACTGTTTTTGACATCCTAACTCGAACGAAAGAATTCGTTTCATATATGAGAAATTGTCTTTTAAATCCAAAATATGCTAGCACTTTTCTTTATCATAACTCTGGCAACACTTCAACATCAAAATGTCAGAATAGTAACAGAGATGTTATTATTCTTTGTGTTGTTGTAAACAGCTGCTAAAACGAATAAGTGCGAATAAACTTAATAATTTATTGTATTTCTCATCTTTGCAAAGAGGAAAACATCTTTATAAATACTGCGATTTGATCGCTATATGTAAAATGATCAATTCTGTGCGCTATGAGCGTGAGAACTGCGATCGTATGCAGTTCAATGTCCTGAACGAAAGTACTAGTGGAGACGACGAAATTTGTGAATCACAAACACCAAGTGTAACAATATCTGGAGGTAGTACTACAAACAAAGACGAAGCATCTGGTACTGGCAACGTAAGTTCCACGTAAATTTTTTATTTTCAATAATGTACCGTGAATAGTTATGGTTTTGAGAAGTCCATAATTGTTCACGCTATATTTCACTAATTAATTGTACACACTCCTTTCAGATATTATGTACCCACGATGGGGTCTTGCTCAAAAAGGCAAGCGCGGAACATATTGCAGATTTGCACAACAGTGGTTCACTGTCATTGGTAGAATATGGACCACCACGCCGATTATTCATCGAATGGAAACCGAATGAGAATATATTGATTGCCGATGACATTCATGATCAAGAAGACTGGGCTTTAGTCGATACCATTTCGCGAAGATCCCGCACAGTTTCCGAGTGCAAGGTTTTTAATACAAAACCTATGGAATCTTCGACTGGATCGATAAAAAATAGATGCATACGCACATGCCTCGAGGACTTATCTGGGGTAGAAGTTAAGCATCGAGGCCAAACCATTCGTTTCATACGAAAATTAGATGGAACTTTACATTCGGAATTCTTTTTTCAACATGGCAATGCAGATTTGTTTGTCCGTAGCATGCGCCAATTACACATTATCGATTTTGTTCCATCCACTCGAAGTGGAGAGGAATATGTTATTTTAACCACCGAAACCCAGAAACTGAAGAAGACTTTTGCCGAGCTGGATATCGGTGAGATAAAGTCCAGTTCAGTGGGCAATGAAAGTTGGCTGCCTCATAAGGTAGTGGGCTTTCTTGCAAACATACCCGATTATGTCACACACAAGGCTCCACCTCGAGTCCGGCCAGGATCATTGGATGCCAAAGACCGCCAAATTTCATCACCACCCTCAGACAATTATCAAATGGTAGGTCTGGCAGGTAGTTCCAATACTTCAGAATCCCGAAGTAGGGGTAGCAGTCTAGATAAATCACCAGATTTGGACTCGAGTGGTTTGGAAAATGTCAAAGAAATCGATGAGAAAATTATAGCCCCATTACCAGAACGAAAAGCAATGAAGCGAGGTTTGCCCTTGAACGAAAATCAATGGTTGGAATTTATGACTCCCGATGGACGGGTTTCCGACTCAAGACGAGTTCTTGAAATAATATTCAAAGGCGGCATAGAACCCAATTTGCGTTGTGAAGTATGGAAATATCTACTAAACTATTATCAATGGAACGATAGTGAAGTGGAAAAAATTGCCCGACGAAAGGAAAAATCAATGGAATATTATAACATGAAAGCGCAATGGTTGTCCATGACAGCCACACAAGAGGCCAATTTTTCAGGTTATCGTGATCGCAAGTGCCAAATTGAGAAAGATGTTAAAAGGACCGATCGTTCATTGGATTTCTTTGCTGGAGATGATAATCCCAATTTGAATACGTTACAGGGTATTCTAATGACATATGTCAAATATAACTTCGATTTAGGATATGTCCAAGGAATGTCCGATTTATTGGCGCCCATATTGGCTATTATGGTAAGTGACACACATCACACTCCCATTTCAACTCAAATTTGACTTTTAGACTTTATCGATAAAGTTCGATTATGGCTACTACAAAAATTGATTAGCTGACTTTGATAAATATCAAAAGTCAATAAGTAAACTTGCCATATTTTGATAAGAGTGAATTTCACCACTTGAGAGGGGGAAGGAGGAAATTTTTGAGTTGGTGACTTGGCAATATAATGGTGAATTTCCAGAAATTTGGGTATTTTTATACGCACCACCATAGAATGGTGAAGGGGCTATAATAAGTTGCCACATCGAAATATCGATTTCCGACTTTATAAAGTATATATATTCTTGATCAAGGAGAAATTCTAAGACGATAAACTCATGTTCGTCTGTCTGTTGTAATGTTGTAATCACGCTACAGCCTTCAATAATGGCGCTATCGTCCTGAAATTTGGAACAGATTTAATTTTTGTTTGCAGACAGGCCAAGTTCGAAGAAGGGCTATATACCGTTTTGGGAGGTCGAATTATATGGACCGAAATTGGAAATCTAAAAGTATTTTACGACCATAGTAAGGTGTGCTGAAAATGGTGGGTATGGGTCCATATTTTGGTATAGGCCCCATATAGACCGATCTCCCGATTTTACTTCTTGGGCTTTTATAATCCATAGGTTTTAACCAATTTGCCTAAAATTGAAAATCTAGAAGTATTTAGGTGTGCTGAATATGGTGTGTATCGGCCCATGATTTAGGCATAGTCCCCATATATACCGATCTCCCAATTTAACTTCTTGGGCTTCTAGAAATCGTAGTTTTATCCGATTAGCCTGAATTTGTAAATATACTGGTATTTTAGACACTCAAAAACCTGTATAGGGTTACATTTTTATCGGTCCATTTGATAAGGCCTCTAGTTGAACTGATCTACTTGGGAGAACAGCTGTCATCAAACCCCTCCGAAATCTTATACATTATTAAGTAACCCACTACGACGAAGAGTTTTCAAAGCAAACTATTGTATTTGATTCATGGTGGTGGGTATTTAAGATTCGTCCCGGCCGAACTTACTGCTGTATATACATGTTGAAAATCTGTTCAGTAAAATCAAATTTACCGCCATTTTCGTTAAACTCTGTTCATACAAAATGTTTTTTTTTCGGATTCTATCACGAAATTAATTGATCCAATTAAATTTTTAATTGAAATGTCTTCAATCGCAAAAATGATAGTATCAATCACCGTTTTAATTGGGCATTAAAAAAATACTTGATTAAAAAATTTATTGATTTCATTAGCAAATTTCAATTAATTTTTCAATTGACTCAATTAAAAATGTAATTGATGATTTTTACTATGACATAGTAACTCGCAAACTGGCGTAACCAAAATTTAATATTTTTTTTGCTTATTTTTTGTTTCACTAGAACTTGTCAAAAATTTATTGGGAAATTTCAGTTGCTTTTTTGGGGGATGTTAAGAATATAGATGTCTTACAAGCTAAGATTGATTTTGTAACTAGTAATTTATACAGTTGGATGTGTCTCAATAATCATTCCGTCAATGGTTCTAAGACAAAGGCATTCATTTTTTCATCTCATCCATCTCTCTTACAATGGGTGTAATATTGAGGTTGTACACCATTTGAAATGTTTGGGGGTTACCATTGACGATAGACTTTCATTTGATATACATATAGACAATGTTGTTAGTCATACGAATTTGACTCTACGATAATTGTACAAATCTGAGTTGATGCTGACTTTTTCATTAAAGAAGAGACTTGTACATGCTTTGACAATGCCCAATATTCTATACTGTATTGAGGTTTTTGTGGCACAAATGCTGGTAACATAAGGGAGGTTAAACTAGCAATTCATAGAATAGTCCGTTATCTATATTCACTTCGTCGATATGACCATATTTCTCCTCATGTCCAGGAGTTCCTTGGGTGCCCATTTTCTAGTTTTATTGACTTCAGGTCACTTGTTCTTCCACAAGATTTTCAGAGCTCAGTCACCTCGATTTCTCGTGGACTTATTTTCTTTTGGCCGCTCGCGGCGAAATCAGATTGTTATGCCGCTTGCCAGAGGTTATATGGACAAGTCATTTCAGTCTAGAATCGCCAGATCATATAATTGTCTCCCTAATAACTTAAAGGATTTCTCGATTTCCGATTCGACTTATCGAAGGTTATCCAACCTCGTGTTAGTAGTGTTGCTTTGTTGTGGTTGATTTAGTAAATAATCTTTTCTTATTTTGTCTTCTTTAAATTATATTGGGAACCTAAAATCTTTTGTGTTATTTCATATTATTAATTAATTTATTTTTATACTATTTTATACATATTTATATTTATTATATACACGCATATGTTCTCACATTGCCATAACTTGAATTGTACTTTATTCATAGTTAGTGGTCCGTTGTAATTTATATAAATTGGCCGCTATGTGGCTTCAAATTACGTGATGAAAATAAAAACAAAAATAAAAAAGAACTCCTAGGCTGATTGTGTGGCAGTAATAGAAAGAGTTATGGAAATATTCTTATTCATAATTTCTAAAGATATAGCTGATTTAAATGGACAAAGTCTAGGGATTCGAAAAAAATATGTTGTAGTTTCGAACGTAATTAAAATTTTCTATAACTTTGCAGGAAAATGAAGTGGATGCCTTTTGGTGTTTTGTGGGCTTTATGGACATGGTATTTGCCAATTTCGACATTGATCAGGCCGGCATGAAAACTCAATTCAGTCAATTACGAAGCTTATTGGAATTTGCCAACCCACGTCTCTTCAAATACATGAAAAATCATGATTCTGATAATATGTACTTCTGTTTCCGTTGGCTGCTGGTGTGGTACAAACGAGAATTTGTCAACGAAGACATACTAAAGCTATGGGAATGTCTATGGACGAGATTACCATGTCCCAATTTCCATATACTTATATCAGTGGCTATTCTAGATCAAGAAACGGATATAATAATCGAAAGCAAATTCCAATTTACCGAAATATTGAAACATGTCAACGAGCTATCGGGTAATATTGACTTGCAGAAAACTCTCCAAACAGCTGAGGCAATCTATTATCAAATCAAAGAGGCCGAACATTTGCCCAATGAGATAAGGCAAATCATAGGCGAACCCCTGCTGGAGACCAATGATCATCGAGATGAAGATAACAATTCACCCCAATCATTTGATGATGGTTTTGATGAGTTGGTGCGAGAATTGACCCCAGAAGAAATGAAACGAAAACAAGAGCTACTCGAAGAGGCTTGTGAACGTTCCATGTTTTTACAGTACATGTAGGTTTTAGGCTTATAAATACGGAAAAAACCTATGCATATTATCTTATGTTATATTATTTACAACACACACACAAACGTATACAAAAACAAAAAACAAACACAAATTGGTTTTAGAATTTAAAATGTATTTAAGTTATTCGTAAGCTGTCGTAACATGTTTTCCTTTGTTTATATATTCGTATTTGTCCATGTCCCTCTCTCTCTCTCTTTGATAAAGGCAGTTTTCACTATATATTTTAGAACATAGTCAAATAAAATTGAAACACAGATATGGACAATTCTTGCAAATTTGTCTAAAAAAGAACAAATACAAAAACGAAATAGGAATCCCATTAAAAATATCCTTCTATCTGTAGTGGTTTATCAGAATATACAGCATCACTTTTTATCCCTAAACGAACTTCGAAAACGAATCATATAAAACAATACCAAAAAAACAAACCGAAAATAAACGCCGAAATAGTAAACGTGAAATAACACACAAATTCAATTATTATGCAAACTAAATATACAATTTTTTAAAAATCATATAAAATCTTAATTACCTATTATATTTTTATTAAAAAAACGTTGGAATCAGACTGGCATTTTTAAGGTAAGTGCTTTTTTAAATCGTAACTCGAAGATAACTTTTTCGTTTATGATAAGAATTTATTCAAAATTTTTGATGTGTTTTGATGTCGAAACACTGACTGGAAAGAGAGAATAAGGAGAAAATCGTTATAGCTTATTTTTCTATAGAAATAAAATTTTAACTAAATTTTCCATTGGAAATAACATTTTTTCCAACATTTTCTATAGAAATACAATTTTGACAAAATTTCCTATAGAAATAAAATTTTGACAAAATCTTCTATAGAAATAAAATTTTGACAAAATCTTCTATAGAAATAAAATTTTGGCAAAATTTTCTATAGAAATAAAATTTTTACAAAATTTTCTATAGAAATGCAATTTTGACAACATTTTCTATAGAAATAAAATGTTGACAAAATTTTCTATAGAAATAAAAATATGACAAAATTTTCTAAAGAAATATTGACAAAATTTTCTATAGAAATAAAATTTTGGTGAAATTTTCTATGGAAATAAAATTTTGGTGAAATTTTCTATAGAAATAAAATTTGATAAAATTTTCTATAGAAATAAAATTTTGACAAAATTTTCTATAGAAATAAATTTTTGACAAAATTTTCTATAGAAATAAAATTTTGACAAAATTTTCTATAAAAATAAAATTGTGACAAATTTTTCTATAGAAATAAAATTTGACAAAATTTTCTATACATATAAAATTTGACATTTTCTTAGAAATCAAATTTTGACGAAATTTTCTATAGAAATAAAATTTTGACAAAATTTTCTATAGAAATAAATTTTTGACAAAATTTTCTATAGAAATAAAATTTTGACAAAATTTTCTATAGAAATAAAATTTTGACAAAATTTTCTATAGAAATAAAATTTTGACAAAATTTTCTATAAAAATAAAATTGTGACAAATTTTTCTATAGAAATAAAATTTGACAAAATTTTCTATACATATAAAATTTGACATTTTCTTAGAAATCAAATTTTGACGAAATTTTCTATAGAAATAAAATGTTGACAAAATTTTCTATAAAAATAAAATTGTGACAAAATTTTTTATAGAAATAAAATTTTGACAAAATTTTCTATAGAAATAAAATGTTGACAAAATTTTCTAAAGAAATAAAATTTTGACAAAATTTTCTATAGAAATAAAATTTTGACAAAATTTTCTATAGAAATAAAATTGTGACAAAATTTTCTATAGAAATAAAATTTGATAAAATTTTCTATAGAAATAAAATTTTGACAAAATTTTCTATAGAAATAAAATTTTGACAAAATTTTCTATAAAAATAAAATTGTGACAAAATTTTTTATAGAAATAAAATTTGATAAAATTTTCTATAGAAATAAAATTTTGACAAAATTTTCTATAGAAATAAAATTTTGACAAAATTTTCTAAAAATAAAATTTGATAAAATTTTCTATAGAAATAAAATTTCAAGAAAAATTTCTATAGAAACAAAATTTTGGTGAAATTTTCTATGGAAATAAAATTTTGGTGAAGTTTCCTATAGAAATAAAATTATGAAAAAATTTTCTATGGAAGTAAAATTTTGACAAAATTTTCTATAGAAATAAAATGTTGACAAAATTTTCTATAGAAATAAAATTTGACAAAGTTTTCTATAGAAATAAAATTTGACAAAATTTTCTATAGAAATAAAATTTTAACAAAATTTTCTACAGAAATAAAATTTTGACAAAATTTTCTATAGAAATAAAATTATGACAAATTTTCTATAGAAATAAAATTTTGACAAAATTTTCTATAGAAATAAAATTTTGACAAAATTTTCTATAGAAATAAAATTTTGACAAAATTTTCTATAGAAATAAAATGTTGACGAAATTTTTGATAGATATAAAATTTTGACAAAATGTTCTATAGAAATAAAATTTTGACAACATTTTCTATAGAAAAAAAATTTTAACAAAATTTTCTATAGAAATAAAATTTTGACAAAATTTTCTATAGAAATAAAATAAAATTTTGGTGAAATTTCCTATGGAAATAAAATTTTGGTGAAATTTTCTATAGAAATAAAATTTTGAAAAAATTTTCTATAAAAATAAAATTTTGACAAAATTTTCTATAGCAATAAAATTTTGACAAAATGTTCTATAAAAATAAAATTGTGACAAAATTTTCTATGGAAATAAAATTTGATAAAATTTTCTATAGAAATAAAATTTGACAAAATTTCCTATAGAAATAAAATTTTGACAAAATCTTCTATAGAAATAAAATTTTGACAAAATCTTCTATAGAAATAAAATTTTGACAAAATTTTCTATAGAAATAAAATTTTTACAAAATTTTCTATAGAAATGCAATTTTGACAACATTTTCTATAGAAATAAAATGTTGACAAAATTTTCTATAGAAATAAAAATATGACAAAATTTTCTAAAGAAATATTGACAAAATTTTCTATAGAAATAAATTTTTGGTGAAATTTTCTATGGAAATAAAATTTTGGTGAAATTTTCTATAGAAATAAAATTTGATAAAATTTTCTATAGAGATAAAATTTTGACAAAATTTTCTATAGAAATAAATTTTTGACAAAATTTTCTATAGAAATAAAATTTTGACAAAATTTTCTATAAAAATAAAATTGTGACAAATTTTTCTATAGAAATAAAATTTGACAAAATTTTCTATACATATAAAATTTGACATTTTCTTAGAAATCAAATTTTGACGAAATTTTCTATAGAAATAAAATTTTGACAAAATTTTCTATAGAAATAAATTTTTGACAAAATTTTCAATAGAAATAAAATTTTGACAAAATTTTCTATAGAAATAAAATTTTGACAAAATTTTCTATAAAAATAAAATTGTGACAAATTTTTCTATAGAAATAAAATTTGACAAAATTTTCTATACATATAAAATTTGACATTTTCTTAGAAATCAAATTTTGACGAAATTTTCTATAGAAATAAAATGTTGACAAAATTTTCTATAGAAATAAAATTTGACAAAATTTTTTATAGAAATAAAATTTTGACAAAATTTTCTATAGAAATAAAATTTTGACAAAATTTTCTATAGAAATAAAATTTGACAAAATTTTCTATAAAAATAAAATTTTCTATAGAAATAAAATTTTCTATAGAAATAAAATTTGACAAAATTTTCTATAGAAATAAACTGTTGACGAAATTTTTGATAGATATAAAATTTTGACAAAATTTTCTATAAAAATAAAATTTTGACAACATTTTCTATAGAAACAAAATTTTGACAAAATTTTCTATAGAAATTAAATTTTTACAAAATTTTCTATAGAAATAAAATGTTGACAAAATTTTCTATAGAAATAAAATTTTCACAAAATTTTCTATACAAATAAAATTTTGGTGAAATTTTCTATAGAAATAAAATTTTGACTAAATTTTCTATAGAAATAAAATTTTGACTAAATTTTCTATAGAAATAAAATTTTGACAAAATTTTCTATAGAACTAAAATTTTAACAAAATTTTCTATAATATTAAAATTTTAACAAAATTTTCTATAGAAATAAAATTTTGATAAAAGTTTCTATAAAAATAAAATTTTGATAAAAGTTTCTATAGAAATAAGATTTTGACAAAATTTTCTATAGAAATAAAATGTTGACAAAATTTTCTAAAGAAATAAAATTTTGACAAAATTTTCTATAGAAATAAAATTTTGACAAAATTTTCTATAGAAATAAAATTGTGACAAAATTTTCTATAGAAATAAAATTTGATAAAATTTTCTATAGAAATAAAATTTTGACAAAATTTTCTATAGAAATAAAATTTTGACAAAATTTTCTATAAAAATAAAATTGTGACAAAATTTTTTATAGAAATAAAATTTGATAAAATTTTCTATAGAAATAAAATTTTGACAAAATTTTCTATAGAAATAAAATTTTGACAAAATTTTCTAAAAATAAAATTTGATAAAATTTTCTATAGAAATAAAATTTCAAGAAAAATTTCTATAGAAACAAAATTTTGGTGAAATTTTCTATGGAAATAAAATTTTGGTGAAGTTTCCTATAGAAATAAAATTATGAAAAAATTTTCTATGGAAGTAAAATTTTGACAAAATTTTCTATAGAAATAAAATGTTGACAAAATTTTCTATAGAAATAAAATTTGACAAAGTTTTCTATAGAAATAAAATTTGACAAAATTTTCTATAGAAATAAAATTTTAACAAAATTTTCTACAGAAATAAAATTTTGACAAAATTTTCTATAGAAATAAAATTATGACAAATTTTCTATAGAAATAAAATTTTGACAAAATTTTCTATAGAAATAAAATTTTGACAAAATTTTCTATAGAAATAAAATTTTGACAAAATTTTCTATAGAAATAAAATGTTGACGAAATTTTTGATAGATATAAAATTTTGACAAAATGTTCTATAGAAATAAAATTTTGACAACATTTTCTATAGAAAAAAAATTTTAACAAAATTTTCTATAGAAATAAAATTTTGACAAAATTTTCTATAGAAATAAAATTTTGACAAAATTTCCTATAGAAATAAAATTTTGGTGAAATTTCCTATGGAAATAAAATTTTGGTGAAATTTTCTATAGAAATAAAATTTTGAAAAAATTTTCTATAAAAATAAAATTTTGACAAAATTTTCTATAGCAATAAAATTTTGACAAAATGTTCTATAAAAATAAAATTGTGACAAAATTTTCTATGGAAATAAAATTTGATAAAATTTTCTATAGAAATAAAATTTGACAAAATTTCCTATAGAAATAAAATTTTGACAAAATCTTCTATAGAAATAAAATTTTGACAAAATCTTCTATAGAAATAAAATTTTGACAAAATTTTCTATAGAAATAAAATTTTTACAAAATTTTCTATAGAAATGCAATTTTGACAACATTTTCTATAGAAATAAAATGTTGACAAAATTTTCTATAGAAATAAAAATATGACAAAATTTTCTAAAGAAATATTGACAAAATTTTCTATAGAAATAAATTTTTGGTGAAATTTTCTATGGAAATAAAATTTTGGTGAAATTTTCTATAGAAATAAAATTTGATAAAATTTTCTATAGAGATAAAATTTTGACAAAATTTTCTATAGAAATAAATTTTTGACAAAATTTTCTATAGAAATAAAATTTTGACAAAATTTTCTATAAAAATAAAATTGTGACAAATTTTTCTATAGAAATAAAATTTGACAAAATTTTCTATACATATAAAATTTGACATTTTCTTAGAAATCAAATTTTGACGAAATTTTCTATAGAAATAAAATTTTGACAAAATTTTCTATAGAAATAAATTTTTGACAAAATTTTCAATAGAAATAAAATTTTGACAAAATTTTCTATAGAAATAAAATTTTGACAAAATTTTCTATAAAAATAAAATTGTGACAAATTTTTCTATAGAAATAAAATTTGACAAAATTTTCTATACATATAAAATTTGACATTTTCTTAGAAATCAAATTTTGACGAAATTTTCTATAGAAATAAAATGTTGACAAAATTTTCTATAGAAATAAAATTTGACAAAATTTTTTATAGAAATAAAATTTTGACAAAATTTTCTATAGAAATAAAATTTTGACAAAATTTTCTATAGAAATAAAATTTGACAAAATTTTCTATAAAAATAAAATTTTCTATAGAAATAAAATTTTCTATAGAAATAAAATTTGACAAAATTTTCTATAGAAATAAACTGTTGACGAAATTTTTGATAGATATAAAATTTTGACAAAATTTTCTATAGAAATAAAATTTTGACAACATTTTCTATAGAAACAAAATTTTGACAACATTTTCTATAGAAATTAAATTTTTACAAAATTTTCTATAGAAATAAAATGTTGACAAAATTTTCTATAGAAATAAAATTTTCACAAAATTTTCTATACAAATAAAATTTTGGTGAAATTTTCTATAGAAATAAAATTTTGACTAAATTTTCTATAGAAATAAAATTTTGACTAAATTTTCTATAGAAATAAAATTTTGACTAAATTTTCTATAGAAATGAAATTTTGACAAAATTTTCTATAGAATTAAAATTTTAACAAAATTTTCTATAATATTAAAATTTTAACAAAATTTTCTATAGAAATAAAATTTTGACAAAATTTTCTATAAAAATAAAATTTTGATAAAAGTTTCTATAGAAATAAGATTTTGACAAAATTTTCTAGAGAAATAAAATGTTGACAAAATTTTCTAAAGAAATAAAATTTTGACAAAATTTTCTATAGAAATAAAATTTGATAAAATTTTCTATAGAAATAAAATTTTGACAAAATTTTCTATAGAAATAAAATTTTGACAAAATTTTCTATAAAAATAAAATTGTGACAAAATTTTTTATAGAACTAAAATTTGATAAAATTTTCTATAGAAATAAAATTTTGACAAAATTTTCTAAAAATAAAATTTGATAAAATTTTCTATAGAAATAAAAATTCGAAAATTGTTATAGAAATAAAATTTCAAGAAAAATTTCTATAGAAACAAAATTTTGGTGAAATTTTCTATGGAAATAAAATTTTGGTGAAATTTCCTATAGAAATAAAATTATGACAAAATTTTCTATAGAAATAAAATTTTGACAAAATTTTCTATAGAAATAAAATGTTGACAAAATTTTCTATAGAAATAAAATTTTGACAAAATTTTCTATAGAAATAAAATTTTGACAAAATTTTCTATAGAAATAAAATGTTGACGAAATTTTTGATAGATATGAAATTTTGTCAAAATGTTCTATAGAAATAAAATTTTGACAACATTTTCTATAGAAAATTTTGGTGAAATTTCCTATGGAAATAAAATTTTGGTGAAATTTTCTATAGAAATAAAATTTTGAAAAAATTTTCTACAAAAATAAAATTTTGACAAAATTTTCTATAGCAATAGCATTTTGACAAAATTTTCTATAAAAATAAAATTGTGACAAAATTTGCTATGGAAATAAAATTTGATAAAATTTTCTATAGAAATAAAATTTGACAAAATTTTCTATAGAAATAAAATTTCGAGAAAATTTTTATAGAAATAAAATTTCAAGAAAAATTTCTATAGAAATAAAATTTTGATGAAATTTCCTATAGAAATAAAATTATGACAAAATTTTCTATAGAAATAAAATTATGACAAAATTTTCTATAGAAATAAAATTTTGACAAAATTTTCTATAGGAATAAAATTTTGATAAAATTTTCTATAGAAATACAATTTTGACAAATATTTTTTTATCAAAATAAAATTTTGACACTTTTTAGCTAAAAAAATCGGAGTCAGTAAATCTACCTTGCTTGTGTAGGCTATTGAAACAGAGGTTTTGAATTTTTATATGTACTTTTTTATTTTACTTTTTTAGAATTTGTTGTTGTATATATTATTCAATATCAGTATCAATTTGTTAATGTTATAATGATAATTGTTATGGTTTCTCTGTAATATAATGAATAATAAATCATACTTAGTTGTCGATTAATAAAATTGTAAGTTTTTATGTTGTTTTAAAATTACAAAAAAAAAAAATAATAATAATTTGTATAATTTTCTTGTAGAATGGAGCTGACTCATCTCAAGTCATACTTTTTGTGGGAAATATTTCGAATATAATTTATAGGATTTTCTCATCATAACTTAGAGCTCTTAATGTAATGGGAAATTTATAAAATATATCCTTTTAGAAGGGTCTATAATTTGAGGACTTGTTTGGTTTTTATTTCATCTCGACCCTAATAAAAATATTGTTTGTATGAATGTATATTAATATTAAGTATATAAGTAATATAATGCAGCAACAGGTTAATTATAAATTTTTATGTATAATTTTCATTGCATACTTCAAGATAAATTCTATTTTGTTGTCGATTGGTTGGTTTGGTTGGTGTCTCTATTATATACCTATTTTTGTAATTTTCAAGCAGAGCAATTTACAATGGATGAAAATTTTTGAGTTTTTTTTTTTTTTGTAAAAGAAAAAAACATATATTTATTTAACAAAATTTAATGTTTTAATTTAAAGTGAAAACTCCCATGGTGATACAAAAGGTTTATATACTTACATTAAAATTTTCTATTTACAAAACATAAAATTTATTATTTTTACAATGCATTTTTTCATTGTTTTTATTATATTTATTAGTTTTTTTGTGCTTTAACTTAAATAAAACTTACATCTTACAACATAATAAAATTGTAATTTCTCATTTATTGGAAATGTTAATATTAAGCATGCATAAAGTACATTTTTTTAATTTAAATTATTTTTTTATCATATTTTTATTCTATTTTAATAAGCGTTTTATAAAGATCTCTTAAAATATTATTCCAATACTTAGATTAATAATGATTTTATTTAAAAAAAAAATAGAGTAATTGCTATCCTAGATTCCAATTAATTTTTTCCACAGCAGCTTGAAGGAATCTAGAATTTTTATACCCTATTTTAAAATTATTTTTTTTGGAGACGAGATGATGTATTTTATAACAAAAAAAATAAACTAACTTTTTCAAACAGAAAATCGAAATTCGTTAATGGTAACAGCAAAAACGTCGATATAAGAGGACAAAATATCTGTTGAAATCGAGAAACCAACCAATAAGCACTAAAATAAACTTAAAACCCTTAATGTAATCGCTAAAAATCAGTTTCATAGTAATGTAAAGTATTTTGAGAAATACTACCATATTTTGTCTGCTATTTCTTAATAGTAAAAAAACATTTAGTAGAAACAACAGAAAGTCTGCTAAAACAACAAAAAGTCTGCTTAAAAAGGGAAACCAGTCGCTGTTTGCTGAAATAGCAAACATTGTCTGCTATTTAAGTTCAATTACACTAAAACGTGTTTTAGTTTGGCTGAAACAAATAAAAAAGTGAACCTAAGGGCTATCGTAATACAATTACTAAAATATTTTATGAATATCTATAGTATTAGACGAAAAATCTGAATATTTATGAAATTGAGGCATAACAGCAAACAAAAAATTTTTGCTAATCGCATTTAGGAGCTTGTAAGTATGTTAGAGTGCAAAAATATACCAAATGCTATTTTGGATTCTTAACTATGCTTTGGGGAAAAATTTATAACCTAAACATTTTATATTTTGTTGTTCGTTAGACCCTGAAGTACAAAAATATAACAGCAGACATCGACTGCTGTTTTTAGCAGACTTTTTTCTATAAGTATAGACATATGTTTCTTTGCTGGCTAATGCAATTTGCCATAGTCTTTAGTGTAGATATGACGGGGTGAGATGATTTAATTTGGGTCTTATATGTGAATGTTCTATAAGTCTGGCATTTTTAAGGTAAGTAATTTTTTTTTAAACCTTAACTCGAAGATAACTTTTTCGTTTATGATAAGAATTTATTCAAAAATACATCAGTGTTTTGATGTCGAAACACTGACTGGAAAAAGAGAATAAGGACAAAATCGTTATAGGTTATTTTTCTATAGAAATAAAATTTTAACAACATTTTCCATTGGAAATAAAAATTTTTCCAACATTCCAATACAATTTTGACAAAATTTTCTATAAAAATAAAATTTTAACAAACTTTTCTATAGAAATAAAATTTTTACAAAATTTTATATAGAATTAAAATTTTGACAAAATTTTCTATAGAAATAAAATTTTAACAAAATTTTTTATAGAAATAAAATTTTTCCAACATTTTCTATAGAAATAAAATTTTGACAGAATTTTCTATAAAAATAAAATTTTAACAAAATTTTTTATAGAAATAAAATTTTTCCAACATTTTCTATAGAAATAAAATTTTGACAAAATTTTCTATAAAAATAAAATTTTAACAAACTTTTCTATAGAAATAAAATTTTGACAACATTTTCTATAGAAATAAAATTTTGACAACATTTTCTATAGAAATAAAAATTTAACAAAATTTTTTATAGAAATAAAATTTTGACAAAATTTTCTATAGAAATAAAATTTTGACAAAATTTTCTATAGAAATGCAATTTTGACAAAATTTTCTATAGAAATAAAATTTTGACAAAATTTTCTGTAGAAACAAAATTTTAACAAAATTTTCTACAGAAATAAAATTTTGGTAGATTACCATGATTATGAACCGATATCATATGCTGACACCACGTACCAAATTTCAACCGGATCGGATGAAATTTGCTTCTCTTAGAGGCTCCGCAAGCCAAATCTGAGGATCGATTTATATGGGGGCTATATATAATTATGGACCGATATGGACCAATTCCTGCATGGATGTTGGATACCATATACTAACACCACGTACCAAATTTCAACCGGATCGGATGATTTTTGCTCCTCTAAGAGGCTCCGGAGGTCAAATCTGGGGATCGGCTTATATGGGGGCTATATATAATTATGGATCGATATGGACCAATTTTGGCATGGTTGTTAGAGACAATATACTAACACCACGTACCAAATTTCAATCGGATCGGATGATTTTTGCTCCTCTAAGAGGCTCCGGAGGTCAAATGTGGGGATCGGCTTATATGGGGGCTATATATAATTATGGATCGATATGGACCAATTTTGGCATGGTTGTTAGAGACAATATACTAACACCACGTACCAAATTTCAATCGGATCGGATGATTTTTGCTCCTCTAAGAGGCTCCGGAGGTCAAATCTGGGGATCGGTTTATATGGGGGCTATATATAATTATGGGCCGATGTGGACCAATTTTTGCATGGTCATTAGAGAACATATACCAACACCATGTACCAAATTTCAGCCGGATCGGATGAAATTTGCTTCTCTTAGAGGCTCCGCAAGCCAAATCGGGGGATCGGTTTATATGGAGGCTATATATAATTATGGACCGATGTGGACCTATTTTTGCATGGTTCTTAGAGACCACATACTAACACCATGTACCAAATTTCAGCCGGATCGGATGAAATTTGGTTTTCTTAGAGGCTCCGCAAGCCAAATCGGGGGATCGGTTTATATGGGGGCTATATGTAATTATGGACCGATATGGACCAATTTCTGCATGGTTGTTAGAGACCATATACTAACACCATGTACCAAATTTCAGCCGGATCGGATGAAATTTGCTTCTCTTAGAGCAATCGCAAGCCAAATTTGGGGGCTATACGTAAAAGTGGACCGATATGGCCCATTTGCACTACCATCCGACCTACATCAATAACAACTACTTGTGCCAAGCTTCAGGTCGATAGCTTGATTCGTTCGGAAGTTAGCGTGATTTCAACAGACGGACGGGCGGACATGCTCAGATCGACTCAAAATTTCACCACGACCCAGAATACTTTATGGGGTCTTAGAGCAATATTTCGATGTGTTACAAACGGAATGACAAAGTTAATATACCCCCATCCTATGGTGGAGGGTATAAAAATTTGTGCTAATCGCATTTAAGAGATTGTAAGTATATTAGAGTGCAAAAATATACCAAATACTACTTTGGGTTCTTAACTATGCTTTGGGGAAAAATTTATAACCTAAACATTTTATAATTTATTGTTCGTTAGACCCTGAAGTACAAAAATATAACAGCAGACATCGACTGCTGGTTTTAGCAGACTTTTTCTATGAGTATAGACAAATGTTTCTTTGCTGGCTAGTGCAATTTGCCATAGTCTTTAGTGTAGATATGACGGGGTGAGATGAGTTAATTTGGGTCTTATATGTGAATGTTCTATAAGTCTGGCATTTTTTTAAACCTTAACTCGAAGATAACTTTTTCGTTTATGATAAGAATTTATTCAAAATTACATCAGTGTTTTGATGTCGAAACACTGAGTGGAAAAAGAGAATAAGGACCAAATCGTTATAGGTTATTGTTCTCTAGAAATAAAATTTTAACAAAATTTTCCATTAGAAATAAAAAATTTTCCAAAATTTTCTATAGAAATACAATTTTGATAAAAATTTTCTATAAAAATAAAATTTTGATAAAATTTTCTATAGAAATAAAATTTTGACAAAATTTTCTATAGAAATAAAATTTTAACAACATTTTCCATTGGAAATAAAAATTTTTCCAAAATTTTCTATAGAAATAAAATTTTGACAAAATTTTCTATAGTAATAAAATTTTGACAAAATTTTCTATAGAAATAAAATTTTGACAAAATTTTCTATAGAAATAAAATTTTGACAAAATTTTCTACAGAAATAAATTTTTGACAAAATTTTCTATAGAAATAAAATTTTAACAAAATTTTTTATAGAAATAAAATTTTGACAAATTTTTCTATAGAAATAAAATTTTGACAAAATTTTCTACAGATATAAAATTTTGACAAAGTTTTCTATAGATATAAAATTTTGACAAATTTTTCTAAAGAAATAAAATTTTCCATTGAAACAAATATAAAGAAAATTTTCTATAGAAATACAATTTTAACAAACTTTTCTATAGAAATAAAAATTTTACAAAATTTTCTATTGATTACAAATGTTATTGCATAATTAAAAATTGCTAATTGCAATTACAGACTGCTGTTTTTCAGAAAACGAGTTACTGCTATTTTAAAAGCTTGTTTGTGGTAAAAGTAACACACACCCTGTTCTGGTTTACGAATTCCCTAAACGCAATATTTTCCTCAATCGCTAGTTTCCAAACCACAATGATATATCGATTAGAGGTCTGCACAATTCCACTTGTAAATGAAGAGTACACGTGTACTTGCTACATGAGTACATCTATTTGAGAGAGTCGCAAAACAATTGGTACACATTTTGATGAACACCAAAAGCCACGAGTAACTTCTTGTTGCTACTCTGATGTCTTCACTACCAACAAACACATATTCCTCTTTCTCTCTTATTGAAGTGTACTCAGAGTGATCACGTCGAGTATGTTGCGACAACAAAACTTCATAGAGTACTTCATGTACCACGTGCAGTTTTAGAAATACAAAAAACAGTTACTCTCCATAATATATGTTTTCGGTTTTTATAAAGAACGCCAAACGTTAAGGTAAGTGTGTGACATACATAAATATATGAAATATGTGACATACATACATATCTATGATTAATAATAATGGAAAGTTTTGCTTCGCACATAACTGAGAAATTTCCTGTTCCCCTATTCTCAACAAACTCTCCCCGGGGAATTTTCTCCTTTCCCTTATTCTAAACCAACTTCGTGAAATGAGAAACTCTTCCCTGGGAGAAAAATTGGTATTACGAATGCCAATAAAAGGGGAAAAACGATAGGAATCAGAGTACGAAAACAAACGAAACGATTGACGTACGTTTCATTGTATAATTCAAACTCACAAACCTTTCAATTTTCGTGAATCGTTTTGTACGCAGATGAAAACGTAACAACAAACATTTCAAAGCACAAGAGAACAAAACAAAACGATTGCTTTAGCACTCTTCGGATTTGCGGCGCCCAGTTATTTCGTTCGGTAACGAAATGGGAATAAAATATTTGCAAAAGTTTGCTATGCGAAACGATCATAACAATGGTACATAACCACAAATATTCTCATTGAGCAATATATAACATGTGTTATGTTTCCAATAATAAATTGAACAAATAAAATGCAAGGGACTTGCTACCAAAATGTATCATTTCCCTGCAATTTCATGTCAAAAACCTTAAATAAAAACCAAAAAAATGAAAAAGTCTCGTCATGTACCAGGATGGGATGCATACAAGTATGGAATCCTCACCTCATGTTCACAGATCTGTACATATTTTAAAAATTCTTGCAAATTTAGAAAATAAAATAAAAGCTTTACACTTAAAGTTCTCCTTCCTGTTATAGTAATAAATGTGGACATGCGTCCCGTCAACACATCCTATTACTGTTGGAATTCCATGCGTGGCGTAAAAAGCAAATGACATTTTCTTTTTTCCTCTTCCGTTTTGATGAAATATATGCACTTTGGACATATGCATTCTTCAAATAAGTTTATGACTCCTTTAAGAACTTTGCTCCGGTTACATCCATCTTTTCCTACGCCCATTTTAGTGGCCACTTTCGGCAAAGAAGCGTAGAGCGTAGGGATGCCAGACGTGCTCTTTTAAAGAGCACATGTGCTCTTTTAAAGAGCACATGTGCTCTTTTTTACAAAATGTGCTCTTAAAACAAGACAGGTCAAAAGAGCACGTAAAAGTGCTCTATTTTTAGTTAAGTGCGCTTTTTATGCATCACAGCAAATATTAATCCAACGCGATTCAATAAATGGCAAAAGTGAACTGAAAATACGTGAATGTCGCACAAACAGATTTTCCTAGACGTTATTTTCTAATTAAATAGTGTTTTACTTTATATATAAGGGTCGTAGAAGAGCACGCCGATGTTACTTCTTCACTTTGTACTCTGTAAGGAAACTTCTTCAATAACGTTTTTCACAAAAACACCAAAAAATGACTTACAAAGTATCGTAAGAAAATTAGCTTGAGTTGAATGTAGGTTATTTTATCTTTATGATATGTTATGTTATGCTTAAATGAATTATATTTGAATAAATTGGAATTAAATGTTTTTCTTTTATTTGAAAAAGTGTGCTCTATTTTTTCTCGTATGTGCTCTTTTTATAAGCTGAATGTACTCTTTTTGCCTCTTCAAAATCTGGCATCCCTAGTAGAGCGGCACTTCATTTTACTAGTGGGAATAATCCAAAAGACTTGCATTGAGGTGGAATGTGGGCTACTAACTCGTCCTACAGGCCTGACTGCTTGAGATTCTCATATTGATGATAGTTTCCGAATTTATCTGCCATATTCTTTATAGTTGTGTGGTGTCTTCCAACAATTTTGGAAATTTCGCGGAACCATTAGCCAATTTTCCTTGAATCGGTGATTTTTTTTTTTGTTTCTAAGGAGATTTCAGTTCACATGGTTTTGACTACGTTTTCTCTATTAAATCGATCTTTTCACTTCAGGGGGGTTACTATGTAATTCGTTTCGATAATTAATTTTATTCAAAAATTGTTTTCGATTTGAATTTTCTTTCGCACTATGTAATACTATCCAATTCACTAAAAAGTGTAGCCAGCTTATAACGTAAAATGGCACCACTTACGAATAATAAAAAAGGTGTAATTTGGCGGCATTGTCAAAAATTGATAAACAAAAAATAAAAAATCCACCATTACCTCAAAGTGGTTTAGTTGATGACCTCAAAAAAAATTCATTTTACACAATTTTGGATGAAAAATAACTTACATTTTTCGCCTTTTCTCTAACTCAAATGGAATCGAATGGTATTTTTTCGAAACGAACACTTTTGACATTTACAATCGTGATACATAGTTGGTATACTTTCGAAAATCGAATAGGGGCCAAATCACCGCAGTCGAAATCGAGTACTTCGTCATCGTAATGTAGTTTACGCGGATCACCGCATTCGTTATCGAATTGTTTCTACTCGAAGTTGAACACGATAGGTAGCATGCCATCGAAAAAGAAGTATGTAGTGATTTTAGAGAGGAAAAAAGGTAAACAAAAAGAAACAAAAAGTTGGTGAAAATGTAAGTATCATTCCATTTTGGCAAAATACATTTAAGAAAGTATAATATTAGTTGCATTTAGGGAAAGTAGCCGCTTCAAAAAAAACTTATTTTTTTGAACATATTTAAAAGCTTTTTTTTGACAGACGAAAACGTCTTTTAAATCTATGGATGTCAAAAACACATTTAGTTAAAAGCACTCACTTCAAAATAGAATCACTCCACTTTAGGCAATGCTAAAGGTCTGCTTTTGTCACGAATATTTTTCCTTATTAATGCCACTTTGTACGAAAACGAAGAAAAAACACTTGGATTCATAAACAATATAAATTTCTTAGAAATAACATAATTTGATCATAAAAACTTATTTTGAATTTCTCTTTCGCTTCTAATTTCTTATTACCATATGTTTACAGTAATGTAAAAAAACAGTAGTAGATAAAATAAATTACGATCGAATGCGGTGATCCAAAAATTTACTACGATCGAAATGTTTCTCTGTAAGAAACTGAACTCGATGACGAATAGTGAAAACTAGTACTAATTCAGCAGCGACGCAACTTCGAAACAACGTAAAACGAAATGACGCAAAGCGAGGTCTAGGTGTATTTGTTTGAATAAAACCTATATATCCCAGCAAAAAAAATTAAATAGGGAGACTGTTACAAATATTTGTTCATTTCATAATTTTTAAAGGCAATGTTAATAATAATGGTTCCAATATTCGAAATTATTATGTATATTTCCTCATGTAAATGTACAGCTTCTGAAAGAGCTGATTTTCATACAAAGAAGAAGGGCATTTAAGTGGGACATTTCCTTATAATTTCACCAGTGAATTCCTCGCAGAGATAAGCGATGGTTGATTTTGACTTCTCTTACAAAGCTGCTGAAAATTCAGCAGGTTTTTGGCTGGTATGTTTTATGTTTTTTTTTTCAATAATCTTACGAGAAGCAAAATGTTTATGGGTGTTGACACACTTCTGACGCTCAAAGTAGGAATTTCTCTTAAAAATTAAAAAAAAAATCAATTCAAAGCCAATTTTTCGATTTTTTGTTGGCCCACATAAAAAAATCCACCAGACAATGATTTTCAAACCCTTACCTTAGCATAGTCTACAATTGCTCCTGCCTATGTCTGTTCTCAGTCTCATCGCACAACACATCCTTAACACCTCTCTGACTCAGACGTGAAAATATTTTTTCGGATTAGAAATCGAAAAATGTAAACAGCTGATGCAATGTATTTTATTTGCAGACAGAAACTATAAACTAAAAATATTTTTTATCGGTTATTGGACAATAGACTGTGTAAAAACAACCCCATTACACATATTCGCCGGTAACGAGGAAATTTTTAAAATTTTTCAAATTTTAGATGTGTTTTTTAAATCGTATTGCGAGCCATATGCAAGTGATTTTGCTCAATAAAATGTACAACATATAAAAAAAACACATTAAAGTTTCACAATTTGTTATTTATCTGCGTTCAAAATCTTTTAACTTTCCATACGACAGCTGTACACTTGACCCATACAGTGCGTCTTAAGTGTGACATCTTACGAAAGCGATACATAAAATGAGGGAGCTCTTAAGCTGAGCTAAATGTAACACCAGAAGCAAACTTTATGTGGTATTTTCTTGTTTTAAATTGTTGAGTTGATATATTTAGTATTTCCCAGGTAGCTCCTAAGCTGAGCCAAATGTGGTTTGTAACACCAGAAACAAACTTTATGTGGTATTTTCTTGTTTTAAATTGTTGAGTTAATACATTTAGTATTTCCCGCCCAAATACTTGCTAATGATGGCAATAAAAATCATTTTCGATTATAAGTAATCGTAGGTAAATAAGAACAGGCTCATTTCATATTATACGAAAAAAATTTCCAAGGATTTGTTTTTTTGTTTAATTTCATTTGTTATATATGAAAATAAGCTTTTGTTTATTACAGATACATATATATTTGTTTTTGCTGTTTACTTTTTACGATAACTATAGGCTAAAAAAAATTTTACAAGTGGGAATCGAATAATAAATACGAAATATAATCATTAAAATATTGTATATATATATATTGTAAGTAAAGGGGAGAGCGTATTGGACAATAGATGTAATAATGCACATGCATTCATCGGTATTTGATGGTCAAAATTAAAAAAAAAATCCCCACAAGCCTATTCATCCCACAAAAAAAGGTCTAAAACCACAGCAGCATTAGGGAGGAAAATAGGCTTAATAGGATTTTTTTTTAATTGAAACCATCAAATACTAGACAAATTAACAACTGTTTACTACATAGAATTTTCCATACAATTGTTTTTGAAATTATTTGCTTTCGTATGCATTGTGTTTTGTTGTTGCTATTGTAGATAACCCTAAATCCTGTGGGAATTTCTCTTTTTTTTTTTTAATACAGCAGCAAAGAAATCCCCTTCCAAGACCTTGAATCTCTACAACATACATAAACAATCACAACATATTTCCAAATAATTCAAAAATCTATTTTCAAAAGTTTTTTACACATAAAAAACATTCACTCTTCTCTTAATTGGGGTGTGTAGCATTTTTGTTTTGTGTTTGATTATTTTAAAGTAGCTAAAATTTAAATGTGTGTGTGTTCTTGATTGTAAAATGAGTAAAACTACTAAAAAAAATTAAAATAATTTTATCTTATATATTACAAAATTAAAAAAAAATATATATATAATTTTTTTGTTAGCTTTTGTTTTCTTAATTGTTTTTGTTTACGGAGCATAAAAATTTTAAAACTTTTCTCTGTTTTCTTTAATTATTTAATAATAACTATTTAATAAGTCTATAGCAGAAATTTATAACTAAACTCACTTTAAATCAAATTTACGCTTTTTTCTTTTTGTTTTATTGTGGGAGAGTTGTTCTTACTACAACTCTCCCGTCCCTTATGTTAATTTTCTCGTTTCTTCTTCTTGCTACTAAGCAGCATTTTTGTTTTCTATATCGAGCTCTTGCCGATTTCTTCTCTCTATATATATATATTTTTCTTGTCATATAATTTTTACATAAGCTCCCCCTACTAAGCAAATAGAGTGGTCTGTGTCTTCATTTCATTTCAATTTTTTCTCTCAGTGTAACTGTGTCAAAATTTACTTCTACTATTTGTTCATGGATGATCTCCTCAAACGCCTTAATACTCATTCGGGCCTATCTTCATTTTCACTATTCGTGGAGAGATTTAAGGAATTGTCGGCACTTCCCGATGACGATTGGCGTGTGTGACGTGTTGAACGTAGTTCTCGTCTCTTCTCTGGCGGTTGATCGGATATTAGCGAATGATCGGCTCCCGATCTTGGGCGTTTTAGGCGACCAGATGAGCGTCGCGTTTCTTCGTTATTCGATGATGTGTTATTTGCAGATTCGTGTGAGGCCAAATCTTCTATGCTACCGCTGTGTATGGAACTTGCAGCAGAACTTGCTGTTGAGGTGGGAGGAGGAGGTGGTGCTTGTTGCTGTTGTTGTTGAGCGGCTTGAGCAGAACTATTAGAGGCAGAACTGGATGGACTTGGTTGTTGTTGTTGCTGTTGATTCGATTGTGCCGGTTTTTTGAGTATTGGTTGTATTATCAGTTCATCAGCTTCTTCATAGGGTGGTGGCATTTTTGCCGCCTCTGCAGCATTGGTTATGGTTAGTGAAATTCTTGATTCACTACGCTCGGATCTTTCACTGCTGGAACTGGCTCCAGAACTAATTGGTGGGGCTATTGTTATGGTGGTTTGTGAGGGTAAATTCGCCGCTATGCCCGCTGAATTCAGTGGCGTTAGTGTGACCTTATCCGCTTCTGGTTGGGCTGAGGAAGATGATGCCGAAGAACCACTGCCACCACCTCCGCCTCGTATGCTCTTCTCTATGCTTGTCATGCCGCCACCCAAATTCATGGAAAATCCAGCGGCTGCCAATGCTGCGGCTGCATTCAAATCGTCTTTAAGCGAGGATGTTGAAGTTTCAGTTCTTTGTCTCTTCGACTTGTGGTGATCGTCGTTGGATGATGACGAATAAGATGGTGTGGATGAAGCCGCCGATGTGGGTATCAGTGATATACCCGATCCTAGGCCCAGTGTTTTGGTATAGTAATCCATTTGTTTCTGGAAGGCATCCTTGGCTAATGCATCTTGATCCCTTTGCCTCTTTGATGATGAAGACGAAGAGGACGTCGACTGCGTCGATGAACCACCCGTCAGACCGGCCAAACTGCCTGTTAAACTGGCTAAGGAACCAGGACCGGTTAGAGGCAATGAACCCCCAGCGGCGGCCATTGCTTGTGCAGCCATTTCAGCCAAAAATGCTTGGCTAAAGTCAGCTGGCATTCCAGGTATTTGTGGCAAAGCTGCAGCAGCAGCGGCCGCGGCGGCAGCAGCTGCTTTTGCACTTTTGCTGGATGAGTTATTGGAAGATGAGTTATTATTGGATGAAGATGATGACGAGCCGGCAGATCCGCCTGTCATCGATGGTGGTAATTTTCCCTGTGACAAAGCCTGCAGAGTGGCCAGGTCTGTGGGCAACTGACCTCGAGCCAAGCACTCCATTAGTTTTTGTTGTTCCTTTGCGGCCTGTTGAGCCGCTAAGGCTGCCGCATTCGCCGATGAATTCGACGAAGACGATCGTTTATCACTTATTGTGGATGAAGATGGTGTGCTGGCTCCCGATATTGGAGGCATACCCAGGGAATTCATTAGACGGGTGGCCTGTGCCAAATCCATATTAGCCATACGTGAAAAGGATTCCAACAGCTGAGCATCTGCGGGAGGCATAAGAAGATTCGACAATTGTGCCATCTCTGCAGACGCTTGGGCGGCTGCTGCTCTGCTTGCAGACGATTGCCGGCCTCTAGAGGAAGTGCTCTGCGAACTACTTGACCCTGTATTTGACGAACCAGCCATACTTGCGGCCATAGCATTCATAAGATTTGCGGCCTGTGCAGCCGAGGAGGCAGCATTAGAAGACGATGAGGAGGATCTAGAGTTGGAGGATTTTGATTGAGATTGATGGGCCTTCGTCTGTGTGGTCGAAGTTGAACCGGAGGAAGAGGCCCCATTCATTAAATATTGCTGGGCCAACTGATCATAGGCTGCACCTAAGCCAGTTGAACCCAATCCAGCCGAACCCAAAGAGTAAGGATTCAAACCACCCATACCCATGGGTGGATACAACAAAGAAGGATTTCCAAATAGGAAAGGAAAACCGGCAGCCAATTGTGATGCACTTGGTCCTCCTGAATTCTTTGAGTTGGAACTTGAACCGGTATTTCCGGTTGATAAAGCTGAAGCTCCCAAAGCCGCTGCAGCAACAGCAGCAGCTGCTGCATTTTGTTGTAGTAATTCGGCTTTAGTTGGCTTCTTATTAGAATTCGATGAACCTGAGCCTTGACCAGAGCTCTTGCTATTCGAGCCACTCGTGGAGGAAGACGATCCTGGCATGCCCCCTAAACCACTCAAAGCAGGTCCAGCTGCTGCCATAAGTGTGGCCAGTGATTGGGCATCCATACCAGCCAAATTTCCCAAACCACCCATACCCGCTAAACTGGCAAATAAGTTCATATTGTTTAGATTTCCCAGTCCAGGAATGTTACCCATGCCCGGCATACCGGCAAATGGCATGGACAACAAGGGATTCTTTGGGTCAAATGCTGACAAAGGATTCTTAGGATCAAAGGAACCAAGACCTGGTAAACTAGCCAATAAATTGGGATTTAAGCCGGCCAATGAACCAAATTGCATGGCAGCATTGGCCTGATCCATTGCCGATTGCCTAGACGATTTCTTCGAACTCGAACTCGATGACGATTGCGACTGAGAAGATTGCTGTTGCGAAGTAGAGTGGCTGCTGGATGAAGCATTACTAGAAGTCGATGAAGGTCTTCCACTATGTCCTTTACTTGAATTCGAGTAACTAGATTCCATAGGTTTGGGCGAAGGGGCAGACATAGGATTTTGCATTTGTTCCAACCACTTGGGATCAACTTCATAGTTGGGATTTTCCGTTAGCCTGTGAACAAAGTGGTTTTATTAGAGCCATGAGAGTATGGGGAAAGGTAGCGAACACTCAGAACTTACCATTGCATTAGTCTCTTGAGCTGTGGTGCCTTGTTACCGGCTAAACGTTTGCCTGTCTGCTTATTAATCACTGGCACAGGTTCGTCTCCAGTCAGTCCTGGAGGTGGGCCTCCCATTGACTGTTGCTGATGCTGTTGTTGTTGTTGCGATGCAGCAGACTGACTGTGTGATTGCGATGCAGATGATTTAGATGATGACATTTGTGAAGCTGATAGCGATTGTTGAGCAGGTGTGGATGACTGTTGACGATTCGATCTTCTTCCACTGGAACTTGTCGATGGAGCATTACTGCTTCCACTTCCTGGATAATCCATACTCAAAGGTGCACTCATATCCGTTAACCATTTGTCGACTTTAGTGTCCATTGGTCCTCCATATTTGGTGCTACAAAATACAAAAACTATTAACTGGAATCCCTTTGTGAGGAGGCATCGATAAACTTACTTTAATTTCATAGCTTGCTCCATGTCAGCCAACATACTTTCGTACAATTTACGCTGTGCTGGAGGTAAGCATTGCATCATTTTTTGCTGTTGCTTAATGAATGTCTGAGGATCAGTGGCCATTGTCTGGGCCAATAGAGCATTCAAACTATCTTTGGCAGATAAACTTCCCATGCCGGCCATATTTTGCAAGGCTGATAAACCAGAACTAGATGAATTCGCCGCAGACGATGAAGACGACTGTTGTGAACTGCTCGACTGTGAACTGCTCTTTCCTTCTGCAAGATGAAGAAAGAAAAAAATCGAAAATAAAAGTTTAGTACGACTTCTTTAGTTGGTGGGTGTGCCAAATTGTAATTGCAAAAGCTCAGAGACTCAAACTCACTTCCGGGCACTGTCGTAACAGTGATAGTAAATGGTTTTTGATTTTGTTGTTGTGATGCCATCGAAGAGGGCACATTGGCCGGAGTTACCGATACACTGGGTGGTATTTGAGGTTTCTTCGACGAAGGCAAAGATGGATCGGGGAAAGTCTTTTGTTCTTTAGCAGCCGAAAGTCCCAATACAATTTCATCCAACTTCTTACGTTTCTTTTCTTTACCCACCACAGGTTCTTCAATAGTCTGTAAATAGGAAAATGTGTTGATTAATTGGGGTCAGCAGGGCAAGGCTAGAAAAACTTACGCAATTATTCTTCTTCATGAGTTTATTGAGAGTATCATCCAATTTGCCACCACCTTTGCTGGCCATTGAAGGGAATGCCGAACTCAAGGCAGCATGTATACTAGAAGTAGAGGCCTGCGATGTAGAGGAAGATGATGATTTCTTGGGTCCCATTGAAAAATCTTGAACTTCACTCAAATCAATGGCTCCCGCCGAAGCAGACTTCATGATATCGGCCATATTCATTTTTGGTAAACTATAAAATCAATGGATATATTAGAATAGCACTTTGAATGACTTTTTTGTTCGAATAATATACCTGGAGGATAAATCCATAGCTCCTCCCATTGAGGAGGGTGGTGGTGTTTTTAGTGGCGGTACAGCTGGTTTATTAAATTGACCCGATGATTGGCGGCTTAGAGGCGCATGTTGATGAGCTGGAGGAGGCTGTAAAGCTGAAGCCAATGATGAATTTGGTGCTGGTGAAGCAGCAGACGAAGACCTTCTTGAAGATGATCCTCCTGTATTGCTGCCCCCAGCAGATGCCGCAGCAGCCATGTTGGCAATCTCTGTTTCCCAATCTTTAGCAGCTACTGAAAATGATGGGTGTTACATTCAAGGCTAAATGCATAGAGCTCAATATACTTACATGATTGTGAACTATTTAGTAGAGCATGCAATTTCGCCCGCTCCGTCTCTACATCGATGGCTATGTGACGCTTGCGTTTTTTACCCGAATTTGTGTTATTTGCATTTGAGCTGGGTGTAGGAGTACTATTGCCTGCACTGGGTATGGTAAGACCGGATAAAGCAGTCAACGACATACCTGGCAATAGAGCGCTTAGGGCACTTGCATTACCACCAGCAGCTGCCACGGCTGCAGCCATAGCGGCATTTAAGCTATTGGCATCCAATCCACTAAGACCGGCCGCTGCCGCTGCAGCGGCTGCTGCTGCAGATACTGAAGATACATTTGGTGGTGGAGGAGCTGGGGTCGATATTTTGGGTGTTGTAATTGGCGACGCATTTACCGGTGTCAACGGTATTGGAGAAGGTGCCGGAGGCGTTGCAGTTACAGCATTAGCCGCTTGTTGTTGAACCTGTGAGGTTGGCAAATGTTTAGTTACACCCTGATCGGTGGTGATGGTAATGACATCAGGTGTAGTGGAACGTTTTTCAATTGCTACACTCAAATGAGGTATGGCTTCATGGAGACCAATATTAAGCTCAATACCCTTGCATCCGGCCAAGGCAGAGTAATCCTTATCCACTGGCCATTTGCCAGTTTCAACACAGGTTACAATATGACATACACGTCGTTCCAAGGCAAAATCTTTAAACCATCTAATCAAACACATTTCCAATTTAGGTTTCTCCAATTTTTGTTTAGCAGCACCTGGCTGTATAACTTCCAAATCGGGGAAACGAGCTTTAAGCTCAGCGGCTTGTTTGTTGCATTCTTCTTCGACAGCTTTTTCTTTTTCTTTCATGACTTCCTCATCATCGGGATCTGGATTGGAGCCACTAGTTGCAGTAGCCAAGTCCAGGATTTCTTCTTCATTTGAGGATTTCTTAGAATCGTCCGAAGATGATTTCTCTTTAGGCTTGCTATCTTCCACGGTAGGTTCCTTGGATTTTTCTTCTTCATCCTTGGTGAGATCTTCGTCAACAGATTTATCAGATTCTTTCTTATCTTCATCTCCTACTGATAAGTCCTCTTTTTTATTTTCTATGGTCTTATCATCCTCCTCCTTTTCATCCTTGGATTTATTCTCTTCAGTTTCGCTAGATGGTTTGTCGTCTTCTTCAGAGATCTCCTTTTCGGATTTTTCTTTTTTAGATTTTGATAAATCTTCTTCTACTTCCTCATCCACATCCATTGAGGTTTCTTCTGTAACTTCCTTGGATTGTTTCTTCTTCTTCTTCTTTGGCGACTCTTCTGCAACCAATACATCCTCTTTCTCCTCCTTTTCGGCGTCATTCGATTTTGTTTTTTCCAAAGACAAAGGTTTATTATCATCACCTCCTTCCACATCATCATCATCATCGTCTTTTGTAAGATCTTGACATTCGATGTCTTCTTTAATGCTCTTATTGGTGGATAAATCCTGGTTCTTTTCACTTTCATCCTCTGCTGCAGCGATATCATCCGATTTCTCTTTTTTCAAATCTTCCGATTTTATATCATCACCCTCGCTCTTTACTTCTTTCTTTAAGGAATAATTCTCCTTTTTGATTAGACTACTCTTGGTCAAGAGCTCGTCATCCAAATCGATAATTTCATCCTTAATTTGTGAAGCACCCGAAGCGGGTAATTTCTCAGCATTTAAAGCCTCCAATTTTATGGAACGTTGTATTTGAGCCTCCAATTCACGTATGAAACGTTTTTCGGAATCAGCAAATGAAAACGAGTGATCATTGAATATGAATGTCTCCGATCGGTATAGACCATGTTTGAGTACAGCTGCCAAAAGTTCTTTGTCATGCTTTCCGGGTTCCCACCAATCGGGTGTATCAGCATTTACCATGCAGAGTTTTAGTCGTTCCTCCAATTGAGGATGTTTGGCAACTTCTCTCAATTTCGACAGTAATTCCAGCCGATCAAGAATTAATTTCGCATGATCCTCACTTATATCCTCAATGATACCCTCGAGACCTTTCTCATTTTCAGACAATTTAACTCCAGCCTGTCGTTTGCACATTGTTATGAAAACTTTATAGTAATCACTAAGCGTCTCATCACTCTTACGCTCCAGATGGGCCATTTGTTTGAATTTCGTCCAATCGGGTACTAGACTTGTGGTACCAGGTGTTAAGGCTGAAGGCGGCAACAAATCGACACCATAACCGGTAAGTACACGTAAGAATTCATATTCTTCACGTCTATTCCATTTCTTGGGTATACATTGAAGACGTTGCATTTCTCGTTCTTTGGCAACCATTTCCATTTTGCCTTGACGTTCCATTTTCTGCAAAGAATAAGATGGAAAAGAGAAAATTCACAAATTAGTATAGATTTTTAAAAAGGTAAGGGAGTATGGATTTTTTTTTAATACAACTATTTAATAAAAAATACACATTAATGTTATTGAACTAATAATAAATAAATGAGTGCTCGGTGAAGATGAAAAATTAAAAAGTCTTTTTCTTTTATAATTTCTTCGTGATCAAAGCTCTTCCACAAGGAGATATAGACTTATCTCCTTTACAATGTTGTTATAAAAAAATCTCAGGATCTCTTTAAAAGATGATATAATAGTGATAGCATACAGAGGAAGTTATAAAAATCGTCAAAGAAAAAATCTCTAGATCTAGCCAAATGTTATGGGAAAAAACCCATAATGCCTAAAAGTATGCTTCGAAAAATCCCTATGTGACCTGCATTACTGAGAGCAGATAAATCACCGCTGACAAACATTGTAGGATAGAAGCCACGAACTTCTATATGCACAAAATCACAATGTTAACCATTGCATCAGATTTATGATGATAAACTTTAGATAGATAAACTTTATCGTAAATTTTAAAACTCTTTTACTATACAAATAGTGTCAATAGATTTTTTTGAATATGGACATAAGTCAATAATTTAATTTTTATGAATCGCAAACGGGTGAATTTTATTGTATTCACTTTTCCTTCTCAAAGCCTTCTAGCTGTCTCATGTACCGCCTGAAAGTATGCAAATATCTCAATCAAATGTTTCTATAAAATGGGTACTGCTCCGAACTTTCAATATCAAGGATTTTTCGACTAAAAATGAAATAAAATGATGGCTTAGTTAATTTACATCAAATTTGAAAAAAAATGTCACAATTGGTAAAAAAATGTCACAATTGTTTAAAAAAAAAAAATGTACCACTCTTTTAGCGAATGATACTTTTTGTGCCACTTTTCAAAAATTCTAAAAATGTTCAATGGACATGCAATCTACACTACTAACAATTGTTATATAGTTGTTGTATCTAATCAAGTTTTAATATAATCTATATTTTTTTCTGAAAACATTTCTCCACGATCAGACTTTCGTCATATCACACAAAATAAAATCCATAATTCCAACTCACTATTATTGGTAGTCATGGGATGGATTTTATTCAAAACACCACAAATCTACATAGACTTAAATTACGAAATCAACCAAATTGTCTCCAATCAAATTACTTCCTCCTAAGTAGGGGAATATTCAATTATATAGGCAAAAAAGAATGCAATATTCAAACGAACAAATGATTTCCAATACAAAACACCCTTGAATATAAGAAAGAAAATCGATAATTTGTCGCATTTGTGTAATAGTAGGGCAATTATTTATTTAGTTTGCTGGAAATAAATTATAATTGTAATAACAAATGACCTTTTCTTTTGTTTCCATTCCCCACTAAAATCATTAGTGTTGTAGTCATTGTGTAGATGAATATGTAGATACCTATAAATCCACATTTATCGCCATGAAATATATAAGGATCAATATGTAAATTATATGAAATGAAGAATCTATAATTTTATTTTTTTTAAGTGAAATCATCGTCAATGAAAAAAATGTTTAACAATTTTCATTAATGTATATATAAACATTTATTGATATTTTAAACCTCTGCATAGAAAATGTCACCAAAATATTTCCAATTAAAAAAGTTGAAAACGTAATCAATTAAAAAAACATACAAATGCACAAACTTATTATACCCTGTACCACAGTAGTGGTGAAGGGTATAATTAACTGATACAATTAACTTTTTAATCAAATTAAAACATACACAAAACAAATCTGATTCAATCACGAAATTAAATGATTCAATTAATTTTTTAATTGAAATGTCTTCAATCACAGAAATGATAGTATTAATTAAAAAATTAATTGATCCAATTAAACAATTAATTGAAGGTCAATTAAAAAATTAATTGATACTATTAATTTTTGTGATTTTATGTTTCAATTAAAACAATTTTTGAATCAATTATATTTTAAATTGAATGTTTGTTAAAACTCAATTAAAATTTTAATTGGAAAAATTTTCGTGAATTTTTTTCTGTGTAGAGTCAATTAATAAAATTATTGAAAAATTTTTACATTTTTATTTAAAATATTAATTATCCCAATTAACATTTTATTTATTTTATATTTATTGTAAAAATAGTCAAGTCTTTAGGCCAATATAATTAAATAAAAAATATTTCCAAAAAAATTTAAACTGTGAAATAATTTTAATTGAACTAATTAAAAGATTAATTGAAAGTGACAGAAGAAATCAATTAATTTTTTTAATTATATATATTTGTTATTTCTAATTAATTCTGTGATTGACACCATCATTTTCTTGATTTACTCTTTTTATTAATTAACAAAATAATTGAATCAATTAATTTCGTGATTGAATCAGAAAAGAATATTTTTCTGTAAATAAAAAACATTCAAATTTCGTTTAGGTTTAAAGTTAAAAATGTTCCAAACTTGCTTTTTTATTTAGTCTACTTTTAAGAGAACAAAGCTGAACTTAATAGTTTTCGAAATGTGTGTCAAAAAAAGAAGGAAAAAGTCCATTAAATGAGATTAAAAACTCTTTAAATTAAATGAAATGTCTACAATGAACATTCGATACATTTAGGGTCGGTTTCTGAATTGGTGATCGTGTCGATAAAAAAATGTTTTTTTTTTTCGCATACAAAAAATTTTGCTAGCCGGTGGATTATCCTCCTGTTAAGTACTAATTGGAGGATGAGAAACCGGGTCTTTTATTATAATAAAAATAACTGCAAAAATTTCCCATGACAAACCCTAATATACAAATCTACATATGAACATGTTGCGCTCGTGTGTGTGTGTGTATATATAAATTAGTCATTTAAATGACTTTTAATAAATGTTTAGTTAGAAAATATGTATTAAAGAGGGAAAATAAAACTATGAACGAACATTAGGCTAAACGCGAATGAGTACATATAACGGAAATAAGAAGGGGGAGAGCGTTGGTACTTATAGAGGTACAATGGAGGACATATTTTTGTATCCTAATAAAATTCTAAACAGATAAAATCTCACTGGTATCCAAAGGATTTGTCTCACTGGTATCCAAAGGATTTTGATATTATTTTCTAATCAATGTCGATGTTTCATTATAATTCTGATTTTTTAAGGAAGCAACGTGATACTTTGGATACTTAAAACCAGACCACTACTACTTTCACACTGTGCTTGAATTCTCCTCAAAGTTCATTGCGCTAATAAGTCTTTCTCCCATGTTCCGATGTTCAGAAACGCAAATCACAAAAAAATATTTTTCTTATATCGAAATGCTATTGGACTTCCATCCAATTATGGTATCACCATTTCATTAAAGAGAACCATATTGTCAAATTTTAATTTTATAAGTCTTAGGTTTGAGAAATTATCGCTTCCTAGTTCACCGTCCAAAAACAAAACATTTTGTTCTTAAAACAGGTTTGGGGTGATCATATTCCTTCTCTGCATACACAGATAGGTGAGAATTCTACTTTAAATGTTCATTGTTTGAGTTGAAACCGTTATAAATGTAAAATGAGAGCAAAAAAGCTAATCCCTCGGAAAAAACCTAAACATTGGCAACACTGCTGACCACTATCAATTTATGTGATAAATTTATAAGTGTGTATAAGATTCAAAATATTTTAACCCCTCAGTCGAAAGACAAGCAATATCCAAAGGTACCACCTAATGCTAAGCGAATATAATAAATGGAAGAATTACAAACATATGTACCATGCATAAATAGAAATAATAAATAAAAATGAAAAACTCTAGCATTTCATGCACACATTGTATCGTTGTATATACCAATTGCACACAATAGTAAATACGCGCGCCTTCATCACCTATATTTTAAGTCGGAATGGTAAGCAGAAACCATCACTGGGTGAAAGCGTACATAGTTCGTTTTCATTGTGTGTATCTCCTCCTTCTCCTCCTTGTTTTGCACAACCCATAACCTACTCTTTACACCGCCTTCAAAATCAAAATGTCTCAAATTGCCATTGCCACACATAGAAAACGAGTCACTAGTGTTTGCAATCATATGCGACAACGAATCGAGATGGGCAGCGCACTTACCACCCCAGTTCCCTAATGTCAGGCTGTATTGCAAAAACAAAAACAAAAAACACAAGAAAAAACTTCCCCCAAAATGAGACCAGAGAGAATGAGAGGCAAACAGGACGAAAAAAACGATTTTAATGAAAAATCACCCAAAATATGGCCCACAAGTATAACAACAATGTAGGTGGTCGCGACTTATAGCTACCTAAGAGCTATTTGCAAAACCAAATCAAATACAAAATTCAAAACAGAGACCCAAAAAATAAGCTAAACCCTATTAAAGGACGAGAATACAGATTTGAACATTTCGTCGGTGGTTGTCTAATGGTAATGTCGCTGCTTTTGCCCTATCTCTCTGAGAATGCAGCAGCCGGCTGTGACTGACTAACATCGACTAATAATAATGAACATTAATAAAATACATTGAAAAAGACGAAAAAATAATACAAATAAAAGTAAAATTTCATTTTGCACCCCCTAATTCTATCCAGAGTACATCCAAATCACATTCAACATTATTACCATCACCACCACCACTAGCAAATGCTACTGTCAACGTCATTATCTTTGCCCACTAAATCGTCATCAAATTCCCCCCCAAACGTCATTAGTATTATTGTCACGAGTATAAGCCATACTCACCCAAATAAATACCATCTACACATCCATATACAAATACACGGTAAAGAAGAAGCAAGAGCAACACAATTTATCTCAAAATGTGCTTGAGCTGTATTTAAAATGAAATAATATTGGTAAAAAGAAGAGAAGGCTGGGAAGAGGAAGAGAGTGTTGTGTATTCTACACGTTGAATTTATAAAAATTTACATTGTCCCTTTCTATACATACAATTGTAGGGATGCCAATGACAGAATCCTGAATTGTACATCAGATCCTTGTCATAAATCGAACAAGTAGTGGTGGTAATGTATTATTTGCACAATGTTGACTTAGTAAGAAAAAATATTGAGTCGAATACAGTTATAACGAAATCACAGATATCCGAGTTTTTGGTTCGTTGTAACTATGACAAAGAACGCTAAAAAATGTTTATATATTTAGTCACTTGGAATTTAAGTGACATTGAAATTGAAAGACAATTTCCTTTATTTTTCTACTGATCTGATTTAAAAAAGAATATATTTTTAATGAAAATGTCTTAAAAACACGCTATAAACATAATTGTATTATAAACGTAGCCTAATTAGCCTAATATGAAAGATTATGCAAACTAAATTTTAGGACAAGCAATTTTTTTGCAGAGTTTTTATTAAAGAATTAAAATTAAAATTTATTTAAAATAATTTTCATAATCTTTTTAAAAATGTATCGAATCTTTCTTTAAAGTAAAGAAAAAACATATTTGATTTAGCTCCGTTAGGCATTAAAGCTACTATTACCATACAAATTCCATCGATAAACTGTCAGTAAATTATTTTTGAATATGGGCAATAACCTTTAAAGAAACTGAGATATTGAATCTAAAGGTATTGAATAAGGTATTCAAAAGGTATTTAAAAAATACCAAAGGCAAACAAATCTGTAACCCTTTGACTACCGACCGATCCCCACCATATTCTGCATTTAAAGTTTTTACCAGATTGTGGTCATCACTGTTGCTACAATTACCCTGATTGAAAACAGAAAACACCAAAATATTTCCAATTAAAAATTTCATTGAAGTTGAAAACGTAACCATTTACGTTACGTTCAAAAATTCAACTGATACAATTTACTTTTTAATCAAATTAAAAAATAAAGTCAATTAAAATAACACTAGTCTACACTGAAAATGTACATTTGATGAGAGGTATTTTGATCTTCTGAATTCGAAAAAAATGTTAAAAAATTTTTTATGGAACAGTTTTTGAGATATCCCGTTATTTTTAGTGTTTCATTAAACAAATGATATCTCGAGTTAGAAATGTCCGATTATATCGCTGTTGGTACTTAAATGAAAGGTATTGAGATGACGAATAATCTGTGTAATGTTAAGTGGTTAAAAAAACTATCGATGCAAAAAGGGCAAATTTTCAAAAAAAAATCATGTTTTACAGTGTCCCTTTTGCGCCTGAAAAGTAGTCGCATCTCATCAAATGTACATGAAAAAAAATTATTTTGTAAACTAGTGTAATGATTGTTTTATTTAATTAAAATAATAATTATCCCAATTAAATTTTAAATAAAACAAAACATTTTAATAAAATTAATATTTTAAATAAAATTAAAAAAACAACAACAAACAAATAAAATCATATGAATTTGGAAATTCTGTTCGAAAATATGTAATTAGTTTCTATATACTAGAATCATTAAATTTTGGTTCAAATTTAAAGGAAATCAAAAAAATTGTATGAAAATTACAGGAAATTAACATCATCTGAATTAGTTAATAAATAATTGATTCCCTTAAAAATAATTTGAGTTTTGTGGCAAAAATTAATACAATTTTTATATGAATCAATTAAAACAAGTATATACGGCCGCAAGTTCGGCCAGGCCGAATCTTATGTACCCACCACCATGGATTGCGTAGAAACTTCTACGAAAGACTATCATCTACAATCGAATTACTTGGGTTTTGGTATCTTAAAACTTCTTAACATCGTTTTCTAAATTGTGATTTAGTCCATACATGGTATATATTAGACAAAAAAGTTATATAGAGTTAAGTCTACAAATAATTACGAATCAATATGGACTTTTTGTACGTAGAGAGCCAGAATTGAAATATGGGGGTCGCTTATATGGGGGCTATATACAATTATGAACTTGATATGGACCAATTTTTGTGTGATTGGGGATCGATTTATCTGAGGGCCATATATAACAACAGACCGATATGGACCTAGTTAGGCATGGTTGTTAACGACCATATACTAGCACAATGTACCAAATTTCAACAGACTCGGATGAAATTTGCTCCTCCAAGAGGTTCCAAAACCAAATCTCGGGATCGGTTTATATGGGGCTATGTACGATTATGGACTGATATGGACCACTTTTGGCATGGTTATTAAATATCATATACTACCACCACGTACCAAATTTCAAGCAGATCGGATTAATTTTGCTTCTCCAAAAGGCACCGGAGGTCAAATCTGGGAATCGGTTTATATGGGAGCTATATATAATTATGGACTGATAGGAACCAATTCCTGCATGGTTGTTGGATACCATATACTAACATCACATACCAAATTCCAACCGAATGGGAAGAATTTTGCTCTTCCAAGGAGCTCTGGAGGTCAAATCTGGGGATCGGTTTATATGGGGCCTATATATAATTATGGACCGATATCGACCAATTTTTGCATGGGAGTTTGAGGCCATATATTAACACCACGTACCAAATTTCAACTGAATCAGATGAATTTTGGTCTTCCAAGAGGTTCCGGAGGTCACATCTGGTGATCGGTTTATATGGGGGCTATATATAATTATGAACCGATGTGGACCAATTTTTGCATGGTTTTTAGAGACCATATACTAACATCACGTACCAAATTTCAGCCGGATCGGATGAAATTTGCTTCTCTTAGAGGCCTCGCAAGCCAAATCGGGGGATCGGTTTATATGGGGGCTATATATAATTATGGACCGATGTGGACCAATTTTTGCATGGTTGTTAGAGACCATATACTGACACCATGTACCAAATTTCAGCCGGATCGGATGAAATTTGCTTCTCTTTGGAGCCTCTCAAGCCAAATCGGGGGATCGGTTTATATGGGGGCTATATATAATTATGGACCGATGTGGGCCAATTTTTGCGTGGTTGTTAGAGACCATATACTATCACCATGTACCAAATTTCAGCCGGATCGGATGAAATTTGCTTCTCTTAGAGGCCTCGCAAGCCAAATTTTGGGGACCGTTTATATGGGGGCTATACGTAAAAGTGGACCGATATGGCCCATTTGCAATACCATCCGACCTACATCAATAACAACTACTTGTGCCAAGTTTCAAGTCGATAGCTTGTTTCGTTCGGAAGTTAGCGTCATTTCAACAGACCGACGGACGGACATGCTCAGATCGACTCAGAATTTCACCACGACCCAGAATATATATACTTTATGGGGTCTTAGAGCAATATTTCGATGTGTTACAAACGGAATGACAAGGTTAATATACCCCCCATCCTATGGTGGTGGGTATAAAAATATTTGCAAGTGTCGAAAAAATCAAATAATTTTTTAATCACAAATAATTTTAATTTCCAATTAATTATTTGATTCAATTCAATTAAAAAAAATAATTGTATCAATTAAATCAGATTTCTTTTGTTCTGTGAATTCATTGGTCTGAATGACAAGTGATGATGAACATTTTTTAAACTCCTAACACATATGAATTCCCTAGCTCAAAATCGTCAAGCCAAATGACGAGGAACCAATACAACTGGGAAGACTAAAACAAAATAAAGAAGATATACAAATGAAGGACATACACATAAACACATATCGTACTCAAAATCCTACGATGGGAATGACTATGATCATCATGATTATGTTACCCTGTGTGCTTCATGATAAATATATATATGGATAAATGTATGAATAGATATGTGCAAATGTTTTAGTACCACCAATTGCACGGTTTTCGTATATCTGAACCAAATACAACATAAAGTATTGAACCTAACCATAAAAACACCCCATTTTAACAATAACAACAACAACATTCCAACTCATTCATTTCAAGCCGTCGCTGTCGTATGTAAACACACAGAAGGTAAAGGGCCGAATTTAGTAGTCGTCATATCCATCGACAAAGCACCATGATGATGATGATGATGATGATATACAACGGTTACAGAAGGCAGACGTTGAAAAAGGAAAACGCCGACTACAAAAGAGGACATTATCATGACAAAGAGGTGAATTAAGGGGAAGAATAGGATATACCTACTCTACATACAAACACATTCACAAAATTTAGCACGTATTATAAAGAAATATAGCATGGAAGAAGAGGGGGAAAGCGGGAGGGAGGTAAAATGAAATGAGAAAAAATGTAAAACAAAAACTTCATTATTTGTTAGAAAAATGTGTGCTTGCTACATTTGGTTATAATAAATTTTCGTATAAAGTCTTTGTTGCCACATCCAGCCATACTTAGTGGAATCTTTTATGGACATGTATGTATGTATATATGGAATATTCAACTACAGACATACAAATATATTTCGTTATACTAAACCCATCATCCATGCATAAGAGGACCTACAAACGGCCTATTTCAAAGGAATATAGGTAAAAGACAAGTAATTAACCCACTAAGGAATGGAGATTATATTGAAAACAAACAAAATGAAAAGCTTTGATAACTACACAGAAAAAATATCTCAAAAATGTTTCCAATTAAAAAGTTGATAAAAGTTGAAAACTTTTTCAATTAAAAAATTGATTGGTATAATTAACTTTTTAATCAAATCAAGAAAAGTTCAATGTTAACTAAAAATTAATTGATACAATTAACATTTTAACCAACCTCGAAAAACTCAGTTAAAAAAATATGGATTTTTTAATAATTTTGTAATTAAAAATTTATTTGAAACAAACAAACTAAAAATACTAAGCCAGTTAAGAAAGTATTTGAAAGTAGTTAGGTTAGGTTAGGTGGCAGCCCGATGTATCAGGCTCACTTAGACTATTCAGTCCATCGTGATACCACATTGGTGAACTTCTCTCTTATCACTGAGTGCTGCCCGATTCCATGTTAAGCTCAATGACAAGGGACCTCCTTTTTATAGCCGAGTCCGAACGGCGTTCCACATTGCAGTGAAACCACTTAGAGAAGCTTGGAAACCTTCAGAAATGTCACCAGCATTACTGAGGTGGGGCAATCCACCGCTGAAAAACATTTTGGTGTTCGGTCGAAGCAGGAATCGAACCCACGACCTTGTGTATGCAAGACGGGCATGCTAACCATTGCACCACGGTGGTGAAAGTAGTTACGTTTTTAATTAAAAAAAATATTGAGTTTTGCAATCAATAACAATTACATTTTAAATTGAATCAATTAAAAAAATCATGGAAATTTGCTAATGAAATCAATATTTTAATAAAGTTTTTTGTTTTTGGTACCCAATTAAAACTGTGATTGATACTATATTTTTCGTGATTGAAGACATTTCAATTAAAAAATTATTGGATCAATTAATTTCGTGATTGAATTAGAAAAAATTCTGTGTACTATAATTGTCCCGATATTAAATACACGACCGGCAAAATTCAGTGGTTTAATTCGCATATACTTTTCTTCTTTAAAAAAAAAATCCAAATATATCACAAGTATAGAAGTCTATGTAGCCTGCTACATTTTCCAAATTAAGTAATTCTAGTGGCAAAAATTCGATATTAATATATAATCCTGATTAAAGGAACTATTTAAAATGCGGCACAATTTGAAAAATTAAGTGTGATATATTAAAGTCGAATTGCCGTAATGTATTTCGAATTCCGGAAATGAAATTTATCTATATAATTCAGTAAGGAAGGTGTGAGTGGTAAATGTTAAGAACTTTTGTGTCGCATAAGTGGAGGTAACCGACTTTTATCCCTCTTTAAACTTCCATAATAGTGAATCCAAGGATCTCAATAGGTATGGTGAATTGTTACTGGTTAGACTATGTTAGAATTCCTTTATAATAATAACAAGTGGATTTCAATTTAACAGTATTTTCTTTTATAAAAAGAAATGTTTATTAATCTTCGGGTAAGTAAAAGGCGTCTTTGTCCACGGTCCATAACAAACCCATTTAATTACAAGAAATTTTAGTGTTTACCACAATTTGTTTTTTGTGTATCACTAAACATTATTGAGACGTGAGAATTCACTATTGGACTGCGGGGCAGTGTAATTTCCTATAGGGAATATTCTTAGTCCCAATTATGGGCGGGTAAATCGAAAATTAATTTTTCGATTTGTATTGATATTTTAAAATTACATTATAATGATCAATGTATTTGAAATACAACTATTAATACTAAAATTATGTTTTTTTTTTCTACAATGATTATCTTGCAAACAAAAATATCACCTACATCATTTTCATATTTTGCATAAAACTATATTCCCCAAGGGGTTAAACTAAGTCACCATGATTTATAATTAAAAAAAAAAAACTCAAGGTAGAAGAAAACCAAACTCATAACATTCACACACGCCTGTACCAAATGAACCAAGGGTGCTTTATTGTTGCTGTTCTTGTGTAAGTCAGTGTCCTTTTTTTCAAAATAATTACAATACAAAATCAACGCCACAAATATTTCCACTACAAAAACAACAACAAAAGAATAGTTCTCATTTCATACTCATCTTGTACACTCTCTCTCTCTCTTTCTCTATGTCTGTCATACTAAAAGTGGTGCCACATTTTAAAATTTGATTTTTCCAAGGAAAAAATTGCCAACAAATATTTAAAAGCAAATTGTTTCGTATATTTTTACTAAATTTAGAATTTCAATTCCTTTAAATTTCTGAAATTAAGCCTCTGGTTTTACGCCATACAAAATCATCTTTGGTTTATACAAAATAAGAAACATGTTTTGTTGACTACATTTTGTATGCAGGGCAGATTACACCCACACTTTTTACAATATACAAATACAATTTGGTTATTTAAAACGTGTTGAATTCACCTATTTTGTCGGGTTTTATTTGAGTTTTCATAATTCTTATGTCTATATCGGTGATATAAGATTGCCGGAGAGCAACTCAATTTTTGTCCTAACATGCAAGGCCTAGGGACAGTTTGGTCCAAACACCAAAAAATTTGTTTTAAAATATAGCATGTCTCTTATCGATAAAACAGTTTCGCCACCTGTCATATTACAAAGTTATCTAATTTGCCTATAGAAAATATATTCCCATAGAGGACGATATTAATCCATCGACGTTAATACTTATATTTTCTTTCTTATATCCGAAATGAACAGTTTGACACTTCATTTGAACGTAAATACAAACGTTAGATCATTATTATGAAGTAGATCATATATATGAAGTATGAAGAAACGATACAATTTTACTATTCCTGACAGCATAAGATGTTGGTTTTTTTTCTTTCTAATAAAAATGAATGATACAATGTTATCGCCAAAATGAATAAGATTTTTGCAATATTCCACAACAAAAGTTTTAGAATGCACACAATTATTTATATACATTTGAAAACAATTGAGGCTCATTTTAATTGTCTTATGAAATGCATCTATTGGCCGAAAAATTAACAAATATCTCATAAGAATAACCAGAAAGGAATAGTAGATTCAATTGGATTAGAAAACGAAACTAAAAAAGGGATATGATTTGTTTGAAATTTTGTTTAGTATATTTGTGTAAAAGAAGCAGGGACACTTCACTTCAAATATTCAACTCACAACCACATTCCATTTGTGTTCTCTATGAGAGCGAGAGAAAGATTATCTTGGGGGAGAGTTAAATCCAGAGAGCCAACAAGAGACATCTCAAATATGGTTAACAAAAATAATAGAGAATAAGAAATTTCCAAAGCAATGTTTATGCAAACCCAAGACGAAGAACAAGAATAAGCAAAAAAAAACCCCAATGAAATTAAGCAGACATGAAATAAAAATGGTAATTAATAAATATGTGAACGTGTATATGTACACGATTGATTATTAGATACCTATATAAGTTTTTCTATACACTTAAATAGGGGGAATGCTAGTCCTATTAATTTATATTGCTTAAAACAAACTATGCTTTTGTCGCCGTACGATTTATTTCCGCTGTTATGACGGAGGAGCATTATTCGCTATTTTAATTTATGGGGTTTTACGGTTACCTCTAAGTAAATTGTGCCATTTATATGAGGAGGAGCAATATTTGTTGGTGACGACGATGATGATGGCGGCGGCGGCGGTGACGGCGTTGTCATAGATGAGAGATCTGTTGTGGTATTGGTGTTGGCATAGTTGGCTGTCACCGCCATTGTACTTGCTGTGGTGGCTGGTAGAGTTGTTGTTGTGGTGGCTGTGATGTTCGATGATTTTGACAGTTTATTTAAATGCTCGCAGAAAGCAGTAAAACTGCTAAAATCCATAGGCTTAATTATTTCCATTTCGTTTTCATGCACACTGGGGTGGTAGTTGTGGTGGTGGCGTTAATATATACCGTCTGCTGCTACCCTTTTTACACTTTATGGACGCGATTGCTTCACTACTCTAACACTTGAACATTGATTTCTATTCAATACAATTATTTCTTTTTTTTATAATTTATTGATTTCGTTTGCTTTTTTGTTTTATTCCACACATTAAATAAGACATCACAGGTGCTTTTGTTGTTATTATTAAAATTATTGCTGCTGTTGCTGTACTGTAGTTGTTCGATCAACTTGTTTTTATTAATAAATATACTAACAAACAATTCTAGGCATTATTGATTGCTGGTGTTTTATTTTTTCTTTTCTTCTCTTTCTTTTTTGCATAATTAATTAATTTTGTTTATTGACATTTTTGCATTCATTTCTATTCATTTTTCGCTGCTTTTTCAATAAAAGCAAAACAGCACAACGACTATGCCACCTATGTACGACTAGAGATGATAATGGCTTTTTATTTAGCTAAGAAAAATGCGCTAAGGTGCTTCTTCTTTTTATTTTACTTTACACTCACAACTAACTCACTCTCCCTCTCTCTCGCTCTTTGCATGTGGAATTCTTTAGAAGAAATGTATGGCTGGGTTTCTTCCTTTTTAGTTGTAGGTATATATTTTTTTATTATTATTTATTCAAAGAGTATGGAGATGGATGATGCCTACTGGTTCTACTACTTTTTGCCATCATCTTTTTCTTCTAAAGTTCTTTTCCTTTTATGTTGGTTATTGGTATAATTCTATACTTCTTCGATTCGATTTTTTATTCCTTTTTCCCGTATTCTTTGTGTTTGTTGAGGAGGTGCTCCTCTTGGTTGCCGTTGTTATATTTGTTCGTTTCGCCGCAATCGTTACCGTGTGTGTTGCCGCCGCGTCTTAATGAATTGAAATTTTTCACAACTTTACAGCGCGGCGCTCAAACAAATAATGAGCACAGACCGTTGTGTTCAAGAGAGATAAACGTCGTTTCTTCATTTGTTGTTGTTGCTGCTGCCATTATTGCCGTTTACTTGTGCATGAGCAGCAAATAGCTGTGTGGCACAAACAAGCATGTGGCGTATGTACGTACTTTACGTCGCACAAACGTCGTACGTATCGAACGTTTGGTTGGATGGTTATTTGTTGGTACTACTGCTACGTGCATACATACAAACGACAATGTATGAGAGTGGTGTTCCATCAATTCCTAAGAGGAACAGCAGTTCAGAATAATACACAAGTCAAAGGCAGCAATGGCACACACAAGTTGGCTTGCTAATACTAGCCGTAGTGTAGCATAAAATGCTATGCCGCCCAAGGAATCTACGAACCAAGCATCACCATTATCATCATTATGAAGCAACCTTCTTTCTCTCCCATCGTCATCATCAGCAGTACCATTAGCATCAGAATACGTACTCTTGCCATACATGACGACGACTTTATGTTTACGTACATCATTGGTTAGACTTACAATAATCGTTGTTCAATGTTTAGTGAAAAATTAAAATCAGGCACAGATATCACACACACATACAGTTTTATACAAATACACAACACAAATCCAGTAAACAAAACAACCAGACGTCATCAATTCGTAGTGTATATGTGACCAAGTGTCTATTCTATCTTATTGCACTTGGTTTAGGTTTTGGATATTACTTTTTTATGATTAGGCCACTATTGTCACCGCTCCATTCTAGCCTTGTGTTGCTAGCAAGAAAAGGTAAAAACATATTTAGTTATGTTCAGTGTTGCCAATTCGACAATATTAATCGTGTAACGGTTTTAAGCATTTTAATCAAGACCCTAATTAAGATATAAGATAATGTTAGGAAAACTAATTTCATTTTCCATCAGGTGAATCAGTGGATATTTTGTGAATATTTGCCCAAATGGCCACGAAGAACAAGTGCAATAATGATGATTTGTTTTAAGGTTATCGCTATTTGAAATTTTGTTCATACCACTGAACAAATCGCATCATCCTATCTAATCAGATTAGTAAATCATATAAGAATATTAATTATAAAAATGATTCATATCAACTTCAAGAGTTTAAACCATCACTCCAGAATATTCTGGATTTGAACTATAAAAATAAAGGTATTGAAGTCTATCTTAATATTTTTGCTTTATTTGCTGTGATCGCAAAGGATGTGTTGTGGTTGGTTGTGTTGGAGTGTGTATGTGTGAGATGATGATGATTTGTTATGTGTGTGCATACGAGCAGAAAACAAATTTACGTATGCTCATCATTCGTTCATCTTTTCTAAAATAAAGGTTTTTGTCTTTCGTGGCTAACACTGTCAAACTTAAAAAGATTCAATGGTTTTTGTGTAGTATAACAATCACAGTGTTTTATGGTGCCTTCATCCACACTTGCATACATACGTACATACTGATGGGGGTAATAAGCTAAAATGAGGAAAGAGAATGTCAAGAGAGCATGTCTGACTAAACGGTGTATAATGCAAAACTCTTACAAGAATGGTATTAGATATTCAAATTATCAATGCTTGTCGTTCGATGTATTGTTGTAATTGAATACTGAATATGGGAAAATTTGAAAACTACAAAGTCTTCTTTACACTCAAAAACAAACAATGTGTCTCCACCAGGAAATACAATGCTGGTAAATTTTTTTTAGACATTTTCAACTAAACTATTGGACAAACGCTCATATGACTTCTCTCAATAAATGAAAGTCAATCTCAATTTTGTTTGATGAGATGATCACTGACAGTGTTGCTCATTTGGCTTTTTTAAAACATGATCTAATGGTTTTGATATAATCTAGAAAATTAGTTTGGGGTTTTTAAACGCTTAAAGCAGTCGTCATTTCCTCGCTAGATGTATACATTTCATTGCAAAATTGGTTATTACGACTAAAGAAAAGGATTAGATGGATTTGCTATTGCTCTCTTTATAACATTGCAAATCAAAAAGGGTTCGAACCGACTAATAAAATTGGGAAATCAGTAGCTAATATTAATTTGCACTAAAAACGATTTTGTAAAAAAGAGGATAAATGTTTTTAACACACACACACGCACATTAATATCTGTGTTGTATGCCATGCCAAAAAAAGTAAATTGGACGACGTTTCCAACCAAATACACATACATCACATGTGTCTATCCACCAGTAACGAAATTCATGTTTAATAACTAAGAGGCAAAAGGGTACAAAATGGTTTATTCATTCAATTCATATCTTCATAGATTTGAAACGAAGAGTAAAGAATGGTTGGTTATTGGCCTGTCCACCATCCTTCCATATTGTTTGCAACGTCATTACTAGGATAAGTAAAATAAGAGTAAGAAGGTATAGATATGGTCGTACATAGACATGTTGTATAGATGGTGGAATAAAGGCAAAAGGAAACAAACAAGAACTGTGTGAGCGCAGTAGACTGTTTTGGAACGGATTGCCGACGATGACATAAAGAATCCTAATAATCGGAATGTAAAGTCAGAATAGCAGCAATGTAAGAAAATGATGATATAGCAATGAGAATATGTCTGTTGATTTAGGCTACAATCTTAAGAATTTTCCGGTTATGACAAGGACTGAACACACTAGGCGGCAGAGGTTAGAGGATTTAGAAACAAACAAGTGTGTAGTAAAAAACACTAGTGGAGTACTCAACACGCCGTTATGTACACAGAGAAAAACATCAAGGTACTCAAATTAAAAAGGAAATAATTATTTGTGAGGGATCAATATTTATATTTCATACACTGAGCAAATGTTTATAGTTACCTTAAATCATATTTTTTACTACGAAGATTTTTTACATTGAAAAATATTCCATTGAAATTAAGTATGTTTTTTTTATCTGTAGGATATTTAATAAAATGTAACAGTAAAACAATTTCTAATAAATGGTCTTATATTCATATGATTAATTTTATTCACATATTTTGAAAACTAGTCTCTCAAATACCTCTCTCTCTCCAATAAACTATTTTCAAAATTTCTCTCTGTGTATATGTCTTTGTTTTAAATCCAAATAACGGAAGAAGGATAACATTTTCTGTGATAAATATTCCAGTTGCATTGGTATAATCAATTGTTTGCTTTTACCAATTTATTTATTTATTTTTTTTTTTGTTCTACATTCCCCTTCTTTTCGTAATCCATTACTCTCTCGAGTGGATGAGAGAAGACGACGGCCAGTGATGGCAAGAAAAACTTAATTGTAAATAAAAGCAAAACGGTGTGACAAACAAAACCCCGCCAAATGTTTTCAAAGGACCCCACAATTTGAAAAGAGAGAGGGAGTATGTAAAGAATAGTAGGCAATGGGTAATCTGTATACGTATTTGTGTGTACGCAAAATATATTATGGGTTTCTTTTTGGTAATATATCTACCATTCTAGAACAGATAGGGATATTGGTGAGAGTAGAGACTAATCTTTGTAAGTAGAGGAGAATGCCGACCAATGAATTGTTTTAAAATTCCTTATAAAAATGGTGGTGGATTTTACTCGAAATTATACTAACACTTGAAGAGAGATTGTGAGGCAGTGTGTATATGTTTATGATTGGTAATGTTTGATAATAAATCATTGTAAATTGTATCATAAATGTATATTTTCCTCAACTATTTTGTATGTGGACCCGTGTTATTGGTTGTCATTTCATATATTTTTCATTATTTCAATAACATTAGAGAAGACAGGACGGAACTCGATTTTATTATATAATATATGACAGATATCAACACATCTTATTAAAGAATGTCTATTAAAAGCACCATACTTTCTTTTTCGTACTATAGCCTATAAGAAAAAAAAAACGCATATAAGAACCAAAAAAGGTGTTTTCCGTTATCAACTGTAGCCATAACTTTAAAATAAAGTAATTCTAGATATAACTTCATATTAAGTATTATGACATTTTACTGTTTCAAAATTTTACGCTATCCTAAAGACCATACACTGTGTAAAAGAAATAGCCTTGTCGTACACACAATTTTTTTTTCTGATTCAATCACGAAATTAATTGATCCAATTAATTTTTTTAATTGGAATGTCTTAAATCACAAAAATGATAGTATCAATTAAAAAATTAATTCAGCCAATTAAAATATTAATTGATACAATTAATTTTTGTGATTGATTTTGGTTTCAATTAAAACATTTGTTGAATCAATAAAATTTTTGATTGGATATTTTTTAAAAGTCTATAAAGACTTTAGGTGGAAATATTTTCGTGAAAATTTATTCTGTGTAATTGCAAATCTCAAAACTGTCAACACAACCATAGAGTTTCGCGAACATTTAAGTGTATTATTGCTTCTTCTACAATCAAGTGTACAAATCCACGATAGCAAGCGGTATTACCAAATTAAATGTTGAAACACAATCATAGCGGCTGGCGGTAGTAGACCACTTACATGAACAATATGGTGTCGCCTATCGGCGGTTGTGTTGCCATAAAAATTGGACGAAATTCTCCATAAAAAAAATTACAAAACTTTTTAAAAATAAATTTAACGAAATTTTCTATAAAAAATTGTAAGTATTTTCTATTTTTTTAAAACAATTTTACCGAATTTTTAAAAACAATTTTACCGAATTTTTTAAAGAAGAATTTGACGACAATTTTTATAAACAAAAAATTTACGACATTTTCTATATTTTTTTTTTACAAAAATATGCAACGGCAAGCGGGGGTAGTGTTGCCACAAACTTTTCTATAAAAAAAATTAACTTCTATTCATTGAATTTTGACGGTACTTTCCTATTATGGTACGATGAATTCACTTAATTAACTTTGATTTTATCACCAGGCTCCCCATATTTGTTTAAGTATATTAAAGGGTGATACGGTCAAAATGTGGTCAATATAAACTTGACGTATTTCTTTCAATTTTGCATTTAAAAAACCTGAACACCCCTCATTTTGAAGGTGTGTGTGTAGAATGTTGCTCCTATTTTGATTTTGGAATTCACTCTTCAGTTGTCAAAATACCGTCCAAGCAAGAAGAGCAGCGTATCAAAATTTTGCTCGCGCATCGCGAAAATCCGAGCTACGCACGCAAAGCTGGCAGAATCGCTAAAAGTTGCCAAATCAACCGTTACAAATGTAATTAAAGTGTTTGGGGAACGTTTGTCCACAGCCAGGAAGTCTGGATCGGGGGGAAATCGAAAACCGGAAGCCGCTGAGACGACAAAGAGAGTTGCCGGTAGTTTCAAGCGAAACCCTAACCTCTCTCTCCGAGATGCCGCAAATAATCGTCTACAACCTTGCATCGAGCCAAAAAACGAGCCGGACTATCGACTTACAAGAAGGTAGTGACTCCAAATCGCGATGATAAACAAAATACGACGGCCAAAGCGCGATACCGGAGGCTGTACACGACGATGTTGACGAAGTTTGACTGCGAGGTAATGGACGACGAAACCTACGTCAAAGCCGACTACAAGCAGCTTCCGGGACAGGAGTTTTATACGGCAAAAGGAAGGGGAAAGGTAGCAGATATTTTCAAGCACATAAAACTGTCAAAGTTCGCAAAGAAATATCTGGTTTGGCAAGCCATCTGTACCTGTGGCTTGAAAAGCAGCATTTTCATAGCTTCCGGCACTGTCAACCAAGAAATTTACGTGAAAGAGTGTTTGAATAAACGTCTGCTGCCTTTCCTGAAGAAACACGGTTGTTCCGTACTGTTTTGGCCGGATTTGGCATCTTGCCATTGGAGAGGCCATGGAGTGGTACGCCGCCAACAACGTGCAGGTGGTTCCCAAGGACAAGAACCCTCCCAACACGCCAGAGCTCCGCCCAATTGGGAAATACTGGGCTATTGTCAAGCGGAACCCAAAGAAGACCAAAAAAAAACTGCTAAGGACGAGCAGCAGTTCAAGGCAAACTGGCTTTCTGCGGCGAAGAAGGTGGACAAGGTGGCTGTACAAAATCTGATGGCAGGTATCAAGCGTGAGGCCCGGCAATTCGGATTTGGAAAAGAGAAAGCCTAACTGAATATTTTTCCTGAATTTTATACTAATTGAATTTGAAAAAGAAATTTAATTTGATTTTTTCACCGATTTACACGCGTTTTCCCTTGACCAAATTTTTCGTAAAGTAAGCCCAAAAAAGATGTAGAGTAGCACAAACTTTTATATAAAAAAAAAATAAAATAAAATTTAATTATTGTTTTTATGTTAACTATAAATATTAAATTTAACAAATTGTTTTATAAAAACCAAACTTTATTTTGATGGACATTTTCTACACCAACAAAATTTGTTCTGTGTCAATTACAAATTACATGATTATTTTGCAATTCCTGCTCATAGAACTAACTATGCATCTTTGGAGCCAATTTTAAGATCTCTAAAGGAATTTAACAATTTAAATAATAACTTTGATTTAAATTTTTCAATTTCCCTAAATAGTTTAAATTCTATTTTAGACTTAATTTATTTTTAGTCTGTAAGAAATGTATACCATAGACTGAATAAATAAATAAATAAATAAAATTATTTGAAATAATTAATATTTTAACTGAAATTGCTTCAATCACGAAAATGATACTATCAATCACAAAAAATAATAAAAAACAATTATTTTTACGAAATTTTATATTGATGGATGTTTCCTACACGGTAACCTTATTTTCTGTTTCAATTACAAAATTTTTTGATTCAATTAATTTTTATTTATTTTTTTTTTTCAATTTTTAAATTGAAATTGCTTCAATCAGGAAAATGATTATATCAATCGCACAATTATTAAGAACTATAAACCATATGTTATTAAAAAATTAATTTCTTCGGCATTAGTTTTCAATTGGCTTGATTAAAAATTTAATTGATTTTGGTGCCAAAACTTCAAAAAATTGAAGCAACAATTTTTTTTACCTTCAAATGAAATAATATTCTTGTAATTTTATAAGAGTTTATACTTTCTTATGAATTTTCTGATAATAATTATAGTCGCATACTTTTGTTTGTATTTGAGTCAAAATTTTATGAAGCAATGAATTAAATTATATGTTTAATTGAAATTATATTTTCATTTGAATGAAATGTAAAATGGGATAATTTAATTAAAAATGTAAAGATTTCAATCAGTCCCCTAACAGACTTTATTTTTTAATTAAATTAAAAAGATAATTGTATTAGAAAATTTTTTAATTGATTACATTTTCACTTTCAATCAATTTTTTAATTGAAAATAGTTTGATGATATAAAATGTGATAGAATTTCACATGTATTTCAATGTATTGTCCGTTTGATCTAATCACTAGGTCATATACCCCTAATTCTCTCTTTTAAATAAAAGCACTAGGGTTGCCACATTCCACAAAACAAAAGGAATCCTAAAACCTTCAAACTGCAATAGTTCGTAATTACAAACTTCTGTGGATAATATTTCATTTTATGCCATTTATTAGCTGATGGTTTATTTGTTGTACCCATCAACCTCCACACACACATTCAAATGCTAAGCCATCCAAATATTTAGTATTGGATGGAAACGCTACACAGGTTAGGGCGATGGCTGACTTGATTTGGCAGCCAAGTCAGAATGTCCCACAAGAAAAATGCCAAGTCATTCAAATATGTAAGATAAACACTAAACCAACTGTCGTTCAATTTTGAAGAGCGCGAATTGAAAAATTCAAGCAAATGAACCTTCTGTGAGGACACTACCACAAACAAACGAAACATATCTAATTATTCGGAGAGTAAGGTTGTGGTGAATGCAAAGAAAAGAGCTAACCTTTTTGTTCTTGTTTTTTGTTTTTGGAGGGAATAAACTTACGCATCTGTATCCCTATGTGTTTGGCCCAAATGAAAGAAATGGGTAGTAGCCACACATCTACTATACCTCCTCAAACTCTTGCCTGTATTTATTTAGATAGGAGATATTTACCCATGATGCGAGCAACGAATTCGTATTCTCGTTGAAGGCACACAAAATAAAATCCGTCGTTGAAATTGTATCCCTAAACCAAGAAACAAACGACACAAGATAAAAAGAAAAAGAAGACTCCTACCAACAATGAGAGAAGACATCCATTTCATTTCATCTACAGAGACATAAAGACACTGACTAAGTCTAAGCAGAAAAAAAAAACTACGAGGAGACTAGAATGGGCAAAAGTACCATTGCCACCACCACCACCACTGTCATTACCATTTCTTTACTTTGTGCAAAAGTCGATTTATTATCATTTTTTATTATTAAAAGCTGGGAATGTTGCTGTGGCCCGTTTTTTGTTGGTGGAAATTTCTTGAGTTTCGGTTTATTCACATTTTTTTTTTTGAAAATTCTATTCTCATCCCATCTCAGCTCAACTATAGACGGTCGATTGGTGGGCACTCTAAGCAAGTTGAGTGAGCTTCCATGATGATAGCAACAGAAGCAGTGAATATCTATCTATATGGTTTTGTCAGCGTTGTTGCAATGACTATTTTCCATCAACCTGCCAGCCTGGCTGCCTGCTTGCTTGTTTGCCCTAGTGGCTCTTTGCCTTCTTCATTTATCTCCCCCCATATTAAATCAATGGTGTGCATAGTGGCAAAAAGAAATATGTTTGTTTGTTTGTGAGGTCATTTTATAATTTTATCGAGGAGGGGAATTTACAATTTTTCTTGTTGTCTTATATGGTCAGTTTTAGCGTAGTGTTTTTCATTTGTTTAACCAAAATGCAAAGGGCTAAGGGAAAATTTTAGATTTTCGATTATTCCTCAATTAGGGTCAAACGACAGTGCTTGACGCTACTCTCCTTAACGTACTACTTACATTTGTGTTGTGATTTTATTGTTTGGATATGATTTTGTCTACACTGTTGATGTGGGTGGCAGTGTCCATTTCTTTGAGTCGTTTTACTTGGAGTTTTTTTTTTTGTGATCCCCTTATAAACTAGGCTCCTATATTTTTATTGAGCGTATAAATCTGGTAATGTACATTTGAAAATTGCAAATTTCTAGGTGTATATATAAGTTCATATTAAGTAATATTTTATTATTTCAAAATACCCAACATTACGTAAAAGGGTCATAGGATAATTCACACTATCCTAAAGACCATATATTCTATAAGAGAAATAGCCTTTGAAATGTCGTAATTGCAAATCTCAAATCAAAAACAAAAAAAACTGTGAACACAACCATAGCGTTTCGCGAACACTTGTTTAGGTGTATTTTTGCTTCCAAAAGCGTTGACGTTTGGAGGCTACGAAATTAACTGATCCAATTCAATTTTTAATTGAAACTTCTTCAGTCATGAAAAATGATAGCATCAATTAGAGAATTAATAAAATATAAACATATTCTTGATTAAAAAAAAATAGATTTATTCGACACTTTCATTTATTTTTTAATTGAAATAAAATTATAAATGTATATCAATTAATTTTTTAATTGAAATAAAATTAAAAATGTATATCAATTAATTTTTTAATTGAAATAAAATTAAAAATGTATATCAATAATTTTTTTAATGAAGGCAATCAATTATTTATTGTGATATTGTTTATTTATTTATAATTATTACTTGCTTTAGATTAAATAATTCTCTTCTTGTAATTTTACATAAGATGATACTTTCTTATGAATTTTCCGATTATAATTATAGTTGAATTTTTCTTTAGATTGGCGTCAAAATTTAATGAACCAGTTATATTATGAAAGTCATTATTTCCGAACTAAATTTTCAATTATATTTTGAATTAGATATATTTTTTTTTAATTAATATACTGGATTGTTAATATTTTAATTCTAAAAATGCAAAAAATCTCAATCATTTTCTTATTTTACTTTATTTTAAAAACTTAATTGTATCAATTAATGTTTTAATCGATTACGATTTCTATTTCAATTAACTTTTTAATTGGAAATATTTTTGTGATATTTTTTTCTGTGTAGGTCTATACCATTCTTATAATAGAAAATATGAAATCAATTACATTTTGAAAAATTGAACCAATTAAGAAACTAATTGAATATTCCGAAGAAATCAATTAAATTTTTAATCAAGCATATTGTTTTATTACTAACTACTTCTGTGATCGATGCTACCATTTTTGCAGTTGAAACAATATCATTTAAAAAGTTAATCTATTAACTTCGTGATTTGTTCTGTGCAGAAAAAATATCTGCAACATATTTATAATTAAAAAATTAAATCAATTGATTGATAATAGGTTGGTTGATAAGTCCCCGGTCTGACACATAGATGGCGTCGCTAGTATTAAATGCATATTATTTTTATATAGTACCAACCTTCAAATGATTCGTGTCAACATTTGACGTCTGTAAGTCAATTAGACCGTCTTTTGTGAAGCAACTTTTGTTATTGCAAAAAAAATGGAAAAAAGGAATTTCGTGTTTTGATAAAATACTGTTTTCTGAAGGAAAAAATACGGTGGAAGCAAAAACTTGGCTTGATAATGAGTTTCCGGACTCTGCCCCAGGGAAATCAACAATAATTGATTGGTATGCAAAATTCAAGCTTGGTGAAATGAGCACGGAGGACGGTGAACGCAGTGGACGCCCGAAAAAGGTGGTTACCGACGAAAACATCAAAAAAATCCACAAAATGATTTTGAATGACCGTAAAATGAAGTTGATTGAGATAGCAGAGGCCTTAAAGATATAAAAGGAACGTGTTGGTCATATCATTCATCAATATTTGGATATGCGGAAGCTCTGTGCAAAATGGGAGCACACATTTGACCAAAAACGACAACGTGTTGATGGTTCTGAGCGGTGTTTGCAGCTGTTAACTCGTAATACACCCGAGTTTTGCCGTCGATATGTGACAATAAATGAAACATGGCTCCATCACTACACTCCTGAGTCCAATCGACAGCCGGCTGAGTGGACAGCGACCGGTAAACCGTCTCCGAAGTGTGAAAAGACTCGAAAGTCCGCTGGCAAAGTAATGGCCTCTGTTTTTTGGGATGCGCATGGAATAATTTTTATCGATTATCTTGAGAAGGGAAAAACCATCAACAGTGACTATTATATGGCGTTATTGGAGCGTTTGAAGGTCGAAATCGCGGCAAAACGGCCCCATATGAAGAAGAAAAACGTGTTGTTCCACCAAGACAATGCACCGTGCCACAAGTCATTGAGAACGATGGCAAAAATTTATGAATTGGGCTTCGAATTGCTTTCCCACCCACCGTATTCTCCAGATCTGGCCCCCAGCGACTTTTTCTTGTTCTCAGACCTCAAAAGGATGTTCGCAGGGAAAAAATTTGGCTGCAATGAAGCGGTGATCGCCGAAACTGAGGCCTGTTTTGAGGCAAACCCGAAGGAGTACTACCAAAATGGTATCAAAAAATTGGAAGGTCGTTATAATCGTTGTATCGCTCTTGAAGGGAACTATGTTGAATAATAAAAACGAATTTTGACAAAAAATGTGTTTTTCTTTGTTAGACCGGGGACTTATCAGCCAACCTGTTATATATCGAGGTATAAATCATAAATAAACTTTTGTTTCCCGTATTTTTTAATAACATTGTGTTCTACCCTAGTGCATTAGCCTATAGATTGAGTCTATAGATTTTGTAGAAGTCTATCAAATTCTGTCCAGATCGAGTGATATTTAAATGTATTTATTTGGGACAAACCTTTATATATAGCCCCCAACACATTTGACGGATGTGATATGGTATCGAAAATTTAGGTCTACAAAGTGGTGCAGGGTATAATATAGTCGGCCCTGCCCGACTTTAGATTTTCCTTACTTGTTTTATATATTTTAGGAATTTAATACAATCGAAAAAACAACATAGCGAAATAAAACAAAAATTTTGTAAAGATTGGAAAAAAAAATGACGCGAATTTTTTGAAACCTTTACGCTTGAGCAATGTATGTATTTTATTTGGCAATTGGCAAAAGCAATTATGTGTTCAAGTGTAAAGGTTGTACAAAATTCGCACGAATTTTTTGGAACCCCTAAAGTTTGTGCGAATTTTTTAAAGTCTTTATACATGAGCAAAATTTTTATTTTATTTGAAACAAAGCTAACATGAGTTCAAGTGTAAAGGTTGTACAAAATTCGTACGAATTTTTTAAAATCTTTATACATGAGCAAAATTTTTTTTTTTTACAAAGTCATTTCCCAATGTTATTTAATTTAAGAAAACGCAGGCATACACACACACACATCTCTGATGAGAGCAAAATTACCTCGCCAATCATCCTGGTATGCAATCCCAAAATCATATGCCAACATCGAGAAGGACAAAACTACTACTACAGCAAGTACAAATAAAAAAAAATCTATAATTAATGATTTAAAATATGCTCAGCCTTGCTATCGTAGCCATCTACTACATATTTTACACCCCTTCTTCTAATCTATAAAGTACAGTCAAACCAATACTTCTACTACCCTTCTTATGTTTGTGATGATAGTAGTCCTGGAAAGGAGCAAACAAAATATTCTTTTTGATGCATACAACCACCCAAATAGGTGGCGGAAAGAATGAAAGAGAGCAAGACAAAGTGTGTGTGTGTGAGAGAGAGAGAGAGAGAAAACTTAAACACATTAGTTGACAATTATCAACGTCATTTCATTTACATCACACTGCCTGCCATTCTGTGTGTCAGCCAGCAAGCCAACAACAAGGTTCCAAGATATATTCAATATTGTATATCTACTATTCAGAAAAATTCAATAAATCCCACCAAAATATGAAACGTGAAAAAGGAAAAGCACATACAAATCCAACCACCAACGCGACAAACACTACCACCTCTTACTTCTATGGCCCTTTTCAAAGGGTCTATAGTATAAATGGCCGAGGTTGCTGTCATTTTGGGAGAAATAAAAAGGAAATTGGTTTACCCCTTAAAAAATCAACAAGCCATTGCTACTGGAACACACTGGTTATTCCAGTATGTACATATGCGAAATTAGATGAGATATGAAGAATTGTGATTGATATTATTACCACAAATCCGTATTGACTTCCCCAGGTCAAAGCCACTAACAACAGCATTCGATATGTTGAAAATTAGAAAACGACCAGTATTAGAAAGGTGTAAATGAAAAAACCTTTCGGTAAACAACAACCCTTTCGCATTCTGAGGCTAGACGCTATGGTCTTTGCTAAGAAATTTAAGATAAAAGTTAGGCAGAACCGAATATTTTATACCCTTTGCCAATAGAGTGATCAAAAGCTCGGGGTTTCCCGGTTTTAAGAAATAGGGCTATTATCCCAAACCGGTAGACGATATTTCTCAAAACAAATAAGTGTTACCGGTTCAACCGGGTTTCCCCAAAAATCATAGTAATGCGTAATTTGAAAAGAATTTCTAATTTTGTTGACATAAAAATCACCGTTAAAAATGAGTTGAATATTTTTGTAGAAACCCTGCAAACATTTTCTATCGAAAGTGTATCGAAGTAGTTTCGCCGCGGAAGATAAAACGTTCGCAGGCGATATCATCTTCTTATCGAATTAGGTTCCCCGTTCGGGAACAAATGTCCCACTACGCGATAGTGTTCTCGGGGAATCGAACCAGTGACTAAAAGTTGTTAGAAAAGCGATAGTTATTTTATGTATGTATGGAGTCTATATTTAGATTTTTGATCGCTGTTGGAGTCGAATTGGTTTCGAAACGGAAACACCCCACGCGATAGTTGTTTTTATTGTTGCTGTGCTTGAGATTTTACTAACAGAAAACTTCCTGGCGATCCGAAATAGTGACATCTTAGCGAAAGGCGATAAAACTATCACCCAAATGTTGGCAGGGAAATGAACACAAGTTTTTTTTTTTTAATTCATACATGTGATGCATTTGAAAGTGGTTTTTATAGCAGATTTGTGGGAATATCCCGGGTTAAATTGCCTATAATCAGCGTTGCCAGAATTGTTTCACCAAAAACCGCTAGATTTGCCCAAAAAAATAGCTAAAAAAGCTAAAAAATGCTAAAAAAATAGCTAGAAAAAAAGCTAAATTTTTTTGTATCAAAAGTCACATTTTTGATTGAAATTTAACAAATTTAAAGGCCTTATTTCACTTACAATGCATATTATTTTCATTTTAATTCCACTTCTGTGAGACTGTAACAATATCTAAGGCATTTAGCTCTGTTTGCGTATTCGATACATTTTGATTACTATCACAAATTTTTTACTGGAAGTCCTTCGTTTTGTGGGAGCTACCTTCCCAACACCTCTATTTTATTTACTTGTTATTTTAAAATATTAAATGATCTAAGCATGCTTTGGATTTGGTAAAAAAAATGATTTGTCATTTTTTTAAATAAAATTTTAGTTTGGTTTTGAAATTGTGAAAAATTCGAAATACATTACTTTTATTTAAATTGTAGAAAATACCTATAGTTTACATTTCCCAGTAAAAACATTTTCCTTTTCTTCATGAGCTATCAAAGTGCTTTAAAAACGTGCTAACGCCAACTTAAATTTCCAAATTCAGACTCGACTTCAAGTAGAAATTATTGTATATATACGTTTTTAAAATAAAGTGTTGAAAAACATCTTCTCTTTTTGAACGCTATTTTGGTTTGTGGTTAAGATGCAAAAACTCCTCACATTTAAAGACTATTTCATTAATTCTTCCTTCTTTCATGAAAACATACCCATTTTTAAGTTGAATCACTTAATTATAAGGACAAAACGACTTTATCGTCTTTTGGACAAGGAAAACAGTTTATATAAAAGAAATTCACAAATGCTATTATAACCAAAATTCGCGTTCGTATTTTTTCAGTGCACAAAGCTATTCACATCTACTATTTTAATTTAGTAATATCGTAAAAACTTTAGAATACTATAATAACATAAAAAGGATAAACGAGTCAAATGATAATATTCCCAATAATTTACTGACAGTTTATCTAACAAATTTGTATGGTAATAGTAGATTTAAAGTTTACGATAACTTTTATGTATATAATGAAAAAACTTTACAAGGTGTATTTGCTACAAAAATGCCCGCATAATGGCTAGACTCATTATTAATGTTTCAACTGAGCTTTGAAATATATGGAAACCCTTATACTTGCAGCAAGGCTTAGATAAAAACGCCGATTTATCCATATTTCAATAGAAACATGTCGAAAATAAAAAAGCCAAAAATAGCTAAAAGGGTCATGAAAAAAAACCAGAAAAAAAGCTAAAAGCTAAATGCATTTTTTTCCCGCTAAACGTCTTCAAAAAAAGCCAAATCTAGCGGGAAAAAAGCTAAATTGGCAACGCTGCCTATAATTCATATCAAATTGTCAGTTTCACATTGAAAACATAAAACCCGAAACGCGGTTTTTAAGACTTTGAAAACAACGGTTCTACTGGTTCACAGAAAAAAGGGATTTTCGACAACCCAGTGTAAAAAGATAAACCGGTCCACCGGTTTTGATTCCTCTGCCACATGGCATGTCTTCATTTCCATTATTTTTTTTAAATCGGAAGTGCTCAGTGCTCAAAACGAATTTTGACAAAAAAAATGTGTTTTTCTTTGTTAGACCGGGGACTTATCAGCCAACCTGTTATATAGTCCGATATGTCCAATATGCAATACCCAGCTATCTATAAGAAGTCTTTGTGCTAAGTTTTAAGCGGATATCTCAATTTATCCAAAAGTTACCGTGATTTAAATAGAAAGGCGCACGTTCGGACGAACGGACATAGATAGTTCGACTCAGAATTTCACCACGAGTAGGAATATATATTGTATACTTTATGGGTTCACAGTAGGATGTTGTAATAACTATCTTTTTTTTTTAAAGTCCGTAAACCGACTTTTACCGAAAATTTATTTTTTAAAAGCGGGTTTCGGTTTAAAATCGATAAACAAAAATTTGTAAACACTAATTTTATTCTAATTTTCATTTATGGAAGTTGTCGGACTATACGTCCTTAGTGCATTGTATATAGAATGATCAAAACCGGTGGACCGGTTTTTCCTCTTACACCGATTGTCGATTTTCGTTAAAACCTCATTTTCGGGGGACCGGTGTTTTCAAGGCCTCAAAAACCGGCTTTCGGTTTTTAGATTTTCATTTTCATTGGTAATTTAATGCAATTAGACAATTAAATCTAAGTATTTTAATAAACTGCAATGAAATCAAAGACACAACGTACATTTGAAACAAATTGTGTCCAATTTTTAATAAATGATTGAATTTCTTATTTCGTTTATATTTTGTGATTTTTTTTTTTTTTTGAAAACCGGTTGGATCGGTTATGCCAGTTTTTTATTTCAAAAAACACCGTCCACCGGTTTTGAAAAAAGAACGTTTTTATTTTCGAGTTTCAAAAACCTGGTTTTTTGATTGTATATACTGAAGGAAAGTATTTCTTTTCTGAGGAGAGAAATTTTAGACAAACGACATTATGTTTTGATTGTAAAAATTTTCTTTAAAAACAAATTTCGTTTGATCAATATTTCTATGCGTTATAAACATACTGACAAATATAGTATAACAGTCATTGACAAATCGTCTTTCAATTATCGAAAGTCTTTAAATTTAATCTTAAAGGTACACTGAAAAAAAAAGCATGCCCTGTTCCAAAGATTTTGTCTTTACTTTAAAAATGTTGGTATTGATTCCGAGCCAAAGAAGCGGAGAATACAAGTAAGGATACTTTTAAGACACAATTCTCTTTTAAATTTCGGTTTTGTGTACTTGCATCTAGGAAGCAAATTTTAATTTTTCGCATTTTCAGCTTTTTTTCTTCATATGCTATTAAAGTCCTTTAAGAAGGAGATAACGACAACTTTATTTTCCAAATTAAGACTCGACTTCCAGTAAAAAAGTTTCAAGTAAAAAACGTCTTTAAACTAAAGTGTTGAAAAACATGTCCTATATTTGAACGATTTTTTGCTTTGTAGTCAAGACGCAAAAAGACAACAAATTTAAAGACAATTTCATTAAATTTGAAGAATTTTTCTGAATTAATAAAGTCAAGTTGACCTTAGCCCAAACATTTTTTCTTTCATGTTATGATACCCATTTTTAAGTGAAATCACTTAATTATAAAGACAATACGACTTCATTGAAAAGTTCATCGACTTGTGGACAAGGAAAAAAACTTTATATTAGAGAAATGCGTCTTCTATGCTAAGCAAAATTTGCATTCGTATTTTAAAGACATGAAATCTTTGACCTCACGACAATATTTTTTTCAGTGTAAGTACTATGTTCACTTTTCGCGTCGAAATTTTCGCGGTTACTTTATTAAAACAGTTCAATATAAAGTAGATAAATTGAGTCAATTGATGCGCAGTTGTTCTAGATTTCGGCAAGACTTTGCACGAATATTTTTGTTTTCATTTATAATTTTGATCATTTCAGGAAAAGTAATCGCATAAATAAAGTGATTTTCAACTCGAAGACCGAACATAGTACCCACCTTAAAATGAAAATTCAAATATACGAAAATTCTTAAGAACGTCTCCAAGCCCGAACTACATCATTTTGATTTTCAAAAATTTGAAAATTTTGCCTTTTTAATACTAAATTAAAAAGGCATTTTTTGGATACTAATTACAATCCCTAAGTGGATCTCAGACTGATTCTTTTGCAAGTTACATACAAACGCATGAACCTATAATACTCTGTATTACCCGTTAGTGACGAATTGCCTAAGAAACACCTCTCTCTCTACATATACTTTAGCAAAAGAAATCAACTCTATTGAACCTTTATATGCTGAGACGGTGCCGCATAATAGAGAATAACTAAACGAACGTGCCCCTGGTACACGACCAGAAATTTGTTATGCATTCCTTCTTAATCCCCCCTCCATAATTCTTGCTATTATTTATATCCTTTACCGCCAAGAAAAAGTGTATACTTTTAGGGGTTTTTTATTTTTGTGAGAAGAGGGAACCCAAAAACAAAATTTACTTCATTGTATTGTTTCGATTTTTTTCCTTTACATTTTTACTCATTTCGATTCCGGCTGGTGTAATGACACACACGTTTACACACACACAGATTGAGGTTTTGCAAATTTTTATCTAAAAATTCTTATTTTTGGGGGTGGAAAAAGTAATACACCGTCGCTTTTCGTTGTGAGAAAAATGCGAATTTGTATTTCCGTCACCGTCTTCATTCTTCCTCACTTTCTCGCCGTTGTCTCGACTAATATACATATGCACGTGTGTGTGTGTTTGGGTGGGTGATGTACGTATGTCTGTACATACGTACGACATATAATGTAAGAGGACCAATTTTTTTCTCTGTTCTTCCTCATTTGTTTGATATGCTTCTTGTTTGGTTGTTGTTGTTGTTTGAGCGTCTGTTTTGAGTCACAAACGGTAAATGAGCAGGCGTTTTACATCTAGCAAAATATGATGAGAGAGAACGATGACGACGACGAGCATCCTTTTTTTTAAGTATAAATATTTGTATTAATAGACTTCAATTGATTTTTTCCTTTGATTCACATAGGCAGGCATGAAACAGGGTTATGTTTTAGAAACTGTACGGGATATTGTGGGAATATTATGGGAAATTGTATAGATAAAAAAGTATTCTTTATCACTATAAATTTGAGTAAATGTAAATGAATCACCGAATTGTTACAACGCCTACTGTCAGCGCAAAGGCTCACGGGGTTAATCACAAACAAAGGTAAACTTAAAAAAAATTGCATCTGTAGTCGGAATTGGAGTTGAAAGCAAAAGGCCATCCTTCGACTAGACTTTTACATGAATAAAGGGCGGTTTAATGTATCTTTCGCGTTACAAATATTTAGCAAAGTTGAAAAATCATACATATGCAGTTTGTGCTAAAATGTAACTACTTCTAATCGCTAGGAGAAAGTTTTCTGATTGTAATATCTCTTGACCACTATCACATGGGGTGTTTTCGTTTCGAAACTAATTGAACTCTAACAATGATTTGATATAAATTCCTAAAATCGAAATAGCTAATTTTTCAATAACATTTTATTAAGAAACACCAATGGGCATCACAGAGCGCGAGCCTCTGACTTTGAAACGAAAGCTTCCGAGTTCAACGCTCAGCCTGGGAGATCATCAACATTTATTTATGTAATAACTATCGAATTTTATAATTTCTTAGGCTGTGGTCACAACTAGGCAAATATTTGACCAAATAGAGTGTCAAATTTTTTCCATGACCATTTACGAAAAATCGGGATACCGTTTTGGAAAATACTTCTCTCGTAACGTTGATTTGAATGTGGCGAGGCATTCTTTTTTGATTTTTGTCAAATATTTGTCTAGTGTGACCATACCCTTAGGCCCTGATTCAACTCCTCGAGGAGTCTATTGTGGAACATTTGCTTCCGAACTATGATGAGTATGTGCACGGAATGGGCATATAACTCTATTGTGTTTGAGGTTTTCCTAGCTATGGCTGAAATATGTAGTATTTTTTTTTTAATTATTTTTTTAATTAAAATGTATTCAATCATAAACATGATAATATCAATCACTGTTAATTTATTTCATTAACAAATTCCCATTAATTTTTTAATTAAAAACTACTTTCAATCACTTTCTTAGCAGACTTATGGCGTTTTCGATTCGCAAAAAATATGTTGCCTTGGTGTTACCCTACCTTTTTCCTCATTGCATTTTCGACCAAATGATAGCGCCATTCCAAAGTTATTGTTAATTCCTAATATTGTGAGAGATACAGGATCCAAAATCTATCACAGGTCCTTCATATTTTGCTATCAATTTCGAGAATGTTGCACCTTTTTTCCCAATCGAAATCGCTATTAGTGTTTTTAGTTTGATTAAAAAATTGATTGTTTCAAATAAAATTTTAATTTAAAAAAATAGAAAAAAAATACATTGTGTGATCGTTCGTCAATCAGGTGAATTCGTCAATGCCTCCAAAAATAGATTTCGATTTGTTGTTGTATTAGTGCAGTAACAAATCAAAATCAAAAATAAGATTAAGGAATTGTACACTCAAAAAAAAAAAGTTTACTTGGATCCAAAGATTTTGACCTTCCTTTAACGATTGATTCCGAGCCATAGATGCGGCTTCTTTAAAATAAAGACATTTTACCTATCTGGCGACCTATCTGGCTTTAAATCTAGGACCAATAAAATTAAAATTAGGATACAGATCTCATTTATCAAATTTTCATTCTTTTTTCGTGGTTTATTAATAAAGGTACTCACGTACAAACAAATGTCAGTTTAAAAATCTAAATTATAACGCATATTTCAAAGTAAAAAATGTTTTCTTAATTCAAAAAAAAAAAACTTTAAACCAAAGACGCTAAATCCTCAAAATAAGTCTTAGCCTATATTTGATGCGTTTTTATCTTAAATCTGAAGTTTCAATATTTCAGTTAATTTAAGGACAATTTCTTTAAATCAAAAATGTGTTTCTTTACTTTAAGTAAAATTAGCCTAAGTTCAAAGGCATGTGACTTTAACGGAGGGACGCAAATTTACAAAATTTGTGTCATAAATTTAATGAAAAAAAATTTTTTGAAGCAAAGATTATAAACTTTATTTTAATTAAAATTTCATTATTTGTCCTTAATATTTTGTAAATTTCGCATCCTAAAATTTAGGTTGCGAAATCTTTAATATCATGTAAGTATTTATTTCAGTGTAGCTATATGAGAAGATGATGCACAGTGGTGGTGAAAAATGGTTGAATTTGGAAGGAATAATTATCGTATGTCATTTTCTTAGGAAACTAGCATATAAGACCCAAATTAAATCATCTCAACCCGCCAGATCTACACTAAAGACTATGGAGACTTGCATTAGCCATCAAAGAAACATATGTCTAGTCAGGCTTGTGGTTTGGTATCTGGCGTCTTCTTTTCAATAGCTTCATAATCAATCAATTCCTCAATATTTTATGTCCAATAAGCTCGTATTAAAATTGTAATGATATTTCACAAACAAATTTCACAATTTTTTTAACTGATTTATGGCGTTTTCTTGTAAAAAATGCGTACATTTTTTTGCATTTGTCCAGGTTTAGGTTCTTTTCTAAAAAACAGGCAAAACAGGCAAAAGTGTGAAAAGGCTTTGAATTCTGTTGCGAAAATAGTGCCACGCATAGAGGCAAATTACGGACATTTTCAGCACTGCCGACAAACGAGAGTGCTGCGATTGCCCTGTTTCCTCCTTTGAATTCTTTTCTGCCCGATGAATAGACAGGATTTTTTAAGGTTGCTGGAAAAATTTGAAAAATGCGCACTCTGTACAGACTAAATGAAGACAAATCACTTTTTTTTAGAAAAGAAAACACCATTAGTCTTCTGAGTTTGATTAAAAAGTTGATTGCGTGATTAAAAAAATTTTGAATTGAAAGTTTTCAGATTCAATCTTTCAGTAAATCAGTAAAAAAGACATAAAATTATACATATTTGTTGCATATTTCATTATAACTTGATGGGGAATAGCCCAAAGCTAATTTTAACAAAGTTTGTATTCCTTAAAATGGATTATTAATTTAATAATTCATTTTAAGGTATACCAACATTGTGAAAATTTGCTTTGGGCTATTCCCCATCAAGTTATAATAACATTTGCAACAAATATGCATAATTTTATGCCTTTTTTACTGATTTAGTTTTTACTTAGCGACAAAACTCGAGCCTAGTACTCACCTTTAAATGAAAACTTTTTCAAATTAAATTAACCATTTTTAAATCAAATGAAACCTGTTTTATTTCAAATGAAACTTTTTCGACAATGTGCAATTTGCATTTCAAATGAAACATTTTACATTTCAAATGAAACCTTTTTCAAATCAAATGAAACCTTTTAGAAATCAAATGAAACCGTTTTTAAGTTATATGAATCCTTTTTCAAATGAAATGCAGTCGCAGTCGAAATATGCATAAAAATAAGACACTGTAGATTTTTGCCAAAATAAAAATGTGATTACTATATACTATCAGGCGGACACAAGATTGGGAATTCTTTAGAGGATAAAAAAGTGGAAAAATATGATGATACAGTACAAGAAGAGAGGGACAAATTATCACAATAGTATATTACAAAAAATATAAAAATAACACGTCGATAAAAATAATCATATTGTTCTATTTTTTCCGATTTTAGAGCGATAAAAACCGATTAATTAAAAATGGAGATAACCTAAAACATTTTGCACCAATTCCCATGGGGTACCCATAATTGTAATAATAAAACTTTTCGTCGGACTATTATATCATTTGCTATAATATTTTTCAAAGATGTAATAAACTTCCCTTACTTATTTTATAATAAAAAACACGTATTGTGAATTTCACGTGTATAATACGCTCACTATTTTCTGTGTTTTAAAGTGATTTACTTACGCCACTCATACTTGCTGAGTTTTTTTTTTTTCAATTTGTTATCACATTTAAATCATATATGTATGTATATGTACTTATCAATAAAAGGATATTTCATGAGATAAATATTTGCAAGATATTATAATTCACCGTTTCAGTTATAGAATAATATAATAAATATATTTAAAATATGTAAAAAATACTTAATTTTTTTTAATATAAAATAAGAGTGGTATTAAATTAAACGCAATACAATGTCAAACCGAAAATGGAGAACATTTCGTTCAAAAAATTAACAGAATGCATAATTTTTTAAATGTTCGTATTACTAAGGGATTAGACCATAAATTAAAAAAATTGTCTTTGGATATGTCTAGAAAAAAATATCAAAATATTTTCAAATTTGTATTTGGTATTGAATTTTGAAAACTATTCATTTAAACATTTTATTGGTTCAACTAATTTATTAATTAAAACTAAAATCAAATACAAAAAAAATTGTACAATTAATTTAATTATTGGATTAATTAATTTTTTATTTGAATCAATTAATTTTTCAACTGGAATTGGTAATTGATACTATCATTTCTGTGGTTGAAAAATTTTCATTTAAAAATTTGTTGGATCAGTGGAATTTCCCGATTCAAGACAATTTTTTTACATACGTCGTTAGAAAATTTCATTTCATATTGCATACTTTTGGGGGATTAAGATAATTTATGTTAACAATATATCTCGTCGCTAAGTTCGGTTTGACAAAGTATTTAAAGAAAACATTAGTGACAACTACGTATTTATATGAAACATGCGGTTAAAACAGATGAGTGATGTTAATATAAGTGAACAACTTTTAAATGATTTAAATGAAAATTAGCAAAATTATACGAATGGTATAGATTTTTAATCTAAAATCTATAATAAATAACACAATAAGGGGCTAACTGCATTTTATTCTACAATAAAATTATTTTTTCAGACATGGACATTATTGGATATGGGTATACAATCTTTGCACAAGAAATAGAAAGCCTCGAAAAAAATTATATATACTTTTCATTGTTTTATTTTCGTATATACTTTTCGTGCCTTTTTTTTTTGACTTTCTAAGATTTCGAAAATCTTGAATTTGACTACAACAGATCAGTCTATTTTCAACGCCAAGTATGCATTTGATCAAATTTCGATCACCGCATAGGTCAAAAGTGTCTAATCTAAATTTTAAGAATTTGTGAACATATTCGAAGCATTATTTTTTCAGATTTTTGGAATATGTTGGAAATTCGCTGTTTCGATACAGTTTGCAGCATACATAACCTCAAACCTTTTATGGCGGAATAGGCATGAAAAAGTCGAAAATCAACTTTTGAAAGGGGAAAGCGATGTGAACCCTTTTGTCAAAATTAGATTTTTTTAATAATCGCAAAAGTCGACAAATCGAATTTGGATTGACTTTTGCAAAAACCGATTATTCCAAAGTTGATTTTTGAAAGACGAAAAGTCGAAACTTTCCTATTTGAAAAAAAAAAATTGAAAATTCGACCAATTCAAAGTTTTTTTTTTATTGGCTAAACCATTGTGTGATAGACGTTTTAATGGAATCGATTTGATTCTGTTCCTGCGAGCTATGAAAGTTCGCAGTTCTAGTAAAGGTTTCTGAATGCTTGTCGACAGCCTAGGCTCGATTAGAATTCATATATATCATATCACCAGCACTAGTGAGTGAGAGTTAAGCCATCGCTGAAAAACTTTTCGGCGAAACTGGGATAGAACCTATAACTCATTGTATAACACCATCTTGACTCTAGGTTACATTTTGATTAGTCTTTGTAATATTATAATAATTGGCGTCAAATGACAAAAATTAGTCGGCCCAAGTTTGCCGAGTCGAATGCCCAAATTAAGGGACATAAGTTGGCATCGTCCTTCTCTGTCCTAGAATAAACGTCGAAAATGTATTCAGAAGTTTATTGCTCCAGGCGAAAGGGAGCAGGACCTTGATATTTAAAGTCTTCAATTTATTGCCTCTAATCGATATGCAGCTCTTGGCCACAAATATTTCTGCGACGATTCCGATTTGGAGACCGCATTACTTTAAGAACTTAGGGCTTTAGGATTTATTTCCGATATTTTATATACAGGTTAGATTAAGTGTAGAGACAGCCCACTCCATTGTGATACCACAGTCATATCACTGAGTGCTGCCCGATTCCATGTCGTCGCACACTGTGTTTAAAAAAGCCCGATATTGTACAAATATTTAATTTACCCCCAAAATAACAAATTTTGAAGTTATTCCTTTAGTTGTAAATTTTATATATAGGCAACTCGAAACCTTCTAGATGAAAATAATCTAAACAATTAGTGAATGGGTAAAGAAAGCGGAGGTACAATGAGGTGCGATTTTGTTGAATGTCAGTATATGTATGTAATGCATGAATATGTGTGTAAGTGAAAGCAACAAAAAAAGGTCAAAAACTATAAAAGAACACCAAAACAAAAAAATAATAATAATTCATTTTGTTTTTTGGAACGAAAATTTACATTATTCATACTAACCAAGTACATGGCCAGTTTATTGATATCCAAATTAGCCAACTGACTAACATCGGTTGTATTCAATATGCTCAGCATTAGGCTAATATCAGCTGCTGTGGGCATTGGTGTTGAGGTTAGGGCAGCTATAGCAGCCGATGCTACACTACCCTGTTGTTGCTGCTGTTGCTGTTGTTGTTGCAAAGACTGCTGTTGTTGTTGCTGCTGCTGCTGCATCGATTGCTGTTGTTGCAAGGCTTGTTGTTGATGTTGCTGTTGTTGCAATGTTTGTTGTTGTAAAGTTTGCTGTTGTTGTTGCTGTTGCAATTGATGTTGCAACGTTGAGACATTAACATTTTGAGCTCCAACGGCATTTTGTGCCGCTGCCGCAGCAGCAGCGGCTGCTGCCGATGTACTTGGTCCCGTCGATAGGGAATTATTATTCGATTGTATTAACGATTGTAGACTACGACTACCAGGATCTTGAGGAGTTGTTGGACCACCACTGCCGCCAATGCCGCCCACAGCAGCAACAGCAGCAGCATTCTGCATTTGCATTTGCATCGATTGTAATGTAGGTGTCGTAGGTACCGATAAAGGTGGCGTCGAAGAGACCAACGCTTGAAGCTGTTTTTAATGGAAGGTTAAGGGAGGTTTTAAGAAAATTCCGTTTTTTTTATTCAGAATGGCCATAGATTGATATGAGTATGGATGTGTGTGTGTGTGTGTTTGGATTTTTATGTTGATGGAAGAGGGGGGAGTACAATTTTGGAAATTGTGTGAAATAAATATCGTTGTATTCCATGGGTAGTAAAGTAGTTTGCAGCAAGAGTTTCGACAACACTCGTTTTATTAGTGAAATACCTATCTAGCAAAAATAGTTGGAATTCTACAACAACACGAATGTTTTCGGTAATAATTATTTGCAAAAGTGATCTAACGAATACCTACAGAGCCCCAAAATGCAGGACCTGCTTGAAATGCCATAGAATTAACCTGGGAAAAATATAAATGTCTATAGTCTATAGCTTTCTGAAGACTACGCTGTACCGATTTTTCGCATTACAAGCAAACAGTAGTTTGTGAATATCCGAAACTGTGAAAACTAAACACTTAGGGCTACATTTTGGGTTTGACAAATATGAAAAAAAGACGGCGCCAAAGCCAACTAATTTCATAAGTGTGGCAATACAAATTTCTAGGTATTCTATTGCCGACAAAATCAACCAAATTCTTTTTGATTTTACCCTTTTTGGACATTTTTGCGTAATTAGAAATCGACTTTAGGTTAGGTTAGGTTAGTTAGTCGATTGTGATAACACAGTGGTGAACTTCTCTCTTATCACTGAGTGATGCCCGATTCCATGTTAAGCTCAATGACAAGGGACCTCCTTTTTATAACCGAGTCCGAACGGCGTTCCACATTCCAGTGAAACCACTTAGAGAAGCTTTGAAACCCTCAGAAATGTCACCAGCATTACTGAGGTGGGATAATCCTCCGCTGAAAAACTTTTTGGTGTTCGGTCGTAGCAGGAATCGAACCCACGACCTTTTGTATGCAAGGCGGGCATGCTAACCATTGCACCACGGTGGCTCCCAGAAATCGACTTTACTTATACGTCTAATAAATGCCAATAAACAGATATGACAATGATGGCTAGAAAATTAAATAGTGCAAAGTTTTCTTAAAACTTCAAGTCACATTTATATTTCTATTTTGAAAAATTGAACTTTTCGAGTTTTTCAATTTAAAATATGACGAATTTTCAATTTAATATTTTGGAAAATGCTACTTCATAACTATCAATTCCTTATTATTTGAAAGATTTCAAAAGATTTTTGACGGCTGATCTATTAAGGAAAATTCAAGTGTTCATTAGATACTTTTTTTATGAAGAATAATTATAATCCCAAAGTTGCTCGTTTATCAGAAATGTAATCCCTATCAATAATAAAAATGATAATTGTTTTGAAATTTACTATTAGAGGAATTTTCTAATTAATCTTGTACGACGTTCGAGTGTGAAATTCATAGATCGATTTTGGTCATAACTAAAATCGATTTAAGTCAATTCTGCAAAATCGGGGAAAGTAAGAAAGCCTCACCGCTGGAGTTAAACGTGGAATGGGACAGCTCTTAGTGATAAGGGAGAAGTTCAGCACTGTAGTATCACAACGCACCGAATAGACTAAACCCCAATTTCATGAAGCTCCGTTAGTGCTACGTTATCTAAAAAAATGTTAAACCTTAATCAAGGTAGTGGCGTACGTGGATGACATCGTAATATTGGTATCGAGAAAATTCCTGGATATGTTGAGTGAGGCATTACAATGTCTTTTAGACTGGATCAGGTGATGAGAATTGGGTATGAACCTTGGAAAAAAACACTAGATACTACTCTTTATTAGAAGAAGAAAATCATTGGATATAAAGCTCCTGAATTTCAAGGGACTAAGTTTGGTCTCTCGAAATCAGCAAGGTAATTGGGAGTTCTCTTAGACCCTAAACTGAACTGTATGGAAAATACCGCAGACCGCATAAAGAAGACCTAAACGGCATTATACTCTTGTCAATAATCGGGGAACGTAGCGAAATGTGTCCTTCCCTTTTTAATCGGATTTATACTGCTGTTATAACACCTGTAGCTACATAGAGCTGCAATGTTTGGTAGACAATCGCGAACCAGCAGAATCAAATATCGAAAATAAATAGGATAAATAGAACAGGACTTATTATTATGAAAGCCACTATGAGCACCACAGCCATTGCCACTTTAGAGGTAGTGATGGAAGTCTGCCCACTCGATTGCAACATAAAGAAAACAACAGAGGTGACACTCGCTTAGATACACTGAAAAGCATACGGAACTTCTTGTTGAGCGTAATAGAGAGACTGACTATATGGTTACTGAGCATGTTTATCACCGTATGCCGAATTATGCAAGTATGAATATCGTTAGCTTAAAGTGTAAAAGTGCTAAGTCAAATTTTTGAAATTTTGCAGGAGAGACAAAAAACTTAATAAATTGTGAAATAAACCTATTTTCGAAAAAAAACTGTAAATGTAGTTACCATAAATGCTTTCAATACAAATAGTAAACTTTCCAGAAAATCGTACACAAAAAATTACTATTAAATTTTTTTTGGCAAAGCCTACTCAACTTAAAACACGTGTAATTTAACAGGTGCTGACTTAGCACATTTACACATTATTACCAAACAGAGATAAAAACAGATATTTATTAATTTTTTTGGTAAACTATGTATTTTTGATTTATCTGTCAATCTGCATCTTAATCCATTTTTTTTTTGTAAAAGTTTGACTTAGCACCTTTACACATTGAGCTAACGATATGTATACAGATGGACCTAAAATGAACGAATAACTGGTAGCGGAATTTATTGTAGTGAACTATGTTAGGTTAGGTTAGGTGGCAGCCCGATGTATCAGGCTCACTTAGACTATTCAGTCCATTGTGATACCACATTGGTGAACTTCTCTCTCTCTCTCTTTCTTATCACTGAGTGCTGCCCGATTCCATGTTAAGCTCAATGACAAGGGACCTCCTTTTTATAGCCGAGTCCGAACGGCGTTCCACATTGCAGTGAAACCACTTAGAGAAGCTTTGAAACCCTCAGAAATGTCACCAGCATTACTGAGGTGGGATAATCCACCGCTGAAAAACTTTTTGGTGTTCGGTCGAAGCAGGAATCGAACTCACGACCTTGTGTATGCAAGGCGGGCATGCTAACCATTGCACCACGGTGGCTCCCTTGTAGTGAACTAGGAATACGAGAGTCGTAACAAGCGATTGCAATATCTTTCAGGCAGTTTATTCATCGACAGTCAAGGTCCTCTAAAGGCCTTGGGCAATGCAGACATAAGATCTCGAAGAGATCACCCCGAGGAATCATAATGGACCTAGTGGGCATGAATTCGATTCAAGAATTGTTAAATCCTAACGGATCTACATTAAAATAGTAAATAGTTCAGGTCAGATATAGTGGCAGCCCGATATTTTCGGCTCACTTAGACTATTCAGTCTATTGTGATACCACAGTGGTGAACATCTCTCTTATCACTGAGTGCTGCCCGATTCTATGTTTAGCTCAATAACAAAGGGGTCTACTTTTTATAGCCGAGTCCGAATGGCGTTCCACATTGCGGTGAAACCACTTAGAGAAGCTTTGAAACACTCATAAATGTCACTAGCATTACTGAGAGGGGATAATCCTTCGCTGATAAACTTTTTGTGGTTCGTTCGAAACTGGAGTTGAACCCACGACCCTATGTATGCAAGGCTCCATAAATTCGTAAACAGTTACTGTTGAAACTTCAGCCAGATTAAACTCGTTGCTTTTACCGCATGTGAAAGTGAGCGTGTCTGCTTATGAAAAAAAGGACTCAACTTGGGAAAAAGTGATCATTAACGATTTACACATTACTTTTTGTCTCAGTGTCCTTTACTGATTTGTGAAGATCTGATCTATACTGATTTGTACAGATTTACTGATTTAGCAATTCGGTTTTGGTTGAACTTGAATATTCTAGTTAAGTAGTAGGTTCTCAGTCGATCTCTACATTATATGACTATCATACATAATTTAAAGAAAAGTACAAGTTTGCATTTAATACAATACATTACTCATCGGAGTTTTACCATAGGATGACATTACGTTGCTACATTACTACTTTACTACACAAAAAAATATGACAATATTTGGTTATTTATTAATTTTGTTTTTAAATTTTAGGTTATTATCCAAAAGATTATGGAAGCCAATCGTTGATCAGATTAAGATAGTTAGAATATAGTATAAGGGTGTGTAGAGAATCATGTGAGGATGAGTCAACAATGATGATAGAATTTGCACATTTTAAGTTAGACAATTTTAAATAAATAAATAAATTTTGTACAACATTACAAATTACAACTTATAAAGTTTACAGCCAAATTACAACATAATACCCAAATAAAAATTTCGACAAAAAGAAAGCTACTTTTTCTATTTATTATTTAGATTACAAAAGAAAATTTCCTAATAAATCATGGACATTAGAAAATTATTTGAATTCAAGTTGAAATTAATATGAATTCATACAATTTTCCAATGTTTGTGTTTTTCTTTTCAAATTTACCAAAAATGTGCAAGTCTTATGTATGTTGAATATATTGCTTGTATTCATTCAATAGAGATTTTAAATTTTTTTGGTAACAACTTACCTTGGCCTTTTGTTGTTGTTTGAGTTCCTCTTTTTTGTAGTTCCTTTGATAGGCGGTTATGACACGCCTTAAACGCGTATTTAAATCTTGCATTGATGGCCATAATGTAGCCGAATTATCATCCACAGGAGCTTGTGTGGGTGGATAAGAACCTGCCACACTTTCTTCTTCATCTAAGCCTAAACATGGGTTGTTGGTTGTTGTATTAACTGTATCATTTTGCGTTTGCTCATTTGAGGTTGATGAGGTGGTGGTGGTGGTAGTAATAGTAGAAGATGTATTGGATGATGTATTGGTAGTAGTGGTGGTTGAGGTGATGGTGGTGGTAGTACATGTATTTTTGGCCATATTTGAGGCCGAATTTGAAGAGGCTTCGTCAACGTTAACAGTTTCAGTCGTTGTTGTGCTTGCCTCAATAGGAGAATCTCCACCAGCGGCTGTAGTTGTAGCTCCAGACTCGGATACAGTAGCATCCATAGAATTGGAATCAGTTACTGCTGCTACAGTGTCACTACTATCTGTTGTGGTCAGGGCTTCAGCTTCAGACTTATCGCCTGCAGTAGCAGTAGTAGTAGTGGTACCACTGTCAGCATTAACAGATTCTGCTGATGCCTTTTCATCGTCATCATCATCATTCTTTTCATCTGTTGCTTTTGCATCCGAAATTTTATCCGAAGAATTTGAATCGTTTGTAGATGAACTGGACAATTTTTCATCATCCTTCTCATCGACTAACGATAGTTTATCTTCTTCATCGGATTTCTTTTTACCTTTTGCTCCAACTTTAGCCTTTGGCTTCTTGTTCTCCTCTTCGGCTTTATCATCCTCAGCACTATCGGTAACAACGACTGTAGCTGCTTCGTCAGCGTTAGCCTTTTTCGCCAATTTTCGTTTCTTACCCGAAGAGCTGGGACGTTCGGGTGGATCTAAGGAATCTTTATCTTTTTCGCCCAACGATGTCAACTTGGTGGAATCTGAGTCTTTGGTGGCTGTGCCATCATCATCAACTTCATCATTGTCGGCATCTAGTTTAGAATTGGCATCATCTTCAACGCTGTATATCGCATAAAATAAGGAGAAAAAACAATTATTACGATTTTTTTCTTGAAAAAAAATGATAATCATTTCCGAAATTCAAATTAAAAATTAAAATCATGCAAAAGTCACACAGGAAAAGAAAACCAACAAAATACAAAAACATCTATAGAGAAGTATAGTCAACACCATACATTTAGGTTCAAAATAAATCTGCCAAGAAGCTGGATTGAGAGTAGCATTTACTAAAATCTTGGGATATGGCGAGTTATGATTTCATGAAATGAGGTTTTTTGTTGTTGTTCTTTAATAACGATGACTAAAATAAATAATTAAAATTTTGTATAATCTACAAAATTTATATTTTGATTTTTTTCCATAGGCAATTGTAAATCCATTAGCCGATTTTGATTACCATCGAAGGTCGGTATTAGAAATATTGAAAAGTCTATTAGCTTCATATAACATTTCGGAGAGTCTGTATTCCGAATTTTTTTTTAACAAAGTTCGATTAATCTCGAAAAGTAGAATATCGACTTTTGCCTACCATAAATTAAAATACGAATCCCACCGTTTTACTTCTAAAAATTATGAAAAAATCCAAATTTTGCCTCCTTAAAGTTTTGTAAATAAGCGGACTTTTGCCGCCAATGAAAATTTTCATATTCAATTTCGGAGTTTGTTTTCCGAATTTTTACCAAAGTTCGATCAGTCAAAAAGAAGAATATCAAATTTTGCAACCATAAATTAAAATAAGACAAAAATCTCACCGTTTAAAAAAAATGAAAATCCCAATTTCGGCCTCCTTTAAATTTTGTAAAATAGCGCACTCATGCCGCCGAAATCGAATCTTTAGGCTTTTCCAAATTTTGAAAAATTAATTTTTCGAACTCTGGAAAAATCGATTTAAAACTTGGAAAATTTTCAAAAAGCGTTTTTTTGGAATTTGAGAAAAAAAAACAATTTTTGCCAATTGTTCTTTGTTTTCAACTTTTCAAAATGTTTTGACTTTTCGACATTTTAAAAATTCGAAAAAGTCAACATTCGACCTTGAAGCTTTTTATCTGCTTCAAGGTCGAATGTTGAAATTGGACTTTTTTTCGATGCGAATTTCGGTCGCTGGATCACATTGTTCTTTCAATTGGACTTTTTCGAAAAGGATCCAATTTCAGCCTCCTTAAAATTTTGTAAAAAACGGCCTCTTGTGACCGGTGAAAATTTTCGGAAATCGAAATTTTAAACTTTTTCCAATTTTGAAATATTAACTAGTTATTCGAACTCTGGACAAAAAATCGGTTCACGTAATTGGCCTATGGTATGAGAGTAAACATTTTCAAAATTAGGGAAAAATCGAATTTTTATTTTTTTTTTTAATTTTAAAAAGTATGAGGGGACACAAAATATATTTTTTTGTCTTCAATCACGAAATTAATTGATCCAATTAAGTTTTAATTGAAATGTCTTCAATCACAGAAATGATAGTATCTGAAAGTCAATTATAAAATTAATTGATTAATTGATTGCGATTGATTTATGTTTCAATTAAAAAATTTGTTAAATCAATTAAATTTATAATTGAATATTTTTTAAAACTCAATTAAGACTTTAATTGGAAAAAATTTCTTAAATTTTTTTGTGTGTTTCAAAATTTGAAAGGCTACTTCCTTCCGATTTCTTCGTCAACTTTTCCATTTATTTTATTTTCTCAAAATTTGAAAAATATCCATTTTTTTTAAATTTGGAAAATCTACTTTATAATTTTGCAAAAATATTTTTTTTCCATTTTTTTTTTTTTGACTTTTCGAATATGAATAACATAATTTTTTGACTTTTTCAACATTTTTAAAATCCGAAAAAGTCTACATTCGACCTTGGCGATTATCGAAAATTGGACTATTTACGATGCGATCGATCGCTGGATCAGACATTCTACTTTCAATTCAAGTTCTACATTTCGACTCCTTCGAAAAAGATCGATTAGTCGTCTTGGTTCACTATAAAAAGATTTTGATTACTATAAAATAATTGAAAATTAGACATTTGACGTTCTTGTATGTTATTCATGGCACTATAGAAGTTGACCAACATCAAAAACCCATTTGGCACGAGTTTCAAAAAATTCTAAAGTCGTTGAGACGATTTTAAAAATTACAAAAAGTCTTCTACTACTATTCGACTTTTATATCCCTAATTGGTGGTAATTCAAAAACTAGACATTTGACGTTCTTGTATTCGTGGCAATGTTAAAAATCTTTTAGTCTTCCTTAATTCCTAATTTCCTTTTTATATATTGAATTGTCAGTTAACTTACATTGGCAAATTTGCTACAGTTGTCTCTTCGGCTGTTGCACCGACATGAGCAGCAAAACATAGAGCAGGATCGGAACGCATAATACGATACATTTCACAGCCATGTTTAAACGTTCCCACCAAAAGACTCTTATCGCAGCAAGGAGGATTCCACCAAGAAGCAGGCACAGCATCAGCCATTGTAGGCGGGCGTATGGGTAACTCGCTATAGATATGATTGCAGGATATAAAATGTTAATGTAGAAATAATCGATGGTATTTTGATTGTGATAAAAATGTTGTAAATAAAAAAAATGTTTATTAAAAAAACACAATTAAATTTATTTAAAGCCAATTGTTAAAAATATATTATAAGTTGTTATAAAAAAAAATTTACATTGTGGGTGTTTGTTTTTTTTTTAATGATCATTTGTCCATATGAATTTTTAAAGTATTACAAAATTTTTTGGAATTGTGGGTGTTTTTTATATCAGATAATTATTTTGTTTTTCTCTAAATAGAATTTTTATATTCAAATACCCTTTGTATTTTTTCTAAAGTCAACCATTGATACTTACTAAAATTTTATGTATCTGAAATGTATGTATTTTCTTTATTTTTATTTTTCTTGTGAAATGATTAAGGGCTTAATGAAATTTAATGATTTGTTTTTGTATATATTATCGTTATTCTTTTAATATTAACAATTTAAAGCAAATTAACAAAAGGTTAGAGCAACATTTGAAACTTGGATTGAAAATCTTGGAAATAGATTTCTCTTTACCAATTGTTTTTTTTGATTAATGAAATAAATTTAATTTTGATTATGAGTATTTCCAAAATCTTTTTTGTTTTTGGTATACCAGACAAATGGAAAGGAAAGTAGTTAGCAAGCCCATTTACAAAGACAAACATGAAATACAGTATGTCAAGAAAGTCTTTTGACATTGCCAAATATTTCAAATTCTAGAAATAATTGAAATATTAAATATTTTATTAAATTTTTAATTCTGTGTACGTATGTATACTTTGCAAAATACATAATAAAATATTTTTTTAAAATTTCATTATAATTTTGGAACAAAACATAATTTTTATCCCATTGTCAAAACACTTTCTTGACAAACTGTATAATGTTTTTATCCAGTAAACGAAAAATTTGAAAATTTCAAATTTTGCAAGTTGATTGACAAGCATGCTTGTGTAAAAGTAAGGCCACCCTGGGGAGATATTTGTACAGAATTAGCATTAAATTTATTTCTGGATAACGGCTTTGAAATATAATCCTTCTATATGAGCTAAAACTGTTTGCTGGTTTGTAACTGACGATGTTATTATTTTTTTTTTATTTCTGTCAAATATGTGCACGGTGTGACCATACCGTAACACTTTGCTATCAATTGGTTACCAATATATATTTTTTATACCCTCCACCCACCGTTTGTAATATTGTTCTAACACCCCATAAATTATAGATATTCTAGGTCGTGGTGAAATTCTGAATAGATCTAAGCATGTCCGTCCGTCTATCTGTTGAAATCACGCTAACTTCCGAACGAAACATGCTTGAAACATGGCGTAAGTAGTTGTTATTGATGTAGGTCAAACGGTGGTGCAATGGTTAGCATGCCCGCCTTGCATACACAAGGTCGTGGGTTCGATTCCTGCTTCGACCGAACACCAAAAAGTTTTTCAGCGGTGGATTACCCCACCTCAGTAATGTTGGTGACATTTCTGAGGGTTTCAAAGCTTCTCTAAGTGGTTTCACTGCAATGTGGAACGCCGTTCGGACTCGGCTATAAAAAGGAGGTCCCTTGTCATTGAGCTTAACATGGAATCGGGCAGCACTCAGTGATAAGAGAGAAGTTCACCAATGTGGTATCTCAATGGACTGAATAGTCTAAGTGAGCCTGATACATCGGGCTGCCAACTAACCTAACCTAGGTCAGACGGTATTGTAAATGGACCACTTTTCCGTATAGCCCCCATATAAACCGACCCCCAGATTTGGCTTGCGGAGCCTCTTAGAGAAGCAAATTTCATCCGATCCGTGGTGTTAGTATATGGTCTCTAACAACCATGCAAAAAATTGGCCCATATCGATCCATAATTATATATAGCCCCCATATAATCCGATCCCCACATTTGACCTCCGGAGCCTCTTGGAAGCAAAATTCATCCGATCCGGTTGAAATTTGGTACGAGGTATAAGTATATGGTATCTAACTAACAACCATGCCAAAATTGGTCCATATCGGTCTATAGAATATATAGCCGATCCCCAATCACACAAAAATTGATCCATATCGGTTCATAATCATGGTTCCAACTCGAGCCAAAAATAATCTACCAACGTTTTATTTTTATAGAAAAATTTGTCAAGGTTTTATTACTACAGAAAATTGTGTCAAAATTGTATTTCTATAGAAAATTTTCTTTAAAATTTTTTTAAATAGAAAATTTTATTTTTTGTCCAATATTTTATTTCTATAGAAAATTTTCTTTAAATTTTAATTCTACAGAAATTTTTGTCAAAATTTTTTTCTGTAGAAAATTTTCTCAAATTTTTTTTCTTTAGAAAATTTTATCAAAAATTTATTTCTAAAGAAAATTTTGCCAAAATTTTATTTCTATAGAAAATTTTCTCAAAATTTTAATTCTATAGACAATTTTCTCAAAATATTTCTATAGAAAGTTTTCTCAAAATTTTTTTGTATAGAAAATTTTGTCAAAATATTATTTCTATCGAAAAATTTTGTCAAAATTTTATCTCTATAGAAAATTTTGCCAAAATTTCATTTCTATAGAAAATTTTCTCAAAATTTTATTTCTATAGGAAAGTTTGTCAAAATGTTATTTCTATAGAAAATTTTGTCAAAATTTTATTTCTATAGAAAAGTTTGTCAAAATTTTATTTCTATAGAAAATTTTGTCAAAATTTTATTTCTACAGAAAAGTTTGTCAAAATTTTATTTCTACAGAAAAGTTTGTCAAAATCGAAAAATTTTGTCAAAATTTTATCTCTATAGAAAATTTTGCCAAAATTTCATTTCTATAGAAAATTTTCTCAAAATTTTATTTCTATAGGAAAGTTTGTCAAAATGTTATTTCTATAGAAAATTTTGTCAAAATTTTATTTCTATAGAAAAGTTTGTCAAAATTTTATTTCTATAGAAAATTTTGTCAAAATTTTATTTCTACAGAAAAGTTTGTCAAAATTTTATTTCTACAGAAAAGTTTGTCAAAATTTTATTTCTACAGAAAATTTTGTCAAAATTTTATTTCTATAGAAAATTTTGTCAAAATTTTATTTCTATAGAAAATTTTGTCAAAATTTTATTTCTATAGAAAATGTCAATATATTATTTCTATACAAAATTTTGTCAAAATATTATTTCTATACAAAATTTTGTCAAAATTTTATTTCTATAGAAAATTTTGCCAACATTTTATTTCTATAGAAAATTTCGTCAAAATTTTATTTCTATAGAAAATTTCGTCAAAATTTTATTTCTATAGAAAATTTCGTCAAAATTTTATTTCTATAGAAACAATTTTTTTATAGAAAATTTTGTTAAGATTTTATTACTATAGAAAATTTTGTCAACATTTTATTTCTATAAAAATTTTTGTCAAAATTTTATTTCTATAGAAAATTTTGTCAACATTTTATTTCTATAGAAAATTTTGTCAAATTTGTTTTGAATAGAAAATTTTCTCAAAATTTTATTTCTATAGAAAATTTTGTCAAAATTTTATTTCTAGAGAAAATGTTGTCAAAATTTTATTTCTAGAGAAAATTTTGTCAAACTGAATTATATACGTATTTAATAGGCCCTTAGTTTTTTGTTTAATATATACCACGTGTGGACTAACTTATAATTTAGAAGACGGTGTTAAGAAGTTTTATGATACCTTGCCATCGACAAGTGTTACCGTGTTTAGTTCACCAATGTGGTATCACAATGGACTGAATAGTCTAAGTGAGCCTGATACATCGGACTGCCACCTAACCTAACCTAACCTGACAGTCTAGAGATTAGTAAGATAGTCGACGAGCACAAGCGGAACACTTGGTTAGAGCACCTGAAGCAATGTAACTTAGGAACAGGAACTGGTAAATTGTGGTCAACAGTTAGAGCCCTCTCGAACCCCTCCACAAGGGATGATGGGATTTCAGTCACATTTGGCGACGTAACTGTGACTGATCCGAAGAGGTGCGCCAAATACTTCAACCGACAGTTTGTCGAGCATCCCGAGAGTGATAGAGCGAAAAGGAGAGCCACCCGTCGTGTACGTGGTCTCCGAGCCGATGACACACCACAATTTACTGCAGCCGAAGTTACCAATGTCATCAACAGCGCGAAACCATCTAAGGCGCTGGGCCCTGACGGAATTTCAATGCTAATGCTGAAGCATCTGGGAATACTGGGAGTTGAGTACCTGACCAGACTCCTCAATTTGTCTTTGGAATCACACATTATACCCGATGTCTGGAAAATGGGAAGGGTGATTCCACTACTGAAACCGGGCAAAGATTCGAGCAAAGGTGAATCGTACAGACCGATATCCCTTCTTTCGCCAGTAGCCAAGACACTTGAGGCATTACTCCTCCCCAGCCTTGTGGAGAATTTTCCAGCTGCCCACCATCAACATGGATTCCGTAAGGTACATAGTACGACAACAGCCTTACATGCCATTTCGACACATATTAATAAGGGACTTAACCAGCCCAGGCCGTGTCACAGGACGGTCCTCGTGGCGCTTGACCTATCGAAAGCATTCGATACGGTCAACCATGCCACATTATTTGAGGACATCGAGAATACGTCCCTACCGGCAGGAGCGAAGCGTTGGGTGCTGAATTATATGTGTGGACGCCAGTCGTACGTGGAATTCAGGGACAGAAAGTCAAGACCGCGTAGAGTTAAACAGGGAGTTCCCCAAGGTGGGGTGATATCTCCGGCACTGTTTAACCTCTACATGTCCTCGATTCCACCCCCTCCTGACGGCGTCGAGATTGTATCATATGCGGATGACTGTACAATCTTGGCATCTGGGCCCAATGTTGATGACATTTGCGATCGGTTGAACGTCTACATAGCTAATCTTACCAGTTATTTCATTGCGAGAAACTTGAGGATATCCCCCACCAAATCCTCAGCCACACTATTTACTACATGGACGGCAGAAGTGCGCAGGCAGTTGAATATCAGAGTCGATGGAGTAATAATTCCGACCACAAATTACCCCAAGATTCTTGGGGTCACATTCGACAGCCTTTTTAGGTCATCTGCCCATGCCACTGCAATTTGTAATAAGCTCCGTGGTATAAACAAGGTCCTCAAGTCACTAGCCGGCAGTACTTGGGGTGCGGACAAAGAAACCTTGCTAACTACTTATAAGGCAATTGGCCGGTCAGTGGTAAACTATGCAGCGCCAGTGTGGACACCGCAGACCAGTGATACGCAGTGGAATAACATACAAACCTGCCAGAACGCTGCTCTTAGAACTGCGACTGGGTGTCTCCGCAGCACACCCCTGGATCACCTTTATGTGGAGACAAAGATCATCCCTGTGCGAAGACACAACTACATGTTGTCAAAGCAGTATCTCCTGGGTTGTTATCGCAGTAATCATCCAAACCACCATCTTATGGATACACAACCACCACCCAGGAACGTAAGGGTAGATATACATAATCTAGAGCGCGAGATCCAGCGCTATAAAAGAGAGCCTCTAGATCAAGCAGCGTACCAGGCAGGTTTGAACAGGATTCATGAGGATACTGTAGCTGAAGCGGTGAGAAGCTACAAGGTTAATCCTGTTCTTGGAGTCCGACCACCGCCCATAGCACCGGAAGAAAGAGACCTCCCACGGCAGACTAGGGTAGTTTTGGCCCAATTAAGATCAGGCAAGTGCAGCCGCCTCAATTCCTACTTATCGGTGATTGATAGCAGCGTAGCTGACGTTTGTCCAATTTGCAACCAAGGGCCACACGACACGCGTCATCTTTTCTCTTGCCCAGCCAAACCAACCCGACTTACCACCAGATCACTCTGGACACACCCCATCTTAGTCGCAGAGTTCCTTGATCTGCCAACAAGCTGATGTACCAAGCGTATAACATGAAATGGATGAGATCACAATAAACTGTTACAACAACAACAACAACAACCTGACAGTCTTTAGTAGAAGTTTCTACGCTATCCATGGTGGAGGGTACATAAGTTTCGGCCTGGCCGAACTTACGGCCGTATATACTTGTTTTTTATTATTATTATTATTATTATTATTTTTTTTTTTGAGTTTACTGAATAATAACAAAGTTGTCATAATACATATGAAACTAGATGTAAAAATACTGTGAATTTTATAAGCATACATAACAAAACATATAGCATTTGTCAACTCTTTAATATTTTTTAGACAATTTTAGAATATATTGAATAAAGTTTAAAGAAAATCGTTCAAAGACAATTATAAAGGTAAGACTTTTGAAAGTACGAGTTAAGACATGACAATCTGATAACACTAGTTTACAGACTACAAATTATGATTGTGTACATGAAATTTGAAAATTTCAGCTTCAAATTTATAAAAAAGTACTTTTTTGGCTCTCTGTAAATACTATGTTCGTTTACAAATCTATAGTAAACTAATACCAAATAATATTATAATATTATTATTGGATAACTAACCAACATTTATCGAGCTTTATGAATATTCTGTTAACTAGTGTTAGCATAATAGTACATAATTTTTAGATATTAAATAACATATATACAATATTTAAACAAATTGAGAAATACGACAACACACGCACACAATAACATAGACAAATAAATATTGGAAGTGGTGTAAAACATAAAACAAACAACAAACTGTGTATATATAGAAAAAATATATAATTTTTATAACATACCTGACGGGAGTATTATCTTTAATCTGTTGCACCAGATCTCCAATCACCTCATGTTGTATATAATAGAGCATACGAACTCGCAATAAAACTCTGAATGGGTAAAAAATAGTAGGTGTGGTGACAAATCAAAACGAAAATCATAAAATAAAAATCATTGTAGAGGATAAAGGAAAATTCAAAAATAAATGAGATCCCATCCCAAAGTAATTACAAAAAAAAAAACGTGAAATAAGACAACAAGAAGAAGAAAAACAATAATTGCATGTTAGTTAGAAAAAATTGCCATTGATTTTGGGTTAAGTTAATAAATTCGATTCCACACGACTCACTTATTCGCGTGTCTGCTTAAATGTTTCTTATAGGCTCCTTCCAAATATGAATCAGCATCATATTTTTCCAATTTACTCCAATGACTTGGGTCCTGTATGTTTTGTAAACCTTGTGTTCCCAATTCTTTTTTAACTGGCTTATTTCCATTGCCTGCCGCTGCAGGAGAAGCAGCAGCTGATGACTCAGTAGCTGCCTCTGGTGTTGGTGGAGCCGTAGCTGTATCCATGGGTGTTGGTGTACTGCCATCACCACTACCAGTACTACTACCACCGATACTGCCTGATTGAGCAGTAGCATCGGCAGCAGCTTGAGCTGCTAATTCCTTTTGTGTTTTACCTCCATTACGTCCTAGAAAAATGGGATAAATTATAAAGGTTTTATGCTTGCTTTTGAATGTCCGCTATGTGATTAAAAAAAAAATAAAAAAAATAACTTAGAAAATTTTTAACTAACAATGTAAATTTAAATACCAATGTGTCCACCTTTTCTCCCGAACTTTTTACGGAACTATAAGAACAATTTTGACAAAATTTTCTAGAGAAAACAATTTTCACAAAATTTTCTATAGAAATAAAATTTTGCAAAAATTTTCTACAGAATTAAAATTTTGCAAAAATTTTCTATAGAAATAAATTTTTGACAAAGTTTTCTAGAGAAATGAAATTTTGCAATAATTTTCTATAGAAATAAAATTTTGCAATACTTTTCTATAGAAATAAAATTTTGCAAAAATTTTCTATAGAAATAAAATTTTGACAAATTTTTCTATAGAAATAAAATTTTGACATAATTTTCTATAGAAATAAAATGTTGACAAAATTTTCTATAGAAATAAAATGTTGACAAAATTTTCTATAGAAATAAAATTTTGACAAAATTTTCTATAGAAATAAAATTTTGACAAAATTTTCTATAGAAATAAAATTTTGACAAAATTTTCTATAGAACTAAAATTTTGAAAAAATTTTCTATAGAAATAAAATTTTGACAAAATTTTCTATAGAAATAAAATTTTGACAAAATTTTCTATAGAAATAAAATTTTGACAAAATTTTCTATAGAAATAAAATTTTGACAAAATTTTCTATATAAATAAAATTTTGATAAAAATTTCTATAGAAATAAAATTTTGACAAAATTGTCTATAGAAATAAATGTTTGACAAAGTTTTCTATAAAAATAAAATGTTTACAAAACTTTCTATAGAAATAAAATTTTGACAAAATTTTCTATAGAAATAAAATTTTGACAAAAATTTTTTATAGAAATAAAATTTTGACAAAATTTTCTATAGAAATAAAATTTTGACAAAATTTTCTATAGAAATAAAATTTTGACAAAATTTTCTATAGAAATAAAATTTTGACAAAATTTTCTATAGAAATAAAATTTTGACAAAATTTTCTATAGAAATAAAATTTTGCACAAATTTTCTATAGAAATAAAATTTTGCACAAATTTTCTATAGAAATAAAATGTTGACAAAATTTTATATAGAAATAAAATTTTGCAAAAAAAAAGTTGACAAATTTTTCTATAGAAAAAAATGTGAAATCATTTCGTGAGGACTCGGGCCTAAATATGTCCCCTCATCAGTCAGTCATTATCAGTGTTTTGGACAATATGCCATAAATATAGAAATGATTTTATTTTAATTATTTGAGTAAATTTTCTTTCATATATACATGGTGAACAAACTCCCATTACCATTTCTCCGGCATTTGGAATTTTTGTGCTTCGAAAATTTTATCTTTTTGCAGACCGCAAGTTTTTTTTTTAAATTTTTTGTTACTGATTTTCTACAGTAGTGCCTATTTCCTATATTTTTTATAAAAGTTTGTCAAAAATTTATTGGGGATTTTTGAGAGGATTTTAGTTTAAATTGGGGTTTCCTGAGACGAAAGCATTCCACTTTGGGGACAAGAGTCAGAACTGGCAATACTGATAGGCTGCATTGAAACGGGAACAAAGTCAATATTAACAAACTGCTACATCGGTCTGCTAGACCTTCGGTATGACGGTAGAAATGTCTTGCAGGACGAAGTTGCCAGGTTTGATTACCGGCCAGAATGGTACTCGAAACAATAATTTGCGTACGTGAACTATTCTTCTTTCCCAACACTAAAAAGAGCCTTAAATAAATCATACACAGCAGCGCCTCTAGTGGAGAATAGTGGAGACACTCAACCGGTATCTAAATCCTCTCTGATCAAGTAACCACAACTGTCCAATTTAGAAATTGCAATAGGTATTTAAATTTACATTGTCAACAAATTTTGAAAATAATTAACTACCAATTTTACAAATTCACACAAAAAAGTTATAAAAAAAGGAATAAAAACAATTTGAAAGACCAAAGTAAAAAAATAAAACAAACAAAAAGACGACAAATAACTAAAACTAATTAAGAATTTGAAAACATACATAAATACATTATCAGAATATCTCCCATGTTCTGAGCTTCACAAAATGTCAAAATGCAACATTTACAGCAATTTTAATAATTCAAACTTAAATTAAATTACATGAAATTTTTGGATACAATAACAAGTCCTCATTCACTTTTTTAAATAAGGTCAGTGTCAAGTGTTTTTGAGATTGAGTAAAGCAGAACATGAGAATTTCTATAAAGGATATGGTACAGTAAGACAGATCATATTACAAACACATTTTTTTAAATTTAGAATTACAATTTTTCTATTTTACTTTACTTTTATTGAACAGCAGCCACAACACTCGCGGCTTACACTCAGAAATGAACTATACAGAATTTCAAAATTTGTTATATGCAAAAGATTAAAGGCATATTTTGAAATATTTGTTATATAAAAATGTCGATGTTAGTTGCCAAATTGCCTACAATCCTCAAATAGAGTATGATGGATATATTTACACACAAAAATTTAACCGATATAAAGTAATTTGAAGAAAATAATTTGGAAAACAATCAGTTTATAGAAAATGTTTAGTAGTAGGATTATTACCATTTGTTAGTTTACACAAACAAAACTTAAAAGGAAAGGAGGAGAGCATAAGAGAAGAATTCCAATAAAAATGATAGAAAACAAAGATACAAAGTAAAAGCATAATTTGTTTTCTTATGACTGTCCTCAGAGAGAGAGAGAGAGAGCGAGTGTTTTTGACTTGCTTCACAAGTGTTGTTTTCATTTCTAGGGAAGATTTTGTTTTATTTGCTTTTACAAAGAACTACAACCGTGCAGTTTATCTTCAGAACAGAATGTGCGTGTTTGTAATTAGTTGTTGGTTACCATACCTTTTGCATTCCTACCTCGTGGCACCAAATTATGGAGGCCACTGTGATCCCTGCTAATTTTAGTCACTTCACCATCCTCCGATGGTGTTATTAAATCCCATATAAAGGTTTTGATTTTCTCATCTCCTTTATAGACTTGCAAACAGTAAAGCAGCTGTGAAAAATAAAAACAAATATTTACAGATTATTAAATTAGAATATCAATTAAAAAAATTAAATGCCCAAGAAAAGTTGTATTTTTTCAATCAGTGATTTTTTTTTCGATTTTTCTCTGCGAAAACCTATAGTTTTCTCAATATTAGCATGGTAAATCATCAATTTGTTCATAGACAATATACATATTGAAGAGTTTTATAATTTTTAACAAAAACTTACAATGATCCTGGAACAATCTTCTACATTTATATCACGCCAACCACGTTTGAATTGTCCTAGTTCTAGAATCTCAGACCAACGACCCCATCTGCAATCAAACATATAAATATATTATTTAAATTTTTCTTTATAAAATTACAAATGTAAGAGGCTACTTTTTTGTATAGAAATAATCAGATTATTGTGAGAAGTTTTGTTTTACTCAGCGAAAACCTAGAGTTTCCTCAATATTAGCATGGGTGATCATCATTGTATAGAATAACTGTGTGCAAAATCAACTTTATTTTCTATTTCTTTCAATTGAAAATTTTGTAAAAATTGTATTTCTATATAAAATTTTGCCAAAATTTTATCTCTATAGAAAATTTTGTAAAAATTTTATTTCTATAGAAAATTTTGTCAAAATTTTATTTCTATAGAAAATTTTGTCAAAATTTTATTTCTATAGAAAATTTTGTCAAAATTTTATTTCTTTAGAAAATGTCTAAATTTCATTTCTATAGAAAATTTTGTCAAAATTTTATTTCTTTAAAAAATTTTGTCACAATTTTATTTCTATACAAAATTTTGTCAACATTTTATTTCTATAGAAAATTTTGTCAAAATTTTATTTCTATACTAAATTTTACCAAAATTTTATTTCTATAGAAAATTTTCTAAAAATGTTATTTCTATAGAAAATTTTGTCAAAATTTTATTTCTATAGAAAATTTTTTCTAAATTTTATTTCTATAGAAAATTTTGTCAAAATTTCATTTCTATAAAAAAACATTTTGTCAAGTTTTATTTATATAGAATTATTATTTTTTTTTTTTTTTGAAAATTTTATTTCTATACTAAATTTTCTCAAAATCTTATTTCTATAGAAAATTTTCTCAAAATTTTATTTCTATAGAAAATTTTCTCAAAATGTTATTTCTATAGAAAATTTTCTCAATATGTTATTTCTATAGAGAATTTTGTCAACATTTTATTTCTATAGAAAATTTTGTCAAAATTTTATTTCTACATAAAACTTTGTCAAAATTTTGTTTCTATAGACAATTTTCTCAAAATTTTTGTCTCTATAGAAAATTTTGTCAAAATTTTATTTCTATAGAAAATTTTGTCAAAATTTCATTTCTATAAAAAAATTTTGTCAAGTTTTATTTATATCGATTTTTTTTGAAAATTTTATTTCTATAGAAAATTTTGTCAAAATTTTATTTCTATACTAAATTTTCTCAATATTTTATTTCTATAGAAAATTTTCTCAAAATTTTATTTCTATAGAAAATTTTCTCAAAATTTTATTTCTATAGAAAATTTTTCTCAAAATTTTATGTCTATAGAAAATTTTTCGCAAAATTTTATTTCTGTAGAAAATTTTCTCAAAATTTTATTTCTATAGAAAATTTTTCTCAAAATTTTATTTCTATAGAAAATTTTTCTCAATATTTTATTTCTATAGAAAATTTTCTCAAAATTTTATTTCTATAGAAATTTTTCCTCAAAATTTTATTTCTATAGAAAAAAATTCTCAAAATGTTATTATAAATTTTGAGAAACTTTCTCAAAATGTGATGTTAAAGAAAATTTTGTCAAAATTTTATTTCTATAGAAAATTTTGTCAAAATTTTATTTCTATAAAAAATTTTGTCAAAATTTTATTTCTATAGAATATTTTGTCAAAAATTTATTTTTATAGAAAAATTTTTCGCCATTTTCCATATTCTTTTAAAAGTTGATTTTGCACAGCTAGTGTCGTTCATTTTAAAATCATCCATCCCGTCACCTATACTTACCCAAAAGATAATAAACCCTTTTCGACTTTGAAACATTCGGATTTAGCCCAATTGCCATATTGGATCTCCTCCAAACCGAGGGCTGCCAAGGCATCGCGTTCTCTTGGCACATACTCTTCATTTGCTTTCCTATCACGACCACGTTCACGTTTCTCTTTACGTGATCTTCTAGTTGAGCGCGAACCAATACCACCTTCTTCATCGCTATTCTCATTGGACGATTCCTCGGAATTCATTTCCATGACATCTTCATGACCATAACGTTTAATTTGTGTACGTCGCCTAGGCTCTGATAATACCAAATCTTCAGTTTCATCACGTTCACATGCATCGGCATCAATATCGGCCTTTTTCGCCCATTTAGTCCAAAAATCAGGATCATCAATTGTAATGTCGGAACGATTGCCCGAGGCGGCAAATGAGGCCTTTGAGAATGTGGAACCTTTTTCCGATTCCATTGTAATGACCTGGGTGCGACGCTTGAGTATAGAATCAATATCTTCCTCACAAAACTTATCACCGGCATTATCGTCATCCATGACAGCACCATAGGCTCCCTTTTTCAAAAGATCTTCAATTTCTTTTTTGGTTAGCTGTTTGTTGCTACCATCTTTGGAATTTTGGGTATTCATAGATTGGAGAACTGCTTTATCGAGACCCAATTTCAGAGAAGCCTTATCGAACATTTCTCGTTCATAGGTATTGCGGCAAAGCAGACGATAGATTTTCACCATTTTACGTTGACCAATACGATGACATCTAGCCTGGGCCTGCAAATCGTTTTGAGGATTCCAATCGGAATCATAGATAATGACGGTGTCGGCTGCTGTCAAATTAATACCCAAACCTCCGGCCTTGGTACACAAAAGGAACACAAAACGATCGGAGCCTGGCTTGGAATAACGATCGATAGCTTCCTGACGTAGATTTCCTCTAATGCGACCATCGATGCGCTCAAAAGGATATTTACGATATATAAGATAGTCCTCCAGAATATCGAGGCAACGAACCATTTGGGAGAATATCAAAACTCGATGCCCGTTGGCCTTTAGTTTTGGTAAAAGCTTATCGATCAAGACCATTTTACCAGCTGACTGTATGATGTTCTTATAGTAGGATTCATTGTCCTCTCCATGTTGGTTTCGATAGTCATACTGGATCTGTTCTTCGGCTCCGTTCAGTAGATAAGGGTGAATGCAACACTTTCTCAACTCCATCATTGTGTTCATGAGATTGGGAATATTGGCCGAGGTGGTGCCCTTTTTAAGGAAAGCAAAATTTTGTTCCAATATACCACGATAATATTTCTTTTGGATATTCGTTAATTCCACCTCGATAATTGTCTCCTCCTTGGGAGCCAGAGATTTCTCCACATCGTCTTTCAAACGACGCAACATCATGGGTTTCAGTAAAGCTTGCAACTTATTAACCTCCTCTTCGGTACGTAAACTGCCAAATTCGGACATAAATTCTTCGGCTGATGAAAATTGACTGGGTTCCAAAAAGTTCAGCAATGAGAACAACTCTCCCATATTGTTTTGCAAAGGTGTTCCCGAGAGTAGAACACGATGTTCCAAATTTAATTGCCGCAAACCATCCAATAGTTTACAGTTGCGATTTTTCAATCTATGGGCTTCATCAATGACACAAAGGCGCCAATTAAAAGGTTTCAGATCCATATGATCCGTTACTATCATTTCAAATGTGGTAATTAGGACATTGAATTTTACTGGTTCCTTAAGGACCTTTCCGGAATCGGTCTTGAAAAAGAATTCATAATCCTGAATCATTTGTTTGCTGGTCACCGAGCCATGGTATACCACTATATTCATATCTGTCCAACTTTCAAATTCACGTTGCCAATTGGGTATGGTCGAAAGGGGAGCTATCACAAGGAATGGTCCACGTATGCCATATTCATAGACCGAGTGGACAAAGGTCAAACTTTGTATGGTTTTGCCCAGACCCATCTCATCGGCCAATATACAATTGTGGGAATTGTACCAGGAGAACTTTAACCAATTCAAGCCCTCCAATTGGTAAGGCCTCAAAGTGTTGCCTCCCTTGTAAACTGGAGTTTTTTCCAATTTCTTCCATAGATCAGGAGTTGGCCGCTTCTTGCCCTTCCATTCGGCCCTTGGTGGTAGCTTATTGAAACGCAAATATTGTTCGATTTTATCATCGTCAACATCTTCCTCCAGTTCCCAAGTACAATCTTCATAGGGAAGAGACTTCCATTTGACCAAATAATGTTTGGTGGTCTCGCCCGTTTGTTCATCGGCATGCACGGACATGTCCAATACTCGATCGACCTCCACAAAATCTGGATTGAAGTATTCCTCATCCAGGGTCTCAAAGCTCATTTGTTGTGCCTGCTTTTGTTGGAATCTTCTGATTTTGGCACAGACACGACGATCGCCTTTAAGCAACTCTTCCTCGGTACGCCATTCACAGTGTAAATAGGAGAAATTCCTATACTTAACCAAATATTCTTCTACTTCTATATATACAGGTTCGGGTTTTGGCTTATCATCCTTTTTCTCCTCCTTCTTGGTCTCGCCTGTGCTACATTCTGCTGTGTCACTGCTCTGTTTGTTATCATCGGAGCTTGGCTCTTTAGATGGTTCTTTTTGCTCGCCCAATTCTTCTTTGGGTTCTTTCTCGGAAACTTTTTCTTCACCCATTTCCATAGGTTCCACGGAACTATCTTTCTTCTCCTCTTCTTTGGAAATAGCCGAATTGTCCTCTACAACAGTTGCTGGTGTTGCATCATCCTTCTTTTCACTCACTTCTGTATTATCATCGACCTCCATAGCTTCTGATTTATCTTCAAGATTTTCTGCCTTGGGCTCTTTCTCTTCTGACTTTTGCTCTTCAGTGGATGGCTGTTTTTCTTCCTCGGAGGTTTCTGGCTTTGTTTCATCACAGGCCTCTGACTTTGTTTCTGTGTCTTTAACATCCGGCATATCTTCTGTCTCCATTTTTTCAACTGTAGCTTCCTCCTCATCAGTCTTTAGAATTTCGGAGTTATCCGATTTAGTTTCAGTCTCAGGATTGCTTCCTTCTTTCTCTTCTTTTTCGGCATCATTTTCTTTGTCTTTTGCCTTATTTTCAACCTGATCATTCGAAGATTCATCGCTTGACTCTTTCTCGGGTTTCTCCTCCTCGGTTTTCTCCTTCTCACTTCCTTCTTCTCCACCTTCTTCTTTAACCTCCTTATCGTTTTCAGCGTCTTCCTTTTTCACTTCTTCTTCTACTTTCTTCGGCGGCTCAGGTGGTGGATCTGGCAACAGCTCTCTTTTACCCATTCTCACAGCCAAGACAAATTGGACCACCATGCTATCCTCATCGCCCGTATTAATGTAAACATAATTGGGTTTCGAAGATGCTACCGCAGGTGGAGCATCCTGTGATTTTTCCGATTTTTCATTAATAACCGAGGGAGTAGTAGTACTTGATGTGGCTTCGCCACCACCACCACCTTGTATATCTTCAGCAATATTGGATTTATCGTCTGTTGTCGATGGCTGCTCTTGAGATTCTGCCATATCCGCTGAGGTATTGGCTGGCTGATCTGACTTCTCACCATCACATGAATTGCTGCTCGTAGCCGCTGCAGCAGATGTTGAGGCAGTCGGTGTCGCTGAACTCTTCTTATCCTTTTTCAAGGGTGAAGAGCCCAACAGTGCATCGGTATCGTCATCGGAAAATCTTAACATCACATCATCGATGTATTTCTTTCTTTGTGTATTTCTCGATGAACGACGTTTACTGGTGTCCAGCTCATTATCCGGTGGGGGCGATGGTGGCGGAGTAGCCTGAAGATTATCGTCCTCACCATCGGACTCTGGGACTATACGGCCACGATTGCGACGTTTCTTGAGGGCTCTGGCAGAAAGTGATCCTCCCCTATTACGTCTTGGTTTGCTTTCGCTATCACCGTCTCCAGCACTGGAACCACGGCCACGACGTTTCTTTCTACTACGCGAAGGCGTAGTCGCCGAATCTCCTGCAGAGTCTGGTATAGAATCAACTGTCTCATCACCAGCCTCAGTGGCGGTACCAGCACCACCACCTTCATCAACCTTAGGTATTTTGGACACTGGAATATCATCATAGTCTTGGGGTTCTCCATCGATTGAGACGGCAGGTTTATTATCCTCCGTTGTGGTAGTCTCTGGTTTATCACCTGCCTCATTTCCCTCTTGCTCGGTAGCAGATCCGCCTTCTTCAGCCGGTTTCTGCATAAGCGGCTTATTATCTTCATTCTCGCTACCTTCAGTGATGGGTGGTTTCTCTGATTCTCCTCCTTCTTCGGGAGTCTTTTTCTTACGGGCCCCACCACCAGTGTTGCGTTTTCGTGCCGCCGTCGTCGTTGTTCCTGCAGCCCCTTCGGCACCTTCTTGTCCCTCGCCTTTGATTTTCTTGGCCTTAGGCGTTCTCTCTCTGGGTGGTTTATTGGGATCTTTAGGTGTTCTGGGTTTACGTGGTTTCTTTTTCTTGCCACCGGCATCTGTAGATGTATCCAATTCATTGGCCGAGTGAACATCTTGTGAATGTTCACCTCCTTCGCCTTCATGGTATTCCAACATACCAACAACAGACGTATCGCCGGCACCTTGGGTGACACAGTCTTCTGAAACGGGCAATTGATTTGGTGGTATGGAGACTTGTTGCACAACATTACCACTTATGTCCATTAACTCGCTGGTCGGAGGTGTGGGCTTATCGCCCTTCTTCACACGCGGCTTTCTTGGTTTGTTTGTACCTTTACCTCTACCTCGACCTGTGGTACTGGATACTTGGGGCGACTCAATCATTTGCGGTTGTAGCATTGGCGATGGCCCAAACATTTGTGGTGGCATGGATTGATAGAAGAGACACTGTGGTCCCCCAACGCATTGATCATTAATTTCATGCTGTTGCACCATGTTGAGACGCTCCTGTACTCGCATTATTTTCTCTTGCTGGTCATGTTGCGGCGGCATGCAGTACAGCTCTTGTAATTGTTGCTGCAAAGCAGCAATTTCCTGTTGATGTGACATGGGATGATAGGGTACATAACCCATATGTGGAGGAACTTGTGGACCTCCGGGCGGAGGTGGGGGGTATGGAGGCATCATTGCCTGCGGCGGCATACCCATTGCGGTTATCTGCTGATTTGGGGGCACCACAGTACTTCCATCGTACGGTATGGTTGTCATGCCAGAAGCTCCCAGGGCAGTACCAGGTGGGGGTGGAATCATTGGATTCAATTGATTGGGCATTGGAGGTGTTGGCAATGCTGTCAAATGGGGAGAATGTGTAATATTGGCTGCTGTTGTTGTTGTTGTTTGCGCTACAGTAGACGTCTGTACAACCGTTTGAGGTCCTTCTGCAGCTGCTGTAATTGGTACTTGTTCCTTAGCCTTGATTTCATCCGGTGTAGAACTTGTACCATCAATTTTGCTCTCAACTGAGGGATCATTTGATTTCATCAGTTCCGTTTGACTATCTTTTCTTACTTCGGAGGCTGAAGGAATTACATTTGCAGGCTCTCCTCCTATGGACTCACCAGCACCTTTAGATATTCCATGCTGAGATTGTTCTTCTTCGCTGGAAGGTTTTAATGTAGACTCATTTCTTGATTCATCTGTTGTTGTATTTTCGGCAGAAGCACTAGCTTGATTGGTACCTCCATCATTTTCCAAAGGCGTTGATTCTTCGGTGGATTCGGAGGGCTTTGTCAAAGTCTTGTCGGTAAAGTCTTGTTGCGTCATTGCTCCCATAAATGAACTTTGTGAGTTGCTATCCATTATAGCTGCTGCTACTGTGGACGAAGCCGACACAGCGGCATTAACCACTGCACTATTCGAAGACATTGAATTGTTGTCAAAGAGACTAGCGCCAGCGCTATCTAGTATTCCCCCACCGACACCGCTATTACTGGCTCCACCACCACTACCCGCTCCCACAGCTCCCACATTGGTGGCCGAATTCGAATTTGAATTTAAGAGGCCACCACCACTACCGCCCAAGCTGCTCTCCATTGCGGATAGGCCGGCGGGGACATTGTGGCTGCTATTGATGGAACTTTGGGAATTGCTATCATGTATCGATGTTGGGTGATTGTTGACAGTGCTATTGGTGGAAGAGTTACTGCTACTGTTATTGCTATCATTGGCTGCTACAGCCAAAGTAGACGAATCATTGGAGTTGGCAGTTTCATTGAGGATTCCACTGATGAGATGATGTTGTGTTGGAGTCGATGGGGTGGATGGCTGTTGACTATGTTGTGGCTGCTGCTGCTGCTGTTGCGATTGCGATTGGTTGCTAGCTGTAGTCATAGCTGTGGTGGTCAAAGGGGAAGGGACATGGGCAGGTGACATTGTAGTGGCCACTGCTGTAGACTGTTGTTGTACCTGACCTTGCTGCTGCTGTTGCATCGGCTGCTGAGCTGGTTGTGGTTGTTGCGAATTTGTAGGTGCCGCTGTACTCAAAGGAGATTGTGACTCCTGTTGACTTTGCTGTAACATCGAAGAGAAATGATCTTGGCCGCCATATGGTGCTTGAGGAGGAGCGTGTTGTTGAGACTGTTGGGATTGTAGAGGGGGATGTTGCGGCAAAGGCTGTTGTTGATAAGCCTGCTGCTGCTGTTGAGTGGGATGGTGTGGTGAATGTTGATGGGGATGTGGACTTTTCTTTTGATTCTGCTGAACTGGATGATGAGGAGGAGGTTGTAGCGTATGATGTTGGGTCTGTTGCTGACTTGTAGGTGTAGGAGGTGTCATGTGGGCCTCTTGTGAGGAAGGCCCGCTTCGTCCTTGCAACAGTGGCGATGTATTGTGCATCGATTCGGGGGTCATTTGATGGTGTCCCGGTGTAGTCATGTGATGCAAGGACATACCGGCCGCTTGATGATGCATAGGCGACATCGAAGCACTAGAATGGGGAGGAACCGCTTGTTGTTGCTGCTGCTGCTGCGAGTTTGAAGTGTTTCCCACAATATCATTGATGGAATGCTGTAGCTGTTCGGATAATTGTTGCTGTTGGTGCTGCTGTTGATGATGCTGTTGTTGTTGGTGTTGCGGGGGTTGATGCTGACCTGACGTTTGTTGTGGTGGTGTCGACTGCTGCTGCTGCTGTTGAGATTGAGAAGAAACTGGAGTTGCCATTTGTCCAGAATGCGGCGAAGGGGCTTGTGCACTTGGTTGCTGCTGCTGCTGTGATTGTGGAGGCTGCTGTGGTGTTGGCTGTTGCTGTAACTGTTGAGAATGATGTGGAGGCGGTGGTGGTCCCCCATACATTCCCATTTGACTTTGTTGTTGTAGTTGCTGCTGTTGTTGTTGTGTGGGATGAGGCATTTGCGGGGGAGCTGTCATTTGACCAACGCTCATGGGATTTGGTGGAGCTTGTTGGCTTTGTGGCATTCCCATGTGTGGCGACCATTGTTGATGGTGCTGAGGCGACACAGGCATACGGGGTCCCATGGGTCCATGCTGCGCCTGTCTATAGGCCGAAGGATAATCCATTGGTCCAGGTGTCATTCCCTGACCTGGCATTACCATTTGCTCTAATGCTTGTAGAGTATTAACAGGACCTCCACCAGACGCACCGCTCTTAGAGCTTGGTGGGCCGCCGGCTCCGCCAGAAGTGGCCTGTCTTGGTGATGTTAGACCCACCATTCCCGATATACTATGATGGGTAGGTTGTTGCTGTTGTGAACTCGGAGAATTGACAGGAGGCTGCTGTTGTGACTGTCCTGGAGGACCCTGTTGTTGTTGCTGCTGTTGACTTGATGGAGGCTTTGCCGGGGACATTCCAGGTCTTGGAGACATTTGTGGATGGGGTGACATTGTCGGGGGTCGAGGAGACATTTGGGGAGAGAGTTGAGGAAATGGTGCCCGATATTGGGGTGAAGCGGTTGACTGATGTTTCCCCGCACTTGACATATATGAGGGTGTGGCACCAACTGGTTGCTGCGATTGGGGCTGCTGTGGTTGTTGTTGATGGTGGCTTCCATATGTTGGTGGAACTCCCACACCCATACCATGCGGTGGGGGCAATTGTTGGTGTTGCGTTGATCCTTGCTGCTGCATAAGGCCAACGTGATTCTGTGGCTGCTGTTGCTGCTGACTCTGCAGCAAATGCGCCGAGTTTTGTTGCTGTTGTTGTTGTTGTGGCGGAACGCCATGTTGTTGCATGCTAGATGGAGGTTGTTGCTGCTGCTGCTGCTGTTGTTGTTGCTGTTGTTGCTGGGGTCCAGCCCCACCCATATGGGGCGAGGTATGTGAACTTAATTGCGACGCTTGCTGTTGGGCTGTCAGATGATGACTGGGTACACCACCCGGAGGTGCTGCACCGCCTGGCACATGTTGACCATAAGGACTTGGCTGCTGATCAAGACCTGTATGACCATATCCCACATGTTGAGATGACCTGCTAGGTTGGTGCTGCAATGGTGCCCCATAGGGCACCCCGTAACCCTGTGGCGTTGTCGCCACATTCGAACCGGCCGGTACTCCGCCTGGTTGACCTTGTGGCGGTGCCGCCGAATAGAGAGGATGTTGGGTGGGAGCTTGTGGATAGTGTTGAGGTGGCAGGCGCGATTGTTGACTCTGTTGTTGTTGCTGTTGCTGCTGCTGTTGTTGTTGTTGCTGAGGCGTAGGTGCTTGTTGCTGCTGTGTTTGTTGTTGTGTAAGAGCACCATAGCCGGCAGGGCCAACATTAGCACCTGGCTGCTGTAGTAAACTACTCATCATGCTTTGTTGGGCGCCATAGGGCAATTTCTGTTGATCTTGTTGACCATAGGCGGGCATATGTTGACGATAACTGAAATGATAAATCATTATGTGAATGATTGTTCTCAAGGAGAAGAGGAAGTCTACATATTTGCATTTCTATAGAAAATTTTGTCAAAATTTTATTTCTATAAAAAAATTTCTTAAAATTTTATTTGTATAGAAAATTTTGTCAAAATATTATTTCTATAAAAAAAAATTCTTAGAATTTTATTTCTATAGAAAATTTTCTCATAATTTTATTTCTAAAGAAAATTTTCTCAAAATTTTATTTCTATAGAAAATTTTCTCAAAATTTTATTTCTATAAAAAATTTTCTCAAAATTTTATTTCTATAAAAAATTTTGTCAAAATTTTATTTCTATAGATAATTTTCTCAAAATTTTATTTCTATAGAAAATTTTCTCGAAATATAATTTCTATAGAAAATTTTGTCAAAATTTTATTTCTATAGATAATTTTTTGAAAATTTTATTTCTATCGATAATTTTCTGAAAATTTTATTTCTATAGAAAATTGTCTCGAAATTATATTTCTATAGAAAATTTTCTCAAAATTTTATTTCTATAAACAATTTTGTCAAAATTTTATTTCTATAGAAAATTTTGTCAAAATTTTATTTCTATAGAAAATTTTCTCAAAATTTTATTTCTATAATATTCTAAAAATTCTATTGCTATAGAAAATTTTCTCGATATTTTATTTCTATAGAAAGGTACTTAGTTGGAAAATCTATCAAAACATCATTAATTCTTTTTTTTTTTTTGTAGAATTTCAATTTTTGGTAGAATTCTACCAACTTTGGCAAAAATGCTTACTCTTCTTCACTTACCTTGGCTGAGTTGTAGATTGCCTCTGTTGTGTGGGTGGACCAGCCTGAGGATGGCCATAAGCTCCTAATGTGGTGCCTGGATAAGCACCTGCCTGGCCGGGTACGGTAGGAGCGGCACCCCAACCGCTCAAATCTCCCATACCCATGCCGGCATGTTGATCGGCGGCACTTAAGCCATAAATATTATCCGCCGTCGGTTGATAAGTGGGGTATTGGGGTTGCTGTTGCAATGGATGTGGCCCTCTATGACGTGGGTATCCACCGGGTGGACCCATGGCCCGCGGAGATGCGGCAGCCGCAGCTGCTGCAGCGGCGGGATCATAACGATAATAGGGGTCTCTGCAGGATTAAAAATGAGAACAAAAATGTTTGATTAGGTTTCACTTTGTTTTTTTCAAGAGGGAGGGAAAGGCTCTTCCTTGACCCCAAATACCTACCCTTGATGATTTCCGTGAAACATATTTTGGGCATTTCCATCCATCAGTTGTAGAACTCACACCAAAAAAGTTTGAAATGTCTCTTCAGCTTTGAAAAATCACCTTCTACGAATGCGATGACTTCCTCAAAACATACGAAGATATTTCCACTTTAATCTACTCTGCGAGTAAAGGGGAGATTTCCTTATCTCGTTTTTTTTTTGTTTAATTTTTATATCCAGAAGGAATCCATATCGGATCAATTAGGGGGTGATGCTTGATGCTGATTTTGTAGATTGGTAGCCCGGTGAATAGATTGTTGGTGTTGTGTTTTGGAAGTAGATATGGTGTGAAGAACAACACAAGTTGCAAGAAATAGATTCACTAACAACTTCTCCGGAAGAGATTTAAATTAAAGAACAATACGGCACACGAGACACGTTAAAAAAAATTAAACAAAATCTAATGAGAGGGATTACTTTTCTCGGCAAATATGGATAAAGGACAGACGACTGATGATGGATTGAATTATGATTCTATTAGAGATAAAAACAACTTTCTCGCTCGTCCAAAAAGAAAATGTTGGGAGTCTTGAAGAGATTTTAGGAAAATATCAAAATTTCACACTTTAATATCAGTAGTATTAGACCGTCAAAATTGTTGGCGTCGACGGTTTTTTACTTAATATACGTAATTGTTGTTGTTGTTAAAATCTAGTTTTCTTTTGTTTTATTTCTTTTGTTTTATTTCTTTTTTTTATTATTTTTTTTTATGCAACGTCTCTACTTCTTTTATTAGTATTAGGTTTGTTTGTTTGTTTTTTTTTTTTGGTTAATTTAAACAATTTTACTTTTAGTTATATTGTTTTAAATTAACAAATGGGGTACGGTGACATGTTGTCTTTGCTTTAGTAGTGAGACATTTTGAATTTGTTCACAGCTGAAAAAATATACAAGAAAAAAAAAATAAAATAATGGATATTAATTAAAATTGTGGTGTAGTATTTAATAACAAAACTATTATTAATAGATTTGTGATAAAAAAAATAATAACTGTGCAATGTAAAGGCCGGTACTGGATTCGGTTTTTGAAATAATCTATGACAAAATTTTTGTGAAAATGATTGCACGCTTAAATTGAATAAAACTATCTAAATACATTAAATAAAATCATTGTATCAGAGTAACCTCCTGGTTTTAAGTCAAAAACCGAACATAGTATCTGCTTTAAAAAACGGCAACTTTGATCTTCATGGAAATAGGTCTAGCAAAAACATTGGTCCTAGCCTAGGACTTGTAATCACGGATGCCACAGTTGATAAAATTCTACGAAAAATGTTAGATTTTTTACTGTTTGGTAGATTGGTAGAAATCTTGATGTTTTGGTAGATTTGGTAAAATATTCCTCTCCAACTAAGAGGAACTTCAAAAAATTGTTGAAAATAAAATTTCGACAAAATTTGCTATAGAAAAGAAAATTTTTAAAAAATGTTCTATAGAAAAGAAAATTTTTAAAAAATGTTCTATAGAAATAAAATTTCGACGAAAACGTTCATAGAACGAACGTGGTATCACAATGTACTGAATAGTCTAAGTGAGCCTGATACATCGGGCTGCCACCTAACCTAACCTTCATAGAACGAAAAATTTGAAAAAAAAAATTAAATTATGACAAAATATGTTATAGAAATAAAATTTTGATTTCTATTGAAATTATAATTGATTTAAATAAAATTGTTTTACAAAAATAAAATATTGACTAAATTTTCAAATAAGATTTTTAACTATTAAGGCAATATCTTAATTTTCGTGTTAGGTCATTTTATATAAAGCGAGACCCGAAGTCAAAGTCTATTGTAAGTTCTCCCTTTTTGTAGAATTAACAACTTTCCCTTATAGGTGCAAGCTAAAATCAACATGTAAATCTTCGACACATTTACAATTCAAGGGATATTTAATTATACACTCAAAAAAATGTGACGCTATTGCCAAGATCATAACATAATTGCAAATATTGAAACAAACTTCTAAAGTGAAACTAGAAAGCATTAATTTGGACGAAAAAAAAATGTTGGTCATAACAACAACCAAAATTTGATCAAAAACTTCCAAATGAGTTTGATAGGGTATTGGTAAAATTTTCTAGAAATTTTGATCGATTGTTTTTGTTTCGAGTGGCAACCGTGCTTGTAACATGAATCTTAAAGCCGACATTTGGACTTTTTTCAAAATTTAACAAAAAAGTCGATGCTTTTTAATATTGAAAAAAATTGACCTGTCGAATTTTTCAAAATTTAAAAAAAAAAATGGAAATTTTGTTTTTTTTTTCGCTTTTTTAATTTTTAATTCGAAGTGATTTGTAGGGCCGATTTTCTTTTGTTTTCGTTGAAATGTAGCAACATTGGCGAAGCATGATTGCGATTTTTGGCTCTCAATGAAAAAAGATTTTTTGATTAGCAAAACCCAGATATCTCCTAAACAAGCATTCTGAATGCATCAACCGCTTCTGCAGGAGTCGAAAAACGTTGACCTCTCATTTTATGTTTTACGTACGGGAATAAATAGGACATTCGGTGCCAAGTCAGGACTATACGGCGGATGACCCATCAAATCGATTTTTTTTGAATATAGTTGCGCACTGTCGTGGTGAGGAATGATCCGTTTTCCGCTGATGGTTTTCTCGATTTGTTGGAAAACAACTGACAAACAAATGTTTGTGTAATACTCAAAATTTACTGTTCTGCAGCACTCGGAGAAAAGCTCACGCCTATGCTAGCACAATGGACTGAATAGTCTAAGTGAGCCTGAAATATCGGGCTGCCTCTATACCTAACCTAACAATATTTGTATATAGCACCACAAGTAGTTATGATACCAGTAGCGTTGCCAAAGGTCATGAAATGGTTCGTCGTGTGAAAATTCAAATTCAACATAATCGACGCTCTCCAATCATTTTCGACAAGGGCCTTCGGAGTCAGGACACACAAACGTTACGGCCATAGTGCATCGTGTTAACCAAGAATGATACAAAAAAAATCATATTCCAAACATTGTTTTATTCCTTCGCAGAGACTGCCCAGATTCAATCCGATGTAATTTTTGTATTTTAGCCAATTGATCTTGCTATTCGTTTGGATTGGGCGTTGGGAATAATCGTTATACAGAAAATGGACACAAGGACAGGTACAGGCCTAAACCCTGATGTGTCTCTTTCTTGCTGTGCTATGGTCGGACAGGACTAACCTAATAGTATAGCTCTGGCATTATTTACAAATGTAAATATTTCATAATGTAGAGGTAATGTAGAAAAAAAGCGCGTATTGTCAATACGACTACAATTTGTCAAAATCTAATAAAGAGAACTGACGAAAATTAAAATTTCGAAATTCTCGACATTTTGGACTGCATTTTATTTACAGTGCACTCGCGGTAACGTGAACTAAAACCAAGCAAGTTCACGTTAGCGAACTTCAGCGAATTTCAGAACAAAACATAGCCATATTGGAGCACATGTTGTCGTCTTCGCAGGTTTACACGTTCTAGCGTGATAGTCTTTTATTTTTGTTATTAGTAATATTAAAAACTTTATTTAATTTCATGAAAAAATTAAAAAAAGAGATCGGAAATATATCGGTGGGTATGGAATTATAAAGCAATTTAAATTAATAATTAAAATTCACGAAAAAACCAAACTAGCACCCATGTTCCGATATCCACTTCCACTATTCACGTCAAATCCACGAACGTGAAAATTTGGTGTTCTTAATTCCACGTTCTTTTTTGAAGTTTTCTGTAACCAGCTGGGTTGCACAAATCACCCAAAAATTCACTAAAGCGGAAATCAAAATAAGTGGAATCAATAGACTTATTATAATTTATTATTTTTTGTAATTAAAAATGACGCAGTTCTAATAAAACACATGTATAAAATATAAAACATTTCAAATTTTTTACGCGAGTACTTTTTTTTTTAACCGGAAATACACCCATATTGGACATAATTCAACTTTCACCAAGACTTTTGCAAGTGAATTGATTTCACGAAAATTCCGGTGAAAGTGGATTGTAGGACACCAAAATCGTGGAATTGATTCACATTCACCTGGAAGTGGATTTGGGAACATGGGCATAGATCACTAAAAAATTCCGTATGTGTATTTGAAATTGTACTTGGCATTGTGAATCTGTTTTTAACGTCAAATTTCATGTTTTTCAGCGTAACGGAGTAGTTAGTGTATGAAAAAGCGTGTTCACGTTATGCGGTGTTCACGTTAAGCGGTGTTCACGTTACCGCGAGTGAACTGTATAACACAAAAATACTAGTAATGGTAGGTAAAAGACACCAATTTACAGATGGTCGGGGGAAGATATTTAAAAAGCATTGGCATTAGTACAAGGGCAACCAATTAATCACCTCTGAAAACTTACAGCAGGACTAGATAGGATATGGCATAATACCAATATTTTGGATAGACATATTTCGATAAAGATCATAGTTAATATACCCTAAGCAAATAGTGTAGGATACAAATATTAAATATATTCATTAGAGTGACCGCAACTTATATGGGGTAAAACAAGTATATACAGCACTAAGTTCGGCCGGGCCGAATCTTAAATACCCACCACCATGAACCAAATATTAGGGTTTCCTTTGAAATTTCAGGAGGGCTTGAGGACTTGAGGACACTTCCCGAACATAAATTTAAAGATTTCACCTATGAGGACTATATCAGATTCTGGATTTATAAGAACCATTTTTGTTTGAGTTTTAGAGGAATCATTAACATCTCTTGTAAGTGTGCAAGAAAATTGTAAAATAACGTCTTAATTTGAAATCTTAAATCTGTGGAAGTAAAATCTGGAAATTTTACATTGAGTTTCAAGCAAATTTCATGATCAGTGCGCCTTCTACACCGTCAAGAAGTGAAGTCGGTCTATATGGAGGCATTATCAAATGGACCGATAAAAACTTAATCCGATACACGTTTTTGTGAGCCTAAAATATCACAATATTTACAAATTCAGGCAAATCAGATAAAAACTACGGTTTCTAGAAACCCAAGGAGTTAAATCGGGAAATCGGTCTATATGGGGGCTATACCAAAATATGAACCGATACTCATCATTTTCGGCACACCTCTTTATGGTCCTAAAATACCTCTAGATATCAAATTTCAGACAAATTGGATAGAAACTACGGTTTCTATAAGCCCAAGACCCATAATCGGGAGGTCGTTTTATTTGGGGGCTATACCAAAACATGGACCGATACTCACAATTTTTGGCACACCTCTTTATGGTCATAAAATACCTTTAGATTTCAAATTTCAGGCAAATTGGATAAAAACTACGATTTTTATAAGCCCAAGACCCCAAATCGGGAGGTCGTTTTATATGGGGACCATACCAAAACATGGACCGATACTCACAATTTTTGGCACACGTATTTGTGGTCCTACAATACCTCTATATTTCCAATTTCAAGTAAATTGAATAAAAAATGTGGTTTCTATAAGCCCAAGAAGTAAAATCGGGAGATCGGTCTATATGGGGGCTATACCAAAACATTGACCGATACTAACCATTTTTGGCACACCTCATTATGGTCATAAAATATCCCTAGATTTAAAATTTCAGGCAAATTGGATAAAAACTACGATTTCTATAAGCCCAAGACCCCAAATCGGGAGGTCGTTTTATATGGGGACCATACCAAAACATGGACCGATACTCACAATTTTTGGCACACGTATTTGTGGTCCTGCAATACCTCTAGATTTCCAAATTCAAGTAAATTGAATAAAAACTGCGGTTTCTATTAGCCCAAGAAGTAAAATCGGGAGATCGGTCTATATGGGGGCTATACCAAAACATGAACCGATACTCACCATTTTTGGCACACCTCTTTATGGTCATAAAATACCTCCAGATTTCAAATTTCAGGCAAATTGGATAAAAACTACGATTTCTATAAGCCCAAGACCCCAAATCGGGAGGTCGGTTTATATGGGGACTATATCAAAACCTGGACCGATATAGCCCATCTTCGAACTTGACCTGCCTGCAGACAAAAGACGAGTTTGTGCAAAATTTCAGCACGATTGCTTCATTATTGAAGACTGTAGCGTGATTACAGACAGACAGACAGACGGACAGACGGACATCGTTATATCGTCTTAGAATTTCTCCCTGATCAAGAATATATATACTTTATATAGTCGGAAATCGATATTTCGATGTGTTACAAACGGAATGACAAACTTATTATACCCCCATCACCATTCTATGGTGGTGGGTATAAAAAATGTCGGAATCTTGTTCGCCTTAACCCCACAAAACGAATCCCCTTTCCAGATATTGGGATAGCCAAAATTTGAGCCCGATAAAACGACGTTAACACGTGCCGCCAAACTTTTTGGCCAAAAAATTCGTTTTTTTTTTCAGATTTTGAACGACGAGCGGCACGTGTTAACGTCGTTTAATCGGGCTCAAATTTTGGCTAGCCCAATATCTGGAAAGGGGATTCATTTTGTGGGGTTAAGGCGAATTTTTTTGGCCCATATAAGTTGCGGTCACTCTAATATTCATAAAAACATTATAGTCATTCGCTGATTTCAATTAATGAATTTAAATTTAGAACAAATCATATAAAATTAAATAAAATATATTGATAATATTTAATATAAAGGCAAAATGCACAAATATTTTTGTTGTGTATCACAGAAGTCTTGGGCTTTTGGAAAGGCATTTGAAGTATTTTTGTGTTTAGCAAATACATTTGAGTCATTAGTCCACAATCAATCTTGATTATCTGAAATGAAAAAAAAACGAGAGAAAAAATTAAATTAATAATTAATTTCAGCAAATACGTGGAAAATAATATTAGTCAAATCACATACTATCGCATATGCATGTATGTAAATTTTAAAATATTCATATTCTGATATAGCAGGCTAATTTCTAGTATTGAGATCACTATGACGGTATGAGGTATTTTTAAATATACAACTGTAATACAGAGTTACAATTAAATCCCCCCTAATTATAGATTAGCTGACAGGGAATTTTAACCAATTCAAACGACTATATTTTTTCCATGATATTAATTTTTATTGATTCAAGTGATAAAAAATTGTGAACGCTTAACAATTTTCACTCGTTTTTTCGTCACTGATTTGTATTCATGAGTGAGGATGACTCGTTACGGCAAATATCGTAGAAATTTTCGTGAAGACGTAACAATTTTCAATAGAGTATGATCGATTATTCTATAAAATCAAAAAAAAAAAAACTATATATATATTTTTTTGAAAATATTTGTTTTTAATAATATTCATTTTTTCGCAACAATAGAATTTTTTATGCTTCTTATAAATCACTTCACTTTATATATTTTTCTTATTTGAATTGCTATTGAATATTTGCATTGGACATTTAAGGGGAAAAGCTATACGCTTATGCATATCAAATGGCAGCTAAACCAAAAATTTTAGCACAAACATACAACGTACAGCATTACCCCTCAAAGATCCTGCAGGTTTTTAGCAATTTTTTCTAATATTATATCACATTACATAATTAAGCACTTTTATTTAGATTATATTACTAAACCGAGAAAAAAAAATATTGTCATTAGCACAGAAATTACATATCTTAACGAAATGTTACCAAGTTCACACTCATTCACACTCCTATATCTGTCAAACTACACGGACGAAAAATACTATTTTTCATATGTTTGGGTGTAAAAATTATATGTTTGGAACTAAAATTTTTAACACAATATTTTTAGGTGCAAGCATATAATGTTCATAAACTAGCATAACATATTTGGGACATATATGTTAATATGTTAGAACATATTATGTTTGGGACATAAAATGTTTGTAAATATAATATGTTTGGCTGCAAACATATATTAATTTAGAAATAGCCTATAAACATATATTATGTGTTTAGAAAGAGAGACCTAGAGAGTATGCTGCAAGTAAAATAATGGAAGTAACCAATTGGTGCCATAAAAATAAATCCACATAAAGAAAATTTCATTAAAATTTTTTCTACCAGTGTATGCCTGAGGTGAAACTTAATATGTTTTAAAAGAACAAGCAATATTTTGTTTGGACCAATCATGAAAATATATATGCTTGAAGCAAAATGTGTTTGGGGCATATGTTACAGAAGCGATTTTTTTTGATGGTGTAGATATGACTGCAACATATTTTGTTTATTTGTTTTTATTGGCAACTCATTATATTGTTTACAACACATTAAATATAGACGCAAAGTAAATGGTACACATAAAAAAATTTTTTTTTCTGATTCAATCACGAAATTGATCCAATTAATTTTTAATTGAAATGTTTTCAATCATAGAAATGATAGTATCAATTAAAAAATTAATTGAAGGCCAAGTAAAAAGTTAATTGATCGAATTAAAAAATTTTTTTCTGATTCAATCACGAAATTGATCCAATTAATTTTTAATTGAAATGTCTTCAATCATAGAAATGATAGTATCAATTAAAAAATTAATTGAAGGCCAAGTAAAAAGTTAATTGATCGAATTAAAAAATTAATTGATACTACTATTTTTGTGATTGATTTTTGTTTCAATTAAATAATTTGTTGAATCAATTAAATTTTTAATTTAATATTTTTTAAAAATCAATTAAAATATTAATTGGAAAAATTTTCGTGAATTTTTTTTGTGTGTAGTTACTTTCGAAAATATTTTTTGAAATTGGTTTGGAGCCATGGGAACCTAAAAAATTCTTGAGTAGAAAGGCTTCATGGACTTTTATATTTGGGGTCTTTTGGATAGCAACTGAAGATGTAAAACGAAAAAATTCATTATGCAGGAATAGGCCAAAATTCCGATAGGATATAATTGTGCAAAATGTAATTGATTTTCTGAAAAAATTCAAAATTCTGAATGAAATTTGAATTTTATCTTCCCTCCCCTAACTTGACGTGTTGAAACTCATTATGTTGTTTGCAAGACATTAAATCTAGACGCAAAGTAAATGGTAGTTACTTTCGAAAATATTTTTGGAAATTGGTTTGGAGCCATGGGAACCTAAAAATTTCTGGTGTAGAAAGGCTTCATGGACTTTTACACTTGGGGTCTTTTCGATAGCAAGTAAAGATCTAAAACGAAAAAATTCATTATGCAGGAATGGGCCAAAATTCCGATAGGCTATATTTGTGAAAATTGTAATTGATTTTCTGAAAAAATTCAAAATTCTGAATGAAATTTGAATTTTATCTTCCCTTCCCTAACTTGACCTCTTTAAACTTATTTTTTCCGAACTTAAAAAAAACTCAATGGACCCCACCAAGGATGCCTTTTTTGCAGGCCGAGAAAACTTATTTTAAATAAATAAACAAATATATACATTCAAAACAATGAAAAGCTTAAGCGAATAAGTTCAATCTCCGCATGGCATTGTACCAACACCGTAGCTTTTAAAACGACAGTCTCGATAACACTGAATTCTGGATACGAGCATAGGCAATACTACGAGGAGATGCAGTAAAAATAACCCATCAAAAATTACACAAAAAGTGATTCCAATGAATGAAGCAAAGGCGAGAATAGAAAAAAATCCTTAATATTACAGCTATTGATTTTTTTTTTGTCTAGAAATTCCCTATGATAAGAGAAGAGAAGCGAAAAATACGTCGTAGACGCGAATTACACCCAAATTCAGGTTCCATAGAAAAGGAAGGGGGGAGGAACCAACCGAAAAAAGGTAAATGACAATGGAAAATGGGAATAAAATAGTTTTCATTATAATCCCCCCACCCCCACATTCTATGCTGAACAACAACAACAACAAACAAATCAAACTACCATGTCCAACAAACGAAGCCCATCGTATTCAGTAGTGGGTGGTGTAGGGTGGGGATTATTTGCTTCGAAAGGAGGAGTTAATTTAAATTTGCTAGAGTTTAAGTTTTAACATTTTGAAACCGTATTGTAGTCTAAAAATGTCATAAGTTATAAATAGTTCATAAATTAATAAGTATTACCCTTAACAATAATATTAGAAAAAAAGTATGGGAACTTACACAAAGACTTATACTGAAGCCTTGTTTTCAGTGAAAATCCTATGCGAGTGGGTGGTATGGTGGCCCACAAAAAAAAAATATATTTGAAACCAGACATTCATTTCGCACAAACATTCACTCACACACACACTCATCTCACTTACATAGGAGGAGAATAGATACTTCATAATTTTTTTGTAATGCAAGTATTCATCTAATATGTCACCGTATCACTTCTCATGGAGATTTTTCACTTTGCAATTTCAACAAACATTTTCGTTATAAAATGAATTTATTTTGCTATTTTAGTTTTAGACAATTTTTATTTTTATCACTGTATTAAATTCGCTCAATAATTTTCAAATAGAACTATCAAAAATGTTAGCATGTTGCTGACACTATAATTCGGTCTGACTCTGCTGCTGTTAGATAGATGGTGTACAAAGGAAAATTTTTATGTGATATGTCAAAGACCAAAAAAGGATGAACAGGATTTTTTCTGTTTTGGCGAGAGAGTAAATTGTCATGCTCCATTATAGAGTCTGTCAAACTTGCCTAAATTCCTGTCATATCTATTTTTCGCTCTCGTGCTCATGTACGATTTTTGTCTCTCGTCCATGACAATTTGTTATACTGTGTTGTTGTTACATTATAGTGACCAGGGTTGCCATTAACTAATTTTGTATATATGGTGTATTAGAAGAGAGAAATATTTCAACTAAAAAAACCATATACACTTGAAATTGAAAGGAAAAAAATCTACACTAATAAACGTTCATTATGTAGCTCAATCAGATTATTCAAGAACAAGGAAAATTATGACAACCCTCAAAAAAATCAACGAACGATTTTAACTTTATTTTAGTTGATGAAAATTATTACTATCATAATTAATTAAAAGTATCATAATTAAGTTAATTTTTGTTAAATTTTGCCAAAGGTGAGAAAATGATCCCTTAATTCGTTATTAACCCTGGACAGTCATCCTTCGTCAAAATGACGATGCGTAATTTCATTTCCGATCTAAAATGCATTTTAGTCGATTGGGAAATGATAAATTTAAGTTATACAAATGCAAATATTTTATGAATTTTTGTTGTATACTAATTAAGAACAAAATGAATAAGAAAATAAATTAAATTTTGGTTCACATTTTTGCTCACAGTGCAAATTATAGCATCTTGAAATCAGCCGTAGTCAAAATGACGAAGGATGACGTTAGTGTACAAAAAATAAGGATGACTGTCCAGGGTTAACATATATGTGACAAACATGTTCCATGTTCCTCGCCCGAAAGTAATATTTTGCACTTGAAACATGATGATCCCCTTCCTTCTCTGTGTGTACGAGTACTTTATTTGCATGAACTAAAAATTAAAAAAATAATGTTTTATACAAATGGAGTACATAATTTTATTAAATTCGTATAAAATAGTTCTTGTTTTTCTAAAATACTTTTTTTTAATTGTATCTGTGTTATAATCATATAGCCCCAAAAATATTTTAATAATTTTTAATTCTATTTTTTGATTCAAAATATAAAATTTTCTTAAACAAAAGAAAAAATTTGCTATTTTTTTAATATATATTTTTTCAATTTGACAAAAAGTATTAAATTGTATTGTATCATGTAAATTATGTTAGTTAAAAATTTCTAAAATAAACCTAGATAAACCACAGCTAGCATCTACAGAGTTACATTTGGCCCTAAACCCGGTATACAACGAATTTTGCTACCGTTGAGAAATAAATAGGACATTTTGCTGGCGAAATTTTCGGTAGCATGATGTAATTGATTGTCTATATTTTCTCTTATAAAAATACATAGCAAAACTGCTTTATTTGGCATACAGCAGGCTTTAACTACAATATTTTTTGTGCCACGAGTAAAAAGATTTTTATTGCTTGAGGAGTAATATATAACAATACTCCATCTCGTGGCCTATTAGGTTTGAAAACATTATTTGTTTGGTAGTGTACAAGAATCATAAAAAAAAAACATTTTTTGTTATTAGGTCTAGAATTTAAAATTTAACACAATGGCAACCCTCTTTCGTGTTTTGTAAAGGCAGGACATGCAATGAACGGCATTTTCGAAATGATGACAGATCTACTATGGAGAACAAAACAAAACAACAAAAAGGATATAAAGCAAAACAAGTGTCAAATAAACGATGTTAAAAACAATATACAAGTAAAATACCCAAACAGGATAGATAAAAGTAGACCCTGAGTGTCATTTGGCTTTTGTATTGCACAGACACAAGGCAGCAGAATTTGTGGACACGATGGTTTTGTACTATAATTTACACTTTGAAACAGAAATTGAATCCACTTCGAATAATCGTTACAAATTTGGTTGTAGCAAACTATCACACATATTTTAAACAAAAAATAATCGGTACTCGGGGAAGCTGTCTTAATTTCAGAAGAATTGGTCGGAAAAATGCCTTCCGACAGCTTAACGTGAAAGTGAGATTCACAAGGATTATATGCAAAAGGATAAATTGACAAAAAATGGATCTTTTTAGCAAAGAAAAAATTTCCCCCTTTCACTGAGGTCGAATTTTTCACTTTTTTTAATTTGAGAAAGGCTTTCTTCCAAAATTTAAAAAATCGAAATTTTTACCGAATAATCAGCACACCCAGACTTTATTTATTTAAAGAAATAACATAAAAAGTATAGAAAAAATCGATCCACTTGGCGCAGAATAAAACTACTTTCACTACGGTAATACACACATTTTCTATATACACACAAAAAAATTTTTTTCTGATTCAATCACGAAATTAATTGAACCAATTAATTTTTTAATTGAAATGTCTTCAATCACAGAAATGATAGTATCAATTAAAAAATTAATTGATCTAATTAAATATTTAATTGATACTATTAATTTGGTTGATTGATTTTTATTTCAATTAAAAAATTTGTTGAATCAATTAAATTTTTAATTGAATATTTTTTAAAACTCAATTAAGATTTTAATTGCAAAAATTTTCGTGAAATTTTTTTCTGTGTATATATATGTATATATTTTTTTCAACTTTTGGAGTATACGGCTGTTTCCAAATTTGGGAAAATTGACTAAAATTTTGCGCATTGGTTAAATCGTATGATTTTATCAAAGAATTTTCTCGTCGATATTGGGCACCTACAAAAGTCAATTAGTGTCGATTACAAAAAATTAACTTCGACAAATAGTTGGATTTGTATCCCTCATCGAAAAATCGATTTTCCACATTTGTATAATTGGGCGGAAAAGTTGGCGGCTTATTAATGCTATTTCATGAAGCTCCCTTAAGGCTTTAACTGTCGGTTAACAGAAAGTAAATAGTCGATTTGTATCCCTCATCGAAAAATCGATTTTCCACATTTGTATAATTGGGCGGAAAAGTTGGCGGCTTATTAATGCTATTTTCATGAAGCTCCCTTAAGGCTTTAACTGTCGGTTAACAGAAAGTAAATTGCAGGCATCTTCTCTCTGCTTAATATTTTTCAGCAGTTAAGTTCCTAACTGCCATATGGGATATATAGGCAAGATGGCAGATATATCCAATGGGGTGTCTTATATGTAGAGAAAGCATATTAAAATTTCAAGACTTTGTGGTGCTATAGACAGAGAGAAGGAATATGATCACCTCAAACATGTTTCAAGAGCAAAATGTTATTTTTTGGATGGCGACCATGTAACATGTTTCTCAATGTTGTTTTCTCGCCTAACATAACATGTTTTCCGAAAACATATACATAATTCCCGATAAAATAAAATCGTTGCGATAAAAATGTTGCATGGTCACCATCCAAAAATAACATTTTGCTCTTGAAACATGTTTGAGGTTATCATATTCCTTCTCTGTGTGAAGTTCATATACCAGGCTTGCGTAACAAAGATGATGAGATCGATCCCAGTTTCGGCCGAATACCAAAAAGTGTTCAAACTATTATAAGGTTTTCCCCTGCCAATGAGCTAAATATGAAATCGAGCAGCACTCAGAGATAATAGTGAAGTTCACCACAATGGACTGAATAGTCTAAGTGAGCCTGAAATAACGGTCAGTCACTATATCCAAGCTATTGAAAGCTCTGTAGGTGAAAATTAGGGAATAAATAAAGTGAAATTATCTCATTGTTATTGCTGGGTATCGATGAATATAACCGTGATTTTATATTTTAGTGATTTCTATAAATGCGCGTAATAATTTTTGTTACTTTATATATAAACATTGTCTATGTAGGTTTGTGTGAGTGCGTTTGTTCATAATTTAAAAATATTACAGTTAAGAAGACCAACGAAACTGTACTTTTTGGGGTGTTTGTTGATGGATGTGTGTACTGTTGCTGTGGTTGCTGCTATATTGTCTGTCGTCGGTTGATTGTGTGATTTTTAGATGTTGCAAATGAGAGCTAAAATCGATTATAGTTGACGATAATAATATGGTATAAAATGTATAATTGTTTTGTGAGAATGTATGGACACATGCATGAACGTAATAGTAGGTAAACTACACATTTATACACATGTCACACATCGCCTCCTCGTCATCGCTTCACATACATAGTATGTATATATGTACGTAAGAGTTTTGAACGCACTTTAATTTAAATGACGTCTTTCGGCCAGATGTAAATGTATATTTGGAATATGTGCGGGGTACATACATATGTATGTCATGGTATTGGGAAAAGAACGTTAAAATGTTTATCCGCAAGAAAATGAAAACTCATCTTAATCGCCATCTTCATGAAATGAATTTGTGTATAGGTATACTATACGGTAAAGTCTGGTACTAAAATCGCGATTAATCACACATTATATTAAAATGGTCGAGGGTTTGCTGTATTTTACAGCGAACAAAGTATTTGAAAGTTGTTGCATAGATATATTATATATTGCGTTGAGCAACATTATACATTTATATTACATTTTTTATCCATAGATTATTTTAAATATTCTATATACATACGAAACATTGATTAATAATAAACTTGAGTCTTTGCCAATTCACACTTAAGAAATAGTGGGAATAAAGAATTCATGGAGAAATCGTTAACGTAGCATAAAAACTACATTGTTGTACCAAAACAGATACACATTTATCAACTTGATCAAAGGTTATTTGTGTGTTATTACTAGAATGTTTATTTTGAAAATATGTTGAAATTGCTTTTGTTGTTTTTTTTTTGGAAATCTCATTGATTTCAATGTGAAAATTCCTCCTTCACTAAATGGCATCTTCAAACACAACTTTGCTCTTTATAACTCTCCCTCTTACACTAAAATAGAACAAAATACTCTCTTGGCTCGGAATGCTCTTTGACTGTATAAGAACTGTTATTTAGACATGACTAAAAATAAGGTAGATGCAATGCAACTCTAATTAAGCTGTTGTATAATTCAATTCGGAGCAATATAAATCATCATGAGCAAACTGATAATCACTGCACATTTTCCCAGCCAATACAACAACAATAAAAACTTCTGATATTTATTAAATTTTATTCCATAAGAAAGATATTTGTTGCCAAATATACTCCACTTAAAGTTTACGCCAATTTATTTAGAAATCTTATTCTTTGGCAAGTTAGAGATCATTGAACTCTTTACAGCAGAGATTGTAATATTTTTTTTATTTATTACTAAATACAAGAGTATAATAATGACTTTGTTTTGTGGGTTGATCACTAGCAGAATGTGGTTACGATGTACATGCATGTATATGTGTATGTACGAATATTTTAGACAATAAAAAGTAACGTTAAATGAGTCTTATTCGTTTATTCATCTAGCATTAAACTCGTTTCCTATTTTCTATTTTTTTGTTAGTTCTATAAAAACCGCTAATAATCACAATCTTGTTTTTCTCCATTTTGTTGTTGTTAGTTTTTTTTATTATTCATTTTGAATGGCAAGTCTACAACATGTCTGCCATTGTGTTTATGCAGTAGTAGACTACATATTTCTGCAATACGCAATGGCAATATGATTTACAGTGTTGTATAAATCGAGTGATCAACATGCGTTTGATTTAAGAACTAGAGAAATGCTTGTAGTCAATACTCTCAATTTCGATAAATCGTAATGTCCAATACATAATATACATTTACAGCAGAAATTTAATCGCATTAGTTGGTAACACATTTGATTATTCGAATTCAACCTGAATGTTATGCATATGTATTGGCGTCTGTATAGAAATTTAACTTATTGAAATTGTAGCAGCGCTAATTTAGAGCACTGGCGTTAAAGCGTTAGCATAGTTATTATGTTATTGTCTTATGTAAATGTTATGTTTCACTTGTTAACATAATTTAATTTGGTCATGCATATATTAATATGGTTAACTCACAAATACAAAGATAATTTTGTGCTTCTCAATTCTATTCTCACATTTTATTGGCAAGTTATTCTCACTAAAATAACTGTTGTCTTTTTTTGCATAGCATAGCTATTGTACATAGCATTACTTGTTTTTTGATTTTGATCATTTGTTAGTAACTTTCTTGTGGTCGATTTGACAAAAAAACAAATTTTATGTTAAATATTCAGAGTTAACCTTAATATATATAAACTATTAATAAAATTTATTCCTGTACTTGTTTGCAAATAAACGAACAGAAAAACGGAAATTATTTCTGTTCAGAAGGCAAACTTAATAATAAATATAATTACAAAGCCGTTTCTTTGTGGTTTCCACAGGTTATTCACGATATTCTTATACGTAATTAGAAGTGATGTGGTCAGTATGGGAGCAGTTGTGTTTGAAGAGAGAGAAGTTCACCAATGTGGTATCACAATGGACTGAATAGTCTAAGTGAGCCTGATACATCGGGCTGCCACCTAACCTAACCATGGGAGCACAATTTTTAAAGAACGAATAAACTTAAAAAAAAATTCCCATTATAGGAAAATAGATAAACAATTTATCATTACATGTACTTAAAATCTACAAGAAAGTCTTGAATGCAAATACATACATATATGAGTACAAATTATTTTTCGCTACCCATTTGGTAGGTCATCGGTAATGCAGACAATAGTCTACTGTTCATATTGAACGAAATTCCCTTGTTAAATCCTTGTTCTAAGTAATGGCTTTTGAGTCCCTTGGAAATATTTTGGAATTTAGCGGAGCCCAAACTCTAGTAATTCGATGCCTATGGCATAGTCAAAGGGTGAAAAAACAATGACATAAATGAAGGCCATGATTAAACTGAGAAATATATTACAGTGAAACCTCTCAAACGTGGACACTCAGAAAAGCAGACAGCTCACAAACGTGAACAAGTTACGTGAGACGTTTCCTATATTGTCACATAAAAATTAACCTCGTATAAGTGAACGCCTCCCGAATGTGGTCAACATTTAGAGGACTGTGGTTGTCCACTTTTGAGAGGTTTCACTGTATATACAATTAGAAGAGCATTCAGTTAGGTTAGATGCTCTTCTTCGAGTGTTAAACATCGCTTCACAACTTAAAGAGAAAATAGTGATGATTACTCAGCTACCAAGAACACTCTGGCATGGGTACATAAATATTTAAATTAGAAGGACATTCCGGCCATGACACCCAACATGGGTGATTCCATAAAACAAAAATGTCTCATATTCAAAGCAACAGCAAGAAGCAAAAAAAAATCAATCGTTATAAATCTGCGACAACAACAAACAGGTAAGCACACACAGTACAATAAGTAGTTACACTCAACAACAACAAAGATGACTACGGTGACGACGACGACAACCAACAATGGCAAGAAGGAAAAAAGTACAGTTGGGCAAAAGAAAAAATTAACATCAAATATAATCAAAAGTATCTAAAGTGTAGCACCACCACACAATAACATGAGAAGAGAACGCGCGCGGCAGTGACAGCTATATAACAACAACAACACCATCATCATCATCTATAGCCGAGCAATAGTAAAAACAATACGAAAAAAATTGTTCAGAAAAAAAACGACGAATGATTGGATTTTTTATTTTACGATTTTGTAGAGCAACCTCTTCTACTTCTCTTCATCATCTGGTGAGTGTTTTAACTACTTCTTCGAAAGACCAAACACCCGCTCGATATAATATGTATGTCGTTATTGCTTCTGCTTGCTACTGTGTATTCTTTTATTTTTTGCCTGCTTTGTGGATTTGCCGTTTTATTCCACACTTTTGTTGTTGTTGTCTCATATAAAGATGAAATAAATAAAATAAATGTAGAAATGAATGAATGGGAATTGGATACATTTTAAAGGTTGTGTAGTGGTTTAGGTTATATGGTATGTATGAATGGACGGACTGACGATTTGATGCGAACGAACTATGGACAAATGCATGACACACACCACAATTTGGGGTGGCAAATTCTTCCAACTACATACACATTTTTCAAGCCATCAATATTAACTGCCATAAAAAAACTGAAATCGTAACTCAACTTTGAATTAACCTATTTTCTAGTATTGGCCTACGGAATGAATTTTTCATCAGAGACATAATGAATGCTCCTTTCAACATCTCCCCATAATATTATATCTTTAAAAATATTAGCTCAGTTCGTGTACCCAATTACATCAAGAAGCCAGCGAAGGGAATGAATTCGACAATCGCCAAATAAAAAAGTTCAAGTCTTTATATCATATATTGCAAAGCACAGCTGTGAAGCGTAACCAGAAAACAGTGAAACTTTTAAGAAGTGGACACTCACGTTCGCCTTAAACCTCCGAAGGGCAAAATTTCCACGTATGGAATAGTACAGGTGTCGACGTATGTCTTCAATCACAGAAATGATAGTATCAATCACCAATGTCAATTAAAAAATTAATTGTACAACAAATTTTTGTGATTGACTTTTATTTTAATTAAAAAAAATTGTTGAAATTTAATTCTTTAATTGAATATTTTTAAAAATGTTCGTCATATTTTTTCTGTGTAGAGCGAATTATTTCATATTAGCTACAGTAGGTAAGGTATATAAGAAATTTTTCTACAAAAAAAGTATATAAGAATGTCGGTGGCGTTATGCAACTGATTTGGACAACCATTTTATGTCCCCACCCAAAAATAACATTTTGCCCTAGGTGATCATGTGTGTTCTGAAAAGCATTTTTTTCAGCAAATTAAAATAAGGAGAGTTAAATCAATTTGAAGTCGCTTCTTAATTTTTGCAAGAAAAGTATACGAACATACCTATTATTTGATTTTCAAATAGAGTAAATAGCGGCATATCAGAAAGCTTCAAATAAAAACAAAAATGCTAACTATTGACGTCTTTTGCAACAAGTCTATGTATTGTTAAAGTTCTTGTAAAAGGTATCACACTTTGGCAACTCTGTACATCAAAGATAATTTATGCAATACTAAAGTGGCGATTAGGGTTGTCATTTCGGACCGTGAATTGCATATAAAAGTATGTATACTACATATTTGTGATTTCAATATGTTTGGACGGCATCACGAAATGTGCCATAAATTCCATCCAGCTACATACAATAACATAAAATCCTATAACACATTTCCACCAAAGAGAAAATTATCAAGGGCAATCCCCTACTTTTCTGCAATCTCTAAGTGACTCTTCTTAACCCTGACTTATCTGCGAAACGAGGAAAATAGTATGGAGTAAGATAAAACGACGAAATTGAATTTATGTCCGCAAATCGAAATATTTTCCAGTTCAATAGAAAGTCAATTATATCCACTATCAATTGATTTTGTCAAAACTTATATGCATATTTTCAAATACATTTCTTGTATAGATAAACAACGTTCAAGACAGAACGATTGCTTGCCATAATAGACCTTGCCAAACTCTTTGCTCATTCGAAATAATATTGGAATAGGTCAGTAGCATGCTTTTCGAATAAATAACCTTGGAAGAAAAACATACCAAACTTTCAACATGCACATAAAAATACGATTTATTTGGCAATTCAAATATTTAAAAAGTATTTTTGTTTTTCCCAATGGCCAAGAAGTTATGTGCACAAAACTGCAACTATACATTCACAATTGAGAACTCATTACTGTTTATCTGGCAAAAAAACTGGAAGATCCACCAAGCAAAGTTTAATAAGGCAGGCTACTATTATCCGACGTGTGTATACTCCGTCATATCCGCCGATGCATACAAATGTGTTTACTGAAGTGAAATGAATAAACGTGTGTGCCGATTTCTATCTGTGGTTTGTGTGTATAGGAAATGTATGAGAAATGAAGTGCGCAAACGTCGAATTAATGTCGTTGAAACATGACAATGATTCTGCACGAAATCAAAGCTGAGAAATACATGTTTGCAACTATGAGAAAGCAAAGTGAGTGAAGAGCTACCAAAGAGAGTACAAACTCGACATTTGAATAGTGATGCCAATAAACCGCGTAGGTCTTCGTCAATGCCAATTTCCTAGATAAATGTCAATTGTTACGAGATAAACGCCGCTAAAATTATTGACATTTTCATATATTCAAATCATTGTCTTAATTTCAGCTTAATTCATATGTCGACCAAACTACAAGTGCAATTTAACCCTATAAACGCAAAGATGGTCCCATCAGCATTCATTATTTACAACGAAATATAAACCAATTATCAGAATAATTTATCAAATACATTTAGACTTAAACACAAACCTCTTGTAAAATTTGCCTTCAATGGACCTGAACAATAAAAAATATGTTCAATTTTTTTTTTATTGAAATACGCATTATTATTAAACAATATTCCCAAAAAAATAAAACAATTTGGAGAGAAACGTACACAGTAAAAATTTCACGGAAAATTTTCTAATTAAAATTTTAATTGAGTTTTAAAAAATATTCAATTAGTAATTTAATTGATTCAACAAAGTTTTTAATTGAAACAAAAATTAATAGTATTGATTAATTTTTAATTGATGTTCAATTAATTAATTTAATTGATATTATCATTTCTGCGATTGAAGACATTTCAATTAAAAATTAATTGGATCAACTAATTTCGTGATTGAAGACAAAAATATATTATTTTTTTTTTGTGTGTAGCAACGAGTGAAACAATTTCAAATGTTGAGTTCAACTTTATATATATAAAAAAAAAACTTCTTAAAAACCAAACCTCTAACTTGAATTTTGTAGATTTTTTAGTCGCGCCTGCCGTCTATTATATCGACTTAGTTCGCCTAGAACGTAGCCGGCATCTCACACAGAAAAAATTTCACGAAAATTTTTCCAATTAAAATTTTAATTGAGTTATAAAATATATTCAATTAAAAATTTAACCGATTCAACAAATTTTTTAATTAAACCAAAAATCAATCACAAAAATTAATATCATCAATAAATGTTTAATTGGATCAATTAATTTTTAATTGACTTCAATTTTTTTAATTGATACTATCGTTTCTGTGATTGAAGACATTTTAATTAAACAATTAATTGCATCAATTAATTTCGTGATTGAATCAGAAATTTTTTTGTGTGCATTAAGAATATCAAGGGGTTTTCAGTACATAAAACATATGAATGGTACATTCTATAAAAGTTACAGGAAAGTTCCACTACGAGAAAGAAATGGTGGACATGATTTTTTTAGCAAGTAACGTTACGACCAATGTTATTGCTTGCAAGCGGCTCCATAGCCACTTTCAAGCTTTTATACCGATAATGAATTACATTTACTTTGGCTAAAAGTTCGATGAAAACAAAACAGATCTATTTACAGTCACTCTTTTTGTAATTAATCGCATAGGTAAGGAAAATGTACTCGAATTAGCTTTAAATGATTTTTATAGGAAAATCGCCAAAGCTGGTAGTATATTATCATAGTTGGCATCACTTTGAAGAGGTTGACGTGCGCCAATATGAATGAATAACACAAAAAGAGCGTAAAATTACACTCTGGATGAGAGCAAACAAACACAAAAGACCAATGAAAACAAAATAGCTGATAAAACATCCGGTAAAAACGAAACTTGCAAAAGTATAACATGCCGGAATTGTACGAAAAGGCCGTAAATAAAAATAAACAAAAATGTATAAAGCAAAAACGAAATACAAAAGCAAAAAAATAATGTAGAATAAAAATCCGTATCACGTGTAGACTCGCCAGACTTTAGACAAGAAACAAAAATAACAACAACATGAACCGGCAGCAGACGACTAACAGACAGACAGACTAAACTTATACTGCTGCTGGTTGGACAGACAGGTTTTTCAATTTGTATGAACAAAATTTGTAAGGAAAACACGGACTGAATGGCGGGCAGTCGGTCGGCCGCCGTTTTGGCTGTTTCATGTGTTCATTGTTAAGAACCACATTTTTTTCATTCAATGGTAAGGTTGATTTTTTTTCTCTATGTAAAAAAAAAATATCACACACAAGGCACGACGACGGCACCACGAATCCCAAAACTTAAGTAAAAGAACAACAATAATAAAATAACGATAAAGCAATCGTTATATTACGGTATGCGAAAAAAATGTCGGCAGTAATAACACGAAGATGCAAATATGTATCTCAACAGCGCGACTTTTTTTCTTTTTCGAGTGGAGCAAGCAAGAGAGTGGTAAATGGCATGACTACTGACTGACTATTCATTTAGATTTCAGATCGATTTGTGTTCACAAATAAATTGCCTTTGTATGGCGAATCAAATTAAATGCAATTACAAAAGCAAAAAAAATATACATATGTATCAACAATAATGGCGACGAAGAAGTACCTATAGGCCACCTTAAGGATTTGCAACACTGGTGGTATATGCAGTTCGTTAAATAATCATGTCGGACAGGAAATAGAGATGGATTTCACATTTACATCCTATGACACTTCATGTAATACATTATTTTCTATATCAAATGATGATGATACAACATAACCTGTTTTTTTCTTTAAATAACAAAAAAATGCATAACAAAATAACTATAACGGATTAAATTGAAAAGAGAAGAGAAGACTATTAGCAAGTCAATAGCTTTTTACGTATACAAATATATGTATATGTGTATCATTAATTCTGATATATTTATTCTCTATTCCAATATTTAGTGGGATTGGGTGTGTGTTGCCATTGCTGCTGCAACCGACCAACAAATAACTACAGCAACAACGTCACACCGTCAAATAAACATGACAGCCAGAAAAGCGTCGTCGTTTTATTTTATACTCATTCACTCACTTATACATCGTAGTCGAATCCACCAAGTCTTGTCGTCGTGCATATACACATCGGCTACATTTTATTATTGCTGTTGTTGTTGGTATTATTATAATGCTGAGTGTTTGGCTGGTTTGTACACAAACATTACTCTGATGCTTATATTGCATACACACACACACCAAACACATACGTATTGGTTTGTGTTGTTTTTTGTGTGGTTTAAAGATACATAATTACGAACAACTTCTAAAAGACATTTTCTGCCTAACCATTGTCGTAAATTTCTCGAAGTTTCACCAATTTATTTATTGAAATTTCTAATTTTTGTAATTGTTAGTAATATTATGGTAATTTATATTTAAATAGTTATGATTGTGTATATTTTTTATAGACTCACCTTTGTTATTGGTTGAGGTTGATCCTTTATGAACGAGTCTCGCTATAAAAATTGCTAGAGTTGCATCTTTCACTATCACACATTTTTTTTTCAAAGTTTAAAAGTAATTTGTTAAAGTTTTCTATTAAAGCCTTTGCATTTGTTATTATCTTTCAATCACATATATACCTATAGTTTTGGTTCGATTATTGATATCAATTCGTTGTTTACTCTTTTACTGTTTTTCACTTATTTTAAATTTAAAAGTCTTTTGTTACTCCAAATTTACTGATTTTACAAGTGTTGCGGAAACATTTATGGTTAACTATGGCAATATATTCCACTTAGATTTCGAATCCCATGAATAGCCCGAAAATTTGTTTAGAGTTGTCCCATAGGAAAAATGTTGAGCTACTACTCTTCAACAGCGCCTTTAGTTTGCTTAATTCAGTCTCCATCATTTCTACATTGTATTCAGAATTTATTTAATGTGCCATACTAAACTCTCAGACATTTTCTCTTAGGCTCAACCATCTCCCTAAATTCATGTACTTTTGCCTGCATGATTATATTATAGGATGGTAATCGGAAGAAGGTTCCGTCATAAAATTAAAAACAAAAAAAAACAAAAACATTCTTCGATCGGTTTCTGCAAAAATTGTACATTGAAAGTCCACTTGCGACCTTTTCTCACTTTAATCTGAAAAATTACTTAAAATTATTTTATGTTCAGCTAAAAGTTTGCTTCATTCATTCCAACTAATTCAAGATATGAATAAAATGTAAATTTGTTTTGATTTATTTAAAAATTAATTTTTAGGGGATAATTGGCCGAATAGACAATTTTTTATCGGCACCAAATACAAAAATTGCAAACATTGAGTATCAAGCTCGGACGATAAAAGTTAAGCGATTTATTTCTCTGCTCACATGACACCTTTTTGTGAAAGGGTCACATCAACTTCTTGTTTGCTCGTCTCGTTAGTCTGAACATCCAATTCTTGCTGTACCTAACAACAATCATCATTGTCTCAACTTTCCTCAGCAGTTTCACTGTTGATTTGTATATGTGTGTGATGTAAAGATGGGGGCTCATAGTGCCACTCATATCAAATCAACATACGCGTTTCTATAGTACGTTCACTCTGGTGAAATCTATCCCTCATATAGATCAGACTAAGAATTGATCTAATTTGGACTGGGTAAATATAGTGTGACGTCATAGTCCTCAGAATCTATCCAGAATCTAACCAGAGTCTTGCCTATTGTTAATGTGACACATCGATGTATTGGACAATGTTTTTCTGAGAGATCAATGAATAAATTTCCATTTTTCACGGAATTTTATCTATACGGATAATTGAAAAGTCAACTTAGTGTTCAAAACGCCAAAATAACTTCCCATTATCCTCTGGAATTTGACTAAACGACTAACTACTTGATTCAGTCATTCCAAATTGTTGCAACCCACGCGTCTATGTTTCCAGAAATTTGTATTCGATGGACCTGAACCAGACATGCATTTCAATGTAGGTCAATCCAATATGGATAATTATAAAAAGATTTTACAAGAAAAATTTTTGATATTAATATGAAGTTCTCTTCTTCCAGTGTCAGTTATAGCATATTCTAGTTGATGAAACTTGATTCAAGTTAACAATTGTCAGCTTATGTGCATAATATTGGTTCAATAAAAATGATGATAGATGGATCGATTACTTGTTCAGTTATATGAACGGATACGTACAAATGTTTAAGAATTTATTGTCTTAAAATGGCTATAGAGATGGTGATGGCATGTAAAGGGGAAAGACAAAAAAAAATTGCGAAAAGTGGTATACATACATACTCGAAACCAATTGCTGATGGATTTGACGAAGACGAAGACCGAGGATGATGATTGTTGCAATGACTTACGACGACTATGAAAAATTGTTTTTCTTTTTTTTTGTTGTCGTAGTAGACCATCGACAAAGAGAAAAACTCAAATCAAGCAACACCTCAACCAACAATCGACAGTAAGAACAACAACAACAAGAAAGAAAACCATAGCAAAAACAAGCACTAATCCATCCGACAACAGCTGTAAAAAGAGCAATAACGGCGACAGTGGCAACAACAAAAACAGACAAATATCAAGGCAGCAACAAAAGTAATTGCAAATTATTGTGATATGAGTATGTATGTAAGTAGTGTACATACTTCATACGTGAGTTTAGATGTAAGTATATAGTCGTTCGGGTTTATATCATACAATTCAAGACATAGCCAATAGACAGACATTTACTAGGTGGTGTACACTACATAACTAAAAAGCATTTGTTTGTTTGTTTTTTATTTCCACGTCAATTATTGGTATTGGGGGGAACTGTTGCTGCTACTTACTCTTATAATTATAGATAATATGTAAGTATGTATGTATGCTACATACTTATATCCAAAACTAAATTAATGACATTTGTATTCTTTTTGGTTTTTTCGTATTGATATGTATATCTCTTCTCTTTCTACGTACTAAATGATGTGGATCAAAAGCAATCAATTGTATATTACGGAGAACAAAGTCGAATGAATAACACACAAATAGATAAAACAAATAATATTTTATTGAGAAGAGTATAGAAAATGGTTGCAAATTCCATTAGATTATAAATGCAAGGGGCACGTTTTTCGATGGAGGAAATTTAAAGAAATCTATATATATTAAAGCAATAAATGTAGAAAACATATTTACAGAATATTTCTACCTATTTTGCATCGTAAGAAAAATTGCTACTTTTAAAATTCACGAGGGATAAAAGGGAACTTCTATTATACTAATGAACGATACAATAAGATACCTTAATCTTATGATCGGTTTCGAAATTTCACACAATGCCAGGCACCATTTAAGATAAATTATTCACGGATATCACCATTTATAGAGAATTTTTACAAAACTGAAATATTAACCAAAGTTGAAATTACTGATTGTTTTAACCACCGATGTAAATTCCATTTTTTCTTTATCAGCGTGGAATCATTTCACTCAGAGCCTTCGTGGTGCAAGTGTTAGCAAGCCCACCTTTCATGTAAAGGGTTATGGGTTCAATTTCAGTTTTGACCGAACAACCAAAGGTTTGTTAGCGGTGCATTATGCTCTCTCAGTGATGCCGATTACATTTCTGGGTGTTTCAAAGCTTCTCTAAGCGTTTTCACCATAATATTAAAAGCCATTCGGACTCGGCTAAACAAATGAAGTCCCTTGTCATTGAGCTAAATATAGAATCAGGCAGCACTCTTTAATAAGAGAGAAGTTCACTCCATGTGGACGAAATAGTCTAATGAACATTAAAATATAAAAAGAAGAATTTTCATTTATTTCCTCAATTTTTTAGTTGAACCATTGGGTGAGATAAAAAGAAAATTTCCAACATTTTAACCCTGGAAAGTCATCCTTTTTTTGTGCGCTAATGCCATTTTGACTACGGTCTTCTTCAAATTACACAAAGAGCAAAAATAAGAACCAAAAATGAGAACAATTTAGTTTAATATTTATACAAAAATTCATATAAATCTTTGAATTGGAATAACTTAAATTTGTCATTTGTCAACTTGTTTAGGTTTGCGACAGTCGCAAAGTTGTAAACGTCAGATAAGTGTAGAAAAAGTAACACACGCCTCAAAATACTTCAGTCGCGTGGGCTTACCAGCGAATTTGATTATTTCCAAGATGATAAATATGTAAAAAAAGGAAACGGGAGAAAAAAAAACATATTTCAATGGGAGACTAAAAGCCAAAATTACTGCGTACTACTCGATGGTGCAGTAAACGTGACGGTCGTTGCTCGTAATTAAACTTTCACGAATTTCTATATAAACTGAAAGGATGACTGCCTTGGGTCAAAAAAAATCCCCATGTGAAATTGCAGATTGGGAATCAAATCAATCAACACGCCAAAAAAGCCCATTAGCCAAGTTTTTGCGAATGGGTTTGCCAAAACAGACCTACCTAAACTCAGGTGATTGTCGAAATTGTCTCCAGAAACAGAAAAACTGCTTCCATAGTGAAATATGTACTCAAGATAAGTTTCAATTATCCAAGAACTCCAGCGATGGGATATCAAAAGCAAAAAAAATCGTCTTTATATGCGATGACTGGAAAATCCCTTTTGATTCAATATCCACGCGCAAACACCCATACATTTATTATGGTGATGGCCGGTTAGTATTATTACAGATTGGGCATCAAATCAATCAACACGCCAAAAAAGCCAATTAGCCAAGTTTTTCCGAATGGGTTTGCCAAAACAGACCTACATCTTTCGCACATTCACTTACTAGGAAAAAATGTGACATTCTTGAAATAAACTAAACTCAACTGATTGTCGAAATTGTTTCCAGAAAGAGAAAAATAAGACATCTCATAGTGAAATATGTTTGTTTGTTTGTTTGTTTATTCATTCAATATAATACAAAGGCCTAGTGGCCCATATAGTGTATTACACAGTAATAGATAATAACCATAGGCTACAGAAAAAAACTTTAAAATTAAAATCCTTACAACTAAATAAATACACATCACAACCAGTTTTCAAATGTACCCAAGATAAGTATAAATTATCCTAGAACTCCAGCGATGGGATGTCAAAAGCAAAAAAAATATATATATTTTTATATGCGATGACTGACAAATTCCTTTTGATTCAATATCCACGCGCAAACACCCATACATTTCTTTACCACATTATTATGGTGGAGGCCGGTTAGTATAATCACTATACGCCAGAGATGGGCTAGAAGCAATAATCTAACAAGTACAGGTGCGATAGTGACAACTCTTCAAAATCTTTAAATAGTCAATGAAGAAAAAGACACAAGCATACATATGCATGTACTATTGTATGTAACAACAATGATCGGCGGGTGGTCAACAAAGAAATATTTCAACGATTAACGATAGTACGAAAATTTGCAACACTGCAATTATAATGAAATTATACACGAAAATTAAACATACATACTGATATTAATAAAAAAAAAATAATAAAAACAAATTAACATGAGAATAGAATTTAAATTCAATATAGACATATAAATTGTAATGGAGAGTTTAAAATAAGATAAAAAACCTGACATTCTCAAGCAAACAACCAGACATAATTTGTATATGAACAACGATGAGAAGAAAAAAAATCAGCGGCGTCACAAAGCCAGAAAAAAACTAATTTTTAATTTTCTCTATACACATCTAAAGAAGAAACCAACAACAAGCACCTCAGAGTACCAACAACTGCACACAAACGGCAGCCAAATATACGAACATACACACAAACATTTAATCGCAGCACTCACGCACATACACCACTCACCACTCTCAATAAAACATCTCATATAGACAAACCACAGAAAATTTCAATTATGCAAAAACAACAATCAACTTGAATTAAACTTTCTATAACAATTTTTCCATTTGAATTTAAGTTTTAATTTTCATACATTGCGAAAATGTATTATGCCAATTATTTAGACATAATTCAATATTTATTTTTTTATTTTGAATCGAAAGATAATAAAAAAAAACATGCGGCTCCAATTAATAACTTTGACATTTTCATTATGTTTATTCTATTTTCGCTTTTCGTTCAAATTGTTTTAATAAAAGTAAACAATATTCACAATTTTTGATTTATAAACGGATATACAAATAAATGTACATTCAATTTTTATCATTGGCACAATTAAAAATAAGAGATGCAGGTATGTATATACATATATATCGTCGTTTTATTCGTGGGTAATAATTGTCGTATGCGGCATTCGTTAAACCGACGATGTCGTTTATATTGTCCATTTTTGTTGTTGTTGGTGCTAATAATCTGCTTCTTCAGTTTTTTTTTCTATGGGGTCTTGGCTGTCTCGACAAGTAGAGAATTTTCCTCATACTAAAATTTAGTTTTATTCTCTAATTGTACAATTTTCTAGTTTTTTTTTTCTTTATTCAATTTAAATATTTGCAAAACACTTTAATATGTTTTCTTTTCTCACGCTTGATGTCTTGAAACTTTATGCAAAAATTTTCTTTTCTATCATCTCTATGACTTCCACCATGCTCATTTTTTATACATTTTCTTTTCCTCTTTTGTATTTCTGTGCAAAACTTCAAATGCCTTTCGCTACCACGTATTTTAAATTTGACACACAATTTTCACATCATTTTGTTGCATTTACTTTATATTATACAAATATCATAATTTGTTGCACCAATTTTCACTAAAAGTTACCGTTTTTGCAATTTTTCTACTCATCAAGTACGCACCACATCAAAGATCTCCATTTTGTTTCAGAAAGCCAGCGCAAGGTTGTATCCAGAGAAAAAGCCGTCGAGTGACATCTGTCAAAATGGAATCGGTACAACGAGTACAATTAAATGAATACGCATTTACGTTGTGACCCTTCGCGTACGTTGTTCTAGATTATTGCCGAAGATTCACAGTTGGGCATTTTTAAATTGAGGCATTCTCCAAAAAATCGGTAGAAATAAAGACTTTCTTTTAAGAATTTGGGTATTATATGAAATAAATAAATAAATTTTCTTGTGTTACGAATAATAGGGCGCGTTGTTAGGCGTTATAGGACTTATTATATTAAATAAACCAGTAAAAAAATACAAATATGTGTAAATATCAATTGTTTTAATTTAATTAACAAGTGATGAATGTGCAATTAGTTGCTGCTCAATAATATATGCATGTTTAATTTATATTTCTATCATTTTGCCTGGTTTATTGTCATTCACAATAAACAGCTGTCATGAATCAAGGAATCAAACTTGGCCATACCGGCTTTAAATTACATACGTCGGATATATAAAGCGAAATTGTTAGTACTGATAAGATGTTCTGGATTGATCCTGCAAACGATAGAGGTAATAAAAAAAAACAATTTTCAAACATACGCTGAATAAAAAGGCTTTATATTGAAGAGTTTAGGTGGGTATTAAGTTCGAGTTTAAGGTGGGTATTAAGTTCGAGTTTAAGCCTAGTACTAAGATCACGTTTTCGCACGAAAAACTGTTATACTCCATATAAAAAACGTTAGCGCGGAATAAATGCGAAATCTTTGTTTTGAGCATTGTCAGACACATATTTATACAACTCTGGATTTTTCGCACGAAAAAATAGGCAGGCATATTATTTCGCATAAATAAGTTAACATTCCTGGGATTGAGACCCTATTTACGGAGATATATGAAGATATTAGTTTTTCGCAGAAATGAACTAAGTACTAAGCATTAGCCGCTAAAAACGTCATTTTTTCACGATTACTTTTCTTTAATAATCCATTTTAAGGAATACAAACTTTGTGAAAATTTGCTTTGGACTTTTCCCCATCAAGTTATAGTGAAATCTGCAACAAATATGTATAATTTTATGACTTTTTTACTGATTTATTTTTCACTTTAGTGAAAATTAGCGGCTAAACTCGAACTTAATACTCACCTTTTGCCCTGAAAAAGGAGCAATAAGGGAGCAACTGGGTCACTTCGTTGGAATCAGCTCACCGAATGACACAACATATATGAAATTTACGCAATTCGGTGAGGGGCCCATAAACTGCAGTTGAGCCTCGGATATGTTGTCGCCTTTGAAGAAGAAATTTTCTAAAGTTTATTTAGCCGCGTTTATATTGGAACTAATGCAGTGAGAGAAGTCCCTTCATTTAAATGATATGGGGACAACTTTTAGCGTAGATATTAAATCATTATATATTCCTAATTAGAGTGTTCTTAAAAGAAGGAAACAAAAGGATTAAATTAGCAGAGATTATGATATTTTTTTCTTTTTATTTGGCTGTTCGTCATCATCGTTAGTTTCATCCGAATCTGAGGAACTTTTGGAAAATTTTATAACATTTTCATCGTTGTCATCATCAACACCGACTTCAAGATCATCTTCTTCGCTTTCAGAAGAAGATTCTGAAAATACTATTGGTCCCGAGGATTTTGCAAACATTATGGTCTTACCCAGACGTCTGGATTCTATAATGAATGATATCAGTTTTAAATTTCAGCTAAACATAATACATAATAAAATAAGTAATTACCAGCTCTTAAAAATAATTGACGACAAAATCGATCTATGGAACACTTTCCCTGGTCTTCAGATAGGCCAAATATAAATGATCTATATATGTATTGTGGTAAAAATAAATTATCAATTATTTTCCTAATTGTATATTTAAGATTCTTCCTTACAAATTCGCGACATCATAGGGTCCTCTTAATTCAAATTTATTTCTGGCGCCACTGCTAATTATAATGCTCTTTGATTTTCCCTTTACAAAATAGTTGTGAGCTATCTTTATAAGGTCTTTTCGAAAATTTGAATCTGTTATCAGAGGAGAATATTTAATTTCGAAAAATACTCCTCTTTTCACAGCCACTTGATATGCTTTTCGGTTAACATATATACGACTGCCAGCCTGGGCATCAAATGTAACAATATCACAATTTAATGTAGTGCAACAATGCTGAAATGCCAAATAGGGTTAAATTTTAAAACTTATTATTTCATTGTTAAGAGATTTTACCGTTAGAGCTGCATCAGTTTTTGGCTGTCCAGCGACCAAATTGTACTTTTTTAGATTTGAAGAATTCCCCTAGAAATTGATATAAGGAAATTAAGAAATTTTGGTCGAAGATTATAGATTCAGGAAGATGGGAAAATAGCTACTGAGGAGATCGAACCATTTACCAGATTAGTTTAATACTCGAACCAAACGCGTATACGACAAGTATTGACATAGCATTAAAATGCAAATAAAAAGAAATTAAGTGCACGAAATAAATTTACATAAAAGGGAAACATTTTTTTTTTTTTTTTGTTGCTAAAATTTAACATTGTTTCATTTAGAAAATTAAATTTTTCATTTAAAAAATAAAAACGAAAAACAACAAACAAAAAGATTACAAACATGTATTGAACTAACACGGTAAATGCAACATTTGGTATGACGCAAGCCAATTTCCTATCTTCCTCAAGTTTATAATCTTTGATTTTGGTAACATTTTATGTGCAAATCTTTGTATATCGCGAACTATGCTGTTTTGTAGTTAATAGTTAAACGTGCAAATTTGAAGTGGACTCTCTAGTTGCTAGGAAAGTTTTAAGCACTCTTTATATTTAAATATTCTTTATATTGTTCTGGGATCTCAAATTGCTACGGAATATATTACCATGCCATGTGCAACAGCAACATCAATGTATATGATTGTAAGTCTTTGCAAAATTTTTAATTTATTTTTATATTCATCTTGCAGCCATTTTATATTAGCAGGTTCTGGAAAAATGTCAGATGAACGTTTCACATTCTCCTTTTTGCTATGATCGAATATTTGTTCGATGGCCACCGTTTTATATCCCACTGAAATGCAAAATTCTGTATGTTAAGTAAAACATTTTCGAATTGTGTTACTTACAGTCAACTAATTCAGTGCAAATTTCTCGCAAAACCTTCTCGTCCTTATTGTATGGTATACAAAAATCATAAAAACCTTTGGTTTCTTCCATATTTAAATATTATTCGAGAAAAATGTAAACAATAAACAAATTTTGAGAAAACCGCCCGGTACACGTGTTGTTTTGTTTACAAAAATCAGCTGTTTACAATGATAGTGAAAACAAAACGCATAAAACAACCCAATAGGAACATTCCCAATAAATACAAGAATTGGGGAAATGCTTCCATTCAAAACGATTTCAAACATTTTTCAAACTATTATCTTAGAATTCAGTTTGAGAAATTGTTGTTCTCAACAAAAGCAGACATTACACTCAACAGTAAATTCAACACAACTTCTCAAATTGAAGTTAATTTGTATATGTAATGCGTTGGGAAATTGTTTAAATTCAACACGTGGTGGGGATTCTCAGAGGTGCCGTTAAATTCAAAAAATGTTGACAGGGAGAGTTCGTATACAAATATGGGTGAGTATGTTAAGTACAAATATAAATTGAGAAAGGCACAAATGTTATTTATTTATTATAAAACTAATACATAAATATAACTATATCATATATGAAAATATATTTTATTTATCGTAACGGCATAGAAAAACTGACCGTAAATGTATCATCTCAATGTTTTGTATTCAGGACCTTGGGTGATAAATTAATATTTGTTGGAAATCTATTAACATATACATTAGATTAAATAATTTACACGAAAACTCATATGAAAGATAATGAATATTTGTTTTCTTTTTATATGTCTCAAATATTTGAAGGTTATGAGTATTTTTTAAGTTTATTAATGGTATGGGAATTTTTCATTTTATTTAAAAAATTGTTCATACTTATTGATAAAGTGCAAAATTTGTACGACTTTTTAAAACATCGTTAAAAATTCTACTGGCAAGTAATGTATTAAAACATCGCACCCATTCGAAGCTAATCTATAGAGAATTTTGATGCGAACCAAGTAATTATAATAAAGTGACATCACTGGATCAGTTGGTAACAATATTTTGGCCGGAAATGTACTCCAAAAGTCAAAATATCTGGTAATTTCAACTATGCCAAAGTTTTAATACTTTATGCACGTGTAGCTAAATTCAAGCAATTAATTCGTCATCACTATCGCAATCCTTTTTATGCTTCTTCATCATATGGTCCTCCAATGTAGTACGACTTTGGAATCTGTGCTTACAAATATAACATTCATAAATTTCGGAAATATTGCAGTGTTTCTCCAAATGTTCATTATAACTATCTATATCATTGAATTGTTGACCACATTCACAGCATTCCAAGCAATCTTCAGACATAGACTGTTCATCGTTTGAATCCATGTAGCTATCACTGGATTGATAGTTGCTTCGCGATTTTGTAGTATATCTGGTACGATAGGTACGGTCTTCTCTATCTTCATAATCCGATGTTGGATGAGAATCTTTGTGTTCTGTGTACTTAATAAAATCACGGAATTTCATTGGACATTGCATACACTTATACCAACGATCACGTTGATGTGTAACCATATGCTTTTTAAGTGTTGAATATTCGCGAAAAGGTTTACGACACTTTGTACAACTAAAAGGTTTGGTACCCGTATGGATCATATAATGTCGCTTGAGATTATGACGAGTACCAAACGCTCGATTACACAGGGGACAGGCAAACTCCTTGCGGGTAATCATACCCAATTGATTATGACCCGGTCTTAGTACTGCAGGTATATTTTCTAATAAACGTTGGGTATTTTCACTGCTTGCGGAAGTAGTGGGTGATTTTTGAATAACATCTCGTCTGTCCGTTATTGTCTTGGAGGTCGGTCCACATGTTTCAACTTTTAATGAAGGCCTTTGTATATATTTTGTTGTTCCGGCCACTGTGGTGCTAGAGGTCTTCGACGTTTGTACTAATGATGGTGTTGATGATACGATTGTTACCTCTTCTGATGGTTGATTATCTTCTTCTTTTGCAGTTTCTTCGATTCTCTTCATTGAAGCCATTAGTATAACATTTTTTGACTGAGTACAACAATTTATGCACCGTGTGGGATCATTCTCAATGGGAGGCAATTCTCCACAAACCATACACATAAAATTAGGTTCAGCCGAATGTCGTCGTCGATGTTTCTTCAAATCGCTGAATTCTCGAAATCGTCTATCACACATATCACAAGCAAATGGGCGTTCACCTAGAGTAATATAGTAACAGTTATTATTTCGAACAAAAATGTATGTTCTAGGGAAGAAGAGGAAATTGGGGGTAGGTCAGATATTTATTTTGTTGTACAACTTTTAGTGTTTATCATTAAAAAAACATGGGCATGTTTGTTTTCTAACGCGCGGTTTATGCGTCGTCCAGACTAAAAGTTTTTTTGCGGACGGAATGTGTGTTTGTAAAGAATCTTACAGTGTGGCCAATCGATACGAATTGTCGGCGATGACTAAATAATCGGTAAATGAGTTATCGATCCCATAAACATGCAGCGGTATCAATTATGCCTTCGGACTTAACTTATAATGTGGCCAATATATGGGATATGTGTGACCAACATCTGGGATTTGTTCGACACGAGCACTGTCGTCCGGATAAACTTATTGTCTGGACGGCGCATTATCTTCATATTAGGATCACAGTGTAGTGCCATTTCTACTAATACAACATTTTCATTCTCTAATGCGCCGTCCAGACTATAAGTTTATCCGGACGACAGTGCTCGTGTCGAACAAATCCCAGATGTTGGCCACACTATAAGTTAAGTCCGACGGCATAATCGATACTGCTGCTTGTTAATGTGATCGATTACTCGTTTATCAAATATTTAGTCATTGCCGATAATTCGTATCGATTGGCCACACTGTAAGATTCTATTCAAGCACAGACATTCCGTCGGGATATACTTATAGTCGGGACGGCACTTAAACGTCAGCACAGGATTTTTTTTAAAAGATTGTATCTTTATTAAACTCACCTGTGTGAATCATCATATGTCGCCTCAAATTATAGCTAGATTGTACTTTTTTACCACACAAAAAGCATTCGAAGAAAACACGCTCTCTTCCCTGTCCTTCATATTCCTCCCAACGAACAAGTAAATTTTCGTTTGAAGATTCTACTTCTGGAGAACGGTTTGAGGAAGCTTTTTTGGAATTCGCCTTTTGAAGAACTTGATTAAAACTTGATTGCGATGGAGGTCTTTGTAATAAAGAATTTGAACTATCATCGTCATCACAATTCAATTCACAACTAACGGCTGCCAATGGTAACGTCTCATCATCTTCATTTTCATACTCTTCATCATCACTACTATCTATTAAATTTATTTCGGCTATAATTTTATGATTGGAGGGCAAGGAATTTGATTTCATATCGTTTCTCACAGTACACGTTCTCTGTTGCTTTTGGGAAGATGAAGGTTCTGAAGGTTTTGGTATCAAACTGATATTTAATGATTTTGTATTTCTGTTTGCGAAACTCATATCATTGCCTTGGTTGTATTGAGATTTGGCGGCCAGTTTTAATTCTGCTTGTTGTTTAATTTGTTTTAATTTTTCCCTTTCACTCTCATCGTCTAGCTCTATAATTTCATATACAACTGGTCTGGAGGCATAAGGATCTCTCGAAGATGGAAATCCTCCAGCAATGACGTGTGTGACTTTTGTTGTCTCATTTCTATAGGGTTTTCGTTGTTGTTTAAGCTGCTCTTGACCGATTTTCATAAGATACTGTTTGACTTTTTCATCTTCAATTGATACAAATTCAGGCAAATCTTCGCTTACATTGCCATGACTATTTGGGTTATTGGAGGAGTTATACGAACTTGTTTGTATGGGCATTAAAGGTGGTGGTGTTGGAAGAGTTTGATGTGATGTTGGCGATGATGAGGGTAAGCAACAAGTTTGTAGATTACAACAGTAACCCATAGAACATTCGGAACATGAGGTTGTTGATAGGAGGCACTTGTTATTGGTGGCGGGAGGAATATACGTAGTAATTTGAGGGGGAGTATTTGTTTTATTATAACCTGTGCTACCCGGCCTCTGTTGTAGTTGCCGTTGGTTATCTACAATTTTTAGAGAAGATGTCGTGGCGCCAGCTACAGGACTTGGTGAACATTTTACTTTCATTACAATCTCCATTACCTGTAGAATAGAAATGAAAAAGGGGTTATTAAACATTTGAACATGGGAAAATTATATAACTAATAATATAAAAAAAATTTCACCGATTTTATTTTTTCAATTAAACACTTGATTGAATTTGGAAACGGATTCAATTAATATGTCAATTGATTGAATTAACTATTTAATCAAATTAGAATAAAAATCAATTTAAAATTTAAAAAAATATTTGATTCAATTAATATGTTAATCAATTCAGAAACAATTTTCAATAACAAACGAAAATTAAAAATTTTCCGTCCTCTATTAAACATTGATTGAATTTTATGTCAAAAAAACAATAATTTTTTAATTGGATCAATTAAATAATTGATTTCGTGACAAATGAAAAATAAAAGAAAATGATTGAACCCTCGGTTTTCGTGATTGAAATAAAAAAAAAACTGTGTGTAGTTCAACATAGAAAATTTACATTCGACAATTCACATCCGAACTCGATGATCACAACGAAAACTGTTTGTGTTTCAGAAGCCCAGAGAATGAAGCCGACCCATTTTTGTCGGCGGCGGCTAACACTAAATTTTGGCCTCCGGCGGCGGCGGCTTGACGGCTAAGCCGATAAAAAATTGTCTGTTCGGCGGCGCAAAATTATCTATTATAAAATCAATTTGAAGTTTTCCGACTTGTAATGAGATTAGTTGTACAACCAATCTTACAATCAAATTTACATTTAATTCAAATTTTTTGAGCTAAATTTTTGTAAAACTATTATAGCAACTTGATACTAATTGATTGAAAGTGGAAAGTTCAAAATTTTGGCAAAAACTATAACAAATATTATTAAATTTTTCTGATATAAATCAATATTTTAGATTAATTGGCGGCTAAATTTGAGTCGAGATGAGTCGACATATTCGGCGGCGGCGTCGACTGCTAAAAACGGGTCGGCGACGGCTAAAATCGGCGGCGCGACTCGGCGGCTTCATTCTCTGCAGAAGCCTTTGAATTCCATTGATTTTCAACTGTTGCTCTTATTGGGAATAGTACGGCTTTGTACTCTATTCTGCCGTTCGTGACGGTTGAACGCTTTTCAATTTGGCTGTATAACGGTACCCGAAATTAAAAGGAGCATAAATCAAAACAATTGTTTTGTAATAATTCAGAAAGAGAATTCAGTATGCTTTGACATTTCATCATGAATAGACTTACTAACGAGCAACGCTTGCAAATCATTGAATTTTATTACCAAAATCAGTGTTCGGTTCGAAATGTGTTTCGCGCTTTACGTCCGATTTATGGTCTACATAATCGACCAAGTGAGCAAACAATTAATGCGATTGTGACCAAGTTTCGCACTCAGTTTACTTTATTGGACATTAAACCAACCACACGAATGCGTACAGTGCGTACAGAAGAGAATATTGCGTCTGTTTCTGAGAGTGTTGGTGTAAACCCGTATAAAATACAGCTCGTGCAAGAACTGAAGCCGAACGATCTGCCACAACGTCGAATTTTCAGTGAATGGGCCCTAGAAAAGTTGGCAGAAAATCCGCTTTTTTATCGACAAATTTTGTTCAGCGGTGAGGCTCATTTCTGGTTGAATGGCTACGTAAATAAGCAAAATTGCCGCATTTGGAGTGAAGAGCAACCAGAAGCCGTTCAAGAACTGCCCATGCATCCCGAAAAATGCACTGTTTGGTGTGGTTTGTACGCTGGTGGAATCATTGGACCGTATTTTTTCAAAGATGCTGTTGGACGCAACGTTACGGTGAATGGCGATCGCTATCGTTCGATGCTAACAAACTTTTTGTTGCCAAAAATGGAAGAACTGAACTTGGTTGACATGTGGTTTCAACAAGATGGCGCTACATGCCACACAGCTCGCGATTCTATGGCCATTTTGAGGGAAAACTTCGGAGAACAATTCATCTCAAGAAATGGACCGGTAAGTTGGCCACCAAGATCATGCGATTTGACGCCTTTAGACTATTTTTTGTGGGGCTACGTCAAGTCTAAAGTCTACAGAAATAAGCCAGCAACTATTCCAGCTTTGGAAGACAACATTTCCGAAGAAATTCGGGCTATTCCGGCCGAAATGCTCGAAAAAGTTGCCCAAAATTGGACTTTCCGAATGGACCACCTAAGACGCAGCCGCGGTCAACATTTAAATGAAATTATCTTCAAAAAGTAAATGTCATGGACCAATCTAACGTTCCAAATAAAGAACCGATGAGATTTTGCAAATTTTATGCGTTTTTTTTAAAAAAAAAAGTTATCAAGCTCTTAACAAATCACCCTTTAGATACAGCAGAAAGCCTTCTGATTAAGGGTAAGTAGTCACTATATGCTGAAATAAAGATTGCATGCTGTTTTTTCCCTGATGTGCATTGACCAATCCCAGTTCTGATCAAAACTTATGGAAGGGTCCCGTCACTTTAAGGTGGAGTTGTCATTGGCGGTGTAAGTTTGCAAGTTACGACACGACTTGTACTCATTTCAAAAGGCAGGTTCTGGGACACTTTAGTACTTTAGTAGAACCATCACATAGACAGGTTTTCATGAACTAATCTGGAACAATCTCCTAAGAAACTCTCATTTTGCTCAAATTTGATGTCTTCTAAAAATTAATCATAAGCATTTAAGGATATTAGAAGGCAAGAATATATATAAAAAAAAACTATTTTTGGTTTTTGGAAATACTTTCGGAAAAAGTTTAAAGCTTGAACGATTTTTCGCTAAACAACTTTTCTACAAGTGTAGATTTTTTTGTGCTATAGCCTAATGTGTATAGCCATATTAAACGAACTTATCATAATGTTAAGTTCTGTTCTTATTACCAGACTTAAAATCATCCTAATGTGGTACAACAGATACTGATTGGCATTTGTAATCACTTACAACACCTTTGAAATACACAAAAATTAAAGGAGATAAGCCACCGCTGACCACCTAGTTGTTACTGTTCGGCTGAAAACTGAGATATAATCCATGGCCCTATGTATCCTAGGCTAACATACTAATCATAGCACCACAGTTGCTCTCATTGCTAATTTTCCACCTAGTTTTTAGTTTTTAAATGTAATATTTTCATTTTTTTTCAGTGTAGAATTGGTGTTTATATCAATGTTCTGTAATCTCCTTTACATTTCATTGGAATGTTAATGAAGGAAAAATGTGAAAACCAATAAGAAATCACTCATAAATTCCCATTACAGAAAACCATATCCAATAAGGAATAATTTAAGCACACATCTATTGAATGTTATGTTTCGTACATCATCATTCTAAGAAATAACACAACAGATAAGCGATAGCTTCAACCCAAATAAACATATCCATCGGACTCATACTTCTTTGATAGATTTGTAAATACAACAAATTGAGAAACAGCCATAACAAAAGTAGACATATTTTTTCACTCCTACACACTTAATTTATCACGCACATTCTATTTGAGGATAATTATAACAAAATATAGTTTTTATTAAACCAGTTTACTCGAGAAATTTTATAGAAAACTCACCTGGCTTTATGGAGGACAAACTTGCAAATGGCAAAAATTTCTTCACGGATTACTAACAAACAAAATCTATGCAAGAAAATTAGCGAGTTTTTCTTTAATGGTTGTTTTCCAGTAACTCTCTAAAACCCAACTGGATTTCACTGCGTCACCGTCACCACACAAAACGCTAACAATGGAGATGCACATACTGGTAAAAAAAGAAACAGCTCAAAATAATTGGAAAAATACTAAGTAAGAAAACAAAATCGTGAAAAAACACAGTTGTTTTACTCGGCTAAGCAGCACTCGACAATGGCAGAGTTAGCACAACAACAACAACAAAACACAGCAAGACAATCCCCAAACAGCCAGAGCGAGCCCAGAGTTACAGGCATGTGGATATACGTTCATATACACACAAATATACATCCATATATACATACGAATTTTTGCTCGACAACGGACTTTAGGTGGTCGTGTTACGGCTGCTGCTTTTGCCATGATTGTTGTTGTCGTTGCTGTTAAGCAGTGTGATCACGAACCACAAACTGGAATCACAGGCAGGCATTTGGCGATGGAGTCAAGAGCCACCATACAGGCAACAACAACAAACACAAATCGACCCCTTCCGACTGCAGGAAGACGGCAAATAACGAGTTAGTGACGAAGTCTATGGGTAGGATGAGAATGAAGAGTTGATACTAGCACGGCATTACGGCAGAGAAACAGCTCGGTTATGTGCTCTTGAAAGAAGTAAATGTGAAGGCTTACGATTTTTTCAAACCTAAATTAAAAAATCGCTTTAAGCTAAAATATTAAAACGAAAAACTACAAATCCACTACAACATCATCGACAGTGGCAACAGACCGGGACATACCATGAAATTAACAAAATATCGTCGACTTTATTAAGTTTTTGTTTTTTTTTTGTTTTGTTTTTGAAATTCATGTGTACTAAGTAGTCAGTCACCCAAGCAAAACTCAGACCCATCTCCATTGAGGAGGAGAAGGAAACATAATGGCGACTACTATTCTACGAACGATAGGTATAGGCGGTAGTCATATAGGCAGATGGGGTAGGATGTTTACTTTGAATATATTTATTAGATACCATTGGTTCGACTTTCAATTCTGAAAAATCTTTATAAAAAAAATAATATCGAGTCCTTCCGTGGATTTCAATAAAAATGTTAACAATGGGCCATATAGTACAATAGGCATAAGAGTACACATTAACTTGGATATATGTGAACTAAGAGGTCCTTGACAGTACTTAGAAATAGTTAGTCCTAACCTTAAAAAGCAATAAATAAGAGAGATGAGGTCGCAAGATAAGTATGAACTATAGCGTTAAAGGCCTGTTCAAATTAGTAATAATATAACGTAAATCGAGGTGAGCATAACTTCACTAGCAAAGGGGGCTAGTAAGAAATTTGAAATTTCTTGACATATACAACATCACATGGCTTGGCATGATTTGATTATCTGAAAGAAAGTAGTTTTAATTGTTAAAAAAATGAGCAATAGCAATATTTTCTCACCATAGTATAGCAATATATTCTCACCCTAGGAGTCAAGCAACTTTCAATAAAGCAGAAATTTGCGCGTTAAGGTGGATTCTATGTTCGAGTTTAACCGCTAAAATTATAAATAAATCAGTAAAAACAGTATAAAATTATATCTTTTTTTGATGCAAATTTTAATAAAACTTGATTACACACCTTTAATAAAATATTGCTTTTTGAAGGGAAAAATACAGTTAAAGAAACTTAGAAACTTAGCTTAGCGGCGAGTTTTCGGCTCTAGAAAATCAGCCATCAATGTTGTTATGCTAAGTTTGGACGTGATGAAATGAGTCTGAAGACGGTCAACGGCCGAAAGAGGTTTTAACCAACCGAAAAGTTAAAAAAATAAACTTTTGATCAAAACACAACGACTGTTGTATGATTCGGATCAGTATTTGAAAATTATAAAAAATATATAAATTAAATATTTTTAATACATCACATTTTTGTCTTAAATCAAAAGTCCATATTTAAATTCGAGGAAACCCAAAAGTTGACTTCGTCTTTTCGATTAGATAGCTTTTAAATTTATGCACGTGACGTTTGCAGTTTAGGGCTACCATTTAGTGTATAGACAACCATCCCCCAGGAATGCAGAAGCTACAAGATTAATCCTGTTCGCGTGGTCCGATCACGATTACCACAGTTGGTAGAATTTTACCAAAAATGGTAGATTTTTTTACTGTTTTGTAGATTGGTAGAATTCTTGATGTTTTAGTAGATTTTGCAAACTATTCCTCTCTAAAAATTTTGTATAGAAATAAAATTTTGACGAAATTTTCTAAAATATAAAATGTTGGCAAAATTTTGACAAAATTTTCTATAGAAATAAAATTTTGACAAAATTTTTCTATAGAAATAAAATTTTCACAAAATTTTCTATAGAAATAAAATTTTGACAAAATTTTTTATAGAAATAAAATTTTGACAAAATTTTCTATAGAAATAAAATGTATGCAAAATTTTCTATAGAAATAAAATGTTGGCAAAATTTTCTATAGAAATAAAATTTTGACAAAATTTTCTATAGCACTGAAATTTTGACAAAATTTTTTATAGAAATAAAATTTTGACAAAATTTTTTATAGAAATAAAATGTTTGCAAAATTTTCTATAGAAATAAAATTTTGACAAATTTTTCTATAGAAATAAAATGTTTGCCAAATTTTCTATAGAAATAAAATGTTGGCAAAATATTCTATAGAAATAAAATTTTGACAAAATTTTCTATAGAAATAAAATTTTGATAAAATTTTCTATAGAAATAAAATTTTGACAAAATGTTCTATAGAAATAATATTTTTACAAAATTTTCTATAGAAATAAAATTTTGACAAAATTTTCTATAGAAATAAAATTTTGACAAAATTTTCTATAGAAATAAAATTTTGACAAAATTTTCTATAGAAATAAAATTTTGACAAAATTTTCTATAGAAATAAAATTTTGTCAAAATTTTCTATAGAAATAAAATTTTGACAAAATTTTCTATAGAAATAAAATTTTGACAAAATTTTCTATAGAAATAAAATTTTGACAAAATTTTCTATAGAAATAAAATTTTTATTTATTTATTTATTTATTTATTCATTTATTCAAAAATTCTGTAATACAAAGCCAATAGAGGCCTATAAAAATATATTACATCATAAAAATACTGAGCCATCGATATAATGTAAACAAGTTAATATCTTAAACTAAACAAACAAAATTTCTATAGAAATAAAATGTTGACAAAATTTTCTATAGAAATAAAAATTTAAACAAGTATATACGGCCGTAAGTTCGGCCAGGCCGAATCTTATGTACCCTCCACCATGGATTGCGTAGGAACTTCTACTAAAGGCTGTCATCCACAATCGAATTACTTGGGTTGCGATAACACTTGCCGATGGCAAGGTATCGTAAAACTTTTTAACACTGTCTTCTAAATTGTAAGTTAGCCCATACGGGGTATATATTAAACAAAAAAAGGCCGATTAAATACGTATATAATCTAGTTTGACAAAATTTTCTATAGAAATAAAATTTTGACAAAATTTTCTATAGAAATGAAACCTTGACAAAATTTTCTATAGAAATAAAATTTTGACAAAATTTTCTATAGAAATAAAAATTTGACAAAATTTTCTATAGAAATAAAAATTTGACAAAATGTTCTATAGAAATAAAAACTTGACAAAATTTTCTATAGAAATAAAATGTTGACAAAATTTTCTATGGAAGTAAAATGTTGACAAAATTTTCTATAGCAATACAATTTTGACAAAAATTTCTATAGAAATAAAATGTTGACAAAATATTGTATAGAAATAAAATGTTGACAAAATTTTCTACAGAAATAAATTTTTTACAAAATTTTCTATAGAAATAAAATTTTGACAAACATTTCTATAGAAATAAACTTTTGACAAAACTTTCTATAGAAATGAAATTTTAACAAAACTTTCTATAGTAATAAAATTTGACAAAATTTTCTATGGAAATAAAGTTTAGGTAGATTACAAAATTTTCTATAGAAATAAAATTTTGACAAAATTTTCTATGGAAATAAAATTTTGACAAACATTTGTATAGAAATAAACTTTTGACAAAACTTTCTATAGAAATGAAATTTTGACAAAACTTTCTATAGTAATAAAATTTGACAAAATTTTCTATAGAAATAAAGTTTTGGTAGATTATTTTTGGCGATATGGACCAATTTTTGTGTAATAAGTCATCAGCTATATATAACTAAAGACCGATATGGACCAATTTTTACATGGCTGTTAGAGGCCATATATTGACAAAATGTACCAAATTTCAACCGTATCGGATGACTTTTGCTCCTCCAAGAGGTTCCGGACGTCAAATCTTGGGACGGTTTATATGGGAACTATATATAATTATGGACCGATATGGACCAATTTTTGCATGGTTGTTAGAGACCATATACTAACACCACGTACCAAATTTCAACTGGATCGGATGAATTTTGCTCTTCCAAGAGGCTCCGGAGTTCAAATCTGGGGATCGGTTTATATGGGGGCTATATATAATTATGGACCGATATGGACCAATTTTTGCATAGTTATGAGAGGCCGTAAACTAACATCAGGTACCAAATTTCAACCGGATCGGATGAATTTTGCCCCTCCAAGAGGCTCCGGAGGTCAAATCTGGGGATCGGTTTATATGGGGGCTATATATAATTATGGACCGATATGGACCAATTTTTGCATGGTTGTTAAAAACCGTATACTAAGACCACGTACTAAATTTCAACCGGATCGGATGAATTTTGCTCCTCCAAGAGGCTCCGGTGGTCAAATCTGGGGATCGGTTTATATGGGAGCTATATATAATTATGGACCGATATGGACCAATTTTTGCATGGTTGTTAGAGGCCGTATACTAACATCAGGTACCAAATTTCAACCGGATCGGATGAATTTTGCCCCTCCAAAAGTTTCCGGAAGTCAAATCTGGGGATCGGTTTATATGGGGGCTATATATAATTATGGACCGATATGGACCAATTTTTGCATGGTTGTTAGAGACCATATACTAACATCAGGTACCAAATATCAATCGGATCGGATGAATTTTGCCCCTCCAAGAGGCTCCGGAGGTCAAATCTGGGGATCGGTTTATATGGGGGCTATATATAATTATGGACCGATATGGACCAATTTTTGCATGGTTTTTAGAGACCGTATATTAAGACCACGTACCAAATTTCAACCGGATCGGATGAATTTTGCTGCTCCGGGAGGCTCCCCAAGCCAAATTTGGGGATCGGTTTATATGGGGGCTATACGTAAACGTGGTCCGATATGGCCCATTTTCAATACCATCCGACCTACATCAATAACAACTACTTGTGCCAAGTTTCAAGTCGATAGCTTGTTTCGTTCGGAAGTTAGCGTGATTTCCACAGACGGACGGACAGCCGGACAGACGGACAGACGGACGGACGGACGGACATGCTTAGATCGACTCAGAATTTCACCACGACCCAGAATATATATACTTTATGGGGTCTTAGAGCAATATTTCGATGTGTTACAAACGGAATGACAAAGTTAATATACCCCCATCCTATGGTGGAGGGTATAAAAATTTTTCTATAACAGGTTGGCTGATAAGTCCCCGGTCTGACACATAGATGACGTCGCTAGTATTAAATGCATATTATTTTTATATAGTACCAACCTTCAAATGATTCGTGTCAAAATTTGACGACTGTAAGTCAATTATTTTGTGAGATAGAGCGTCTTTTGCGAAGCAACTTTTGTTATTGTGAAAAAAATGGAAAAAAGGAATTTCGTGTTTTGATAAAATACTGAAGGGGAAAAATACGGTGGAAGCAAAAACTTGGCTTGATAATGAGTTTCCGGACTCTGCCCCAGGGAAATCAACAATAATTGATTGGTATTCAAAATTCAAGCGTGGTGAAATGAGCATGGAGGAGGTGGTTACCAACGAAGATATCAAAAAAATCCACAAATGATTTTGAATGACCGTAGAATGAAGTTGATCGAGATACCAGAGGCCTTAATATCAAAGGAACGTGTTGGTCATATCATTCATCAATATTTGAATATGCGGAAGCTCTGTACAAAATGGGTGCCGCGCGAGCTCACATTTGACCAAAAACAACAACGTGTTGATGATTCTGAGCGGTGTTTGCAGCTGTTAACTCGTAATACACCCGAGTTTTGCCGTCGATATGTGACAATGGATGAAACATGGCTCCATCACTACACTCCTGAGTCCAATCGACAGTCGGCTGAGTGGACAGCGACCGGTGAACCGTCTCCGAAGCGTGGAAAAAGTAATGGCCTCAGTTTTTTGGGATGCACATGGAATAATTTTTATCGATTATCTTGAGAAGGGAAAAACCATCAACAGTGACTAATATATGGCGTTATTGGAGCGTTTGAAAGTCTAAATCGCGGCAAAACGGCCCCATATGAAAAAGAAAAGTGTTGTTCCACCAAGACAACGCACCGTGCCACAAGTCATTGAGAACGATGGCAAAAATTCATGAATTGGGCTTCGAATTGCTTCCTCACCCACCGTATTCTCCAGATCTGGCCCCAACGACTTTTTCTTGTTTTCAGACCTTAAAAGGATGCTCGCAGAGAAAAAATTTGAAAAAAAATAAATAACATTTTGATAAAATTTTCTATAGAAATAAAATTTTGACAAAATTTTCTATAGAAATAAAATTTTGACAAAATTTTCTATAGAAATAAAATTTTGACAAAATTTTCTATAGAAATAAAATTTTGACAAAATTTTCTATAGAAATAAAATTTTGACAAAATTTCTATAAAAATAAAATTTTGACAAAATTTTCTATAGAAATAAAATTTTGACAAAATTTTCTATAGAAATAAAATTTTGACAAAATTTTCTATAGAAATAAAATTTTGACAAAATTTTCTATAGAAATAAAATTTTGACAAAATTTTCTATAGAAATGAAATTTTGACAATATTTTCTATAGAAAAAAAAATTGACAAAATTTTCTATAGAAATAAAATTTTGACAAAATTTTCTATAGAAATAAAATTTTGACAAAATTTTCTATAGAAATAAAATTTTGTTGTTGTTTTTTTTATTTCAGCTTAAAACCATACATTGACTAAACTACAAGAGTAGCTTAACCAACAGAGGAAAAGAATGTTTGTCAAATTTATTTGGGCAAAGCCCTATAGACTGCAAGATGGTTGGATGGACGCACGTTTCGGAATTACCACATTCCTCATCAGCATCCTCTACTTGCAGCAAAACTATCAACCAATTATCAGAATAAATTCAGGCAGTTTATTAAACCCAACAAAAACCACACTTGAACCCTCCGAAAAAAGGTTTTACATTGATAGCCGGCTTATGCCGAAATAAACTCGAAACAAACATATCTCTTTTCCTATGCCACTGTCAAATCATCGATTTGAATTCACATGGCTGGGTTTATTTTGAGCGTGCCTCCTCTTCTTTTTCCATTTGTTTTGTTTTGTTATTGTTGGTTTTGTTCTTTAAGCATTGTTGTTGTTTTTTTATTTCAGCTTAAAACCATACATTGACTAAACTACAAGAGTAGCTTAACCAACAGAGGAAAAGAATGTTTGTCAAATTTATTTGGGCAAAGCCCTATAGACTGCAAGATGGTTGGATGGACGCACGTTTCGGAATTACCACATTCCTCATCAGCATCCTCTACTTGCAGCAAAACTATCAACCAATTATCAGAATAAATTCAGGCAGTTTATTAAACCCAACAAAAACCACACTTGAACCCTCCGAAAAAAGGTTTTACAAAATTGTCAAAATTTTCTATAGAAATAAAATTTTGACTAAATTTTCTATAGAAATAAAATTTTGACTAAATTTTCTATAGAAATAAAATTTTGACTAAATTTTCTATAGAAATAAAATTTTGACAAAATTTTCTGTAGAAATAAAATTTTGACAAAATTTTCCATAGAAATAAAATTTTGACAAAATTTTCTAATGAAATAAAATTTTGACAAAATTTTCTATAGAAATAAAATTTTGACAAAATTTTCTATAGAAATAAAATTTTGACAAAATTTTCTATAGAAAATTTTTTGTTTGGTATTTTTTGTAGAATTTTCTCCAAATGAAGTGAAATTTTGGTTCGAGTAGGGAAGGCTACGACTACAATGTCTGTTATAAGCTGTAGAAGAAGCAGAGGATACAATGGCCCATTCCACGTTCGGTTATAAGGACTGCAAATAGCCAAATGATAAAATATTGGCAATATTGCACAAAATTGTTTGGATATAAATATTCAAATGGATCCAATCATACCTAAAGAGCCAAAGCCATTTTTTTTAATAACCCCCCTATTCCAAATATGACGGCACTGACTGCTATCATAAATGAACATCTGCAGGCATTGCATTGGGACATTCCGTGCGTGTTGGCGACGCTCACTTTTTCCGTGTCATGTTTGAAAAAGAGGAAAACCAAACATACACTTCAACCGAAGTCGTACCTCCAACGCTATCCACAGCTCCTCTTCAAAATGCTACCACCAAATGTAAGTGAAGCAGGCGTTAGCCAACTAGCAATCGTTATTTTGGATTTAACCCACAAGAAAACTAAATGTATTCATCTATTGCGTGTTTCGAGTTTTCTTTGGACACTCATCAACAATAAAGCCCAAAAAAATGAAAAAAGAAAAAAAATTGGCCGAAACGGATGGAGCCGAATTCCCTCCGACCAAATAAAATGAAATGAAAGCTGCCGGCATTAGTACTGTGACCACATCAACACAAAAAATTGAAAAAAAAGCTAGGCAGGCATTTGATGAAGAAAAATATTGAATTCGCACATTTCGTTGTTAACAAACCACAGCCGTAACGACAACATCACAAACGATGCCAATTCGTATTCTTGGATAAGCAAATGTTGTCCATAGACAAAGTTGGTGATAGAGAGAGGGTACGGAGATTTTTGGATTTGCTCGATTAAGCTTCTAGCATCGAGTATCTGCTGCGAGCTCGATCTCAGCTTTGCTTGCGTGGTATTTCTTCCTTGGTGTTTGGTATTGTAGTTCTTCTTACTTACTCCCCAGAGTAAAGCAAACAGGTTTTTGATTTTGCTGCAACTGTCTCTCGTGGGATATTTAAATTGCTATTTCGCTTTTGTTTTTATTTCTACATTTATCAACGTTGTTTTGGTTTTATTTGGTTCTGTATTTTTGTTCGAAATAAGACGAAGACAAAAACAACAGTCATGTGTGTTAATGTAGCATTGAAAACATCAAATTTATAAATAAAAAATTCCACATAACATTTCTATAAAAGTAAGATACCGACGAGATATTATGTAGAAATAAAATACGAGGAACTTTTCTATAAAAATGAAATTTTGACAAAATATTTTTCGAAATAAAATTTCAACGAGATTTTTACCCAAGTTATATAGGTGCCTGGACATACCGGAATAAAGATAAATGTAAAGGCAGAAATGAAATTTTGAGGCAATTTTCTATAAAAACTAAAATATCTACGAAATATTCTATAGAAATGAAATATTCTATAAAAATAAAATTTCAACGAGATTTTACCTCCATTATATAGGTGCCCAGACATAATAAAGATAAATGTAAAGGCAGGTAGGGAGCCACTGTGGTCCAATGGTTAGCATGCCCATCTTACATACAAACGGTTATGGGTTCAATCCCAGTTGCGGGCAAACAACAAAGAGTTTGTCAGCGGTGGTGGTTTATCGCTGCTCAGTAATTCTGGTGACATTCAAAACTTCTCTTAAATTTTCACCGACCGCTGTTCGGTCTCGACTACAAAAATTAGATTCCTTATCATTGAGCTAAACGGGCAGCACTCAGTGATAAGAGAAAAGTTCACCAACGTACAATCACAATGGAACGAATAGTCTAAGTGAGCATGAAGTTAAGTTCTGCCACTACACGTAACCGAACTTAAATGCAAACGGTTTTGCAATATGGAATAAGCCCATGACGCTTTGCGAGCTGAGTACGGAAGGGATGATCAACAACCTGACACAGCTTGGACACAGAGATTCAGAGCTTTTGGGATAATGAGAGGTATTGAAAAAAGACGAATTATAGCGCAAAACAAAGCCAATACTGGCTTAGTTGTACGTCAGCAAACATGGATGCTCTTTCCAATCTAATCGAAAGATAAGACCAACTGCAAAGTTTTAGCGGTAAAATGGATGAAACATTTATATCGACTGCCTATATCGAAAAATAGTTCTTCGACATAAATATACTCAAGAGCAATACGGAGTATTCTTTTTTTTTTTTTTAAATCACCACTCGAACACTACCAAAAGTCTGGGAAGGGGTTTCCTTTTCCATTAAAACCAAGAATTATATTTGGGTTAACAGAAAATGTATTTGTGTTAATATTTTATTTATATTAGTTGAAAACGTTCTTTTGTTTCAATACAATATATAAATAAACATACATACTATTTAATATTATTATAATTATCTAAAATTATTGCTTAATTTAATAGCGTTATTAGAAGAAACTCTAGATGAATAAGAATAATGCCTAAAACAATTCAGATTGTTCCAAAGAGAAGGCGGATGCGGCGGCATCATTTACTATTTTCAAGAAATGCAACAAATTAAAAAAAAATATATTTACGCGAACACACACAACACACTATTTTCTATATTTAAGTTAATGTGTGTATGTGTGTTTCAGTTATACGTATAAATGAGAAATATAAATAGTTTAGAAGAAATGCTTAACAATTTCATTACTTGATGTGTTGCGTTTTTTCTTTTAGTTTTTGGTATCCGGAACCACCACACATGTACACATATTCATTGTAGTGACATTGAATGGGCCCAAAATTCAACAACTTTCTTATGAAAAACAGAGAGATCAAACAATCGATGAATTTTTTTTATGAAGGTGAATAGAATTTCTGCGTGGGTTGATTCAGTGTTTCATTAGTTCGATTGGTTGTACAATGAATTACTGTTCGAGTTAAGATGACATATTCAGCTTGGCTTGTTTATGAGTAGCCCGTTGTTGGTATTTTCGTGGTTGTCGTCGAGGTCATTTGAGAAGCTGTCTATATGTAGTAAAGTCGCACCACAGATTTGGTGATGAGGGTATCGTTGTCATAGAAACTGGTTTGAATAGTGACGTTGCCGTTCAGAACTTTAGCAGGCATCATTTGTGACTCAGGCGCGGCTTCTATGGTCGATTGCCATGTATTTGTTGTATTGGCACCAACCCATCCCATTTCGAAAAACCATTCTTCCATAATTCGGCCCTTGAATAACACTTTTTGGTCTAGACGGAAATTTTCCATAGATTCAATGGTGCTGAAGTTAATCTCTCTCGATACAGCCCTTAGATCCAATATTTTGACTGGTACTCTAGCCTCATGTTCTATATCGGGTGAGGAAAAGTCCTTATTTTCTTGCCAGATGACCTTTCCCGTATCAGCGTCTCGTAATATCATATAGTTGATTTGGAAACCTTTCTGAATGCGATCACCACGGTCAAAGGCGTCACTGGAATTTGTGCTGGCATCATCGGAACCCATTTTCTCCACTTTGATTGATTTTTACGTTACCGCAATACTATAATGAACTTTTTAATTGATATTTGTAGGTGTAGTTAATACGCTTCGTGGTTGCTTCAGCAAAACCATGGACAATACACAGATTGTTAAGTTGTCAATGTCAGCTGATAAATCAAAATGTAAATAGAAAAATCACAATGATGCCATATTTGTCGGTTGAATCAATAATAGGACTGTCTGTACGCGTGTGCCACACTAACGTTATACTACGTTCATATTACGCACGAAACCCCCAAAATGGGGATTTTGGTTACAATCCACGTAGATAACTTGAACCAAGGGAAACTAACAGCTAAATATTAAAATTCACAACTAAAATGTATCGTTTTCTGTTTGTCAACAAAAATCACTTGTTAAATCCACAATGATCGAATTCTAGATATTTTGCTAGATTGAACACGGTATTAAGGTGGGTACTATGCTCTAGAAACGCCATACAAAATTCAAAAAAAGGGAAAAATTACTGACAATTTTTTCGATTGTTGTGCTTTATTTTTACCGAACCAAAAAATTGACGAAAAAACTTATGTTTGTAATTAGAGAGTGTCAGAACATTCCATGCGTTTGGTTTATAGTACGTTCACAATAGGCACGAAATCTTCTTAAAGGAGATTTGGGCCCAAATCCACATAGATTTCAGTAGATATTGAAAACAGAAATATCAGCTGGCTCGTGGTGGATTTAATAACAAAATTATTACACTGTCATGTGTAACTATGGTTTTAGCACTAAAATCTGCTGTGGAACGAATTGTTTGGATTTTCGGCAGAATAGTTCAAAAGAACAAGTGAACTGTGCTACAGCCCTGCCAACATTTTTTGAATTTGACGGCGCTTCTGAGAATCTCCACCACGTCGAAAATAATCGTATACGACATCCAAAACTAGTCGGGAAAAGCGCCGTCACTATTGATAAGTTGTACCACGCCAAGTTACTACAAAAAAGTATCGCATGAGTGCAATTATTAGGTGCCTTTTTTAATAAATTTAGAACGACGCCAATAAGAGCCCCTTCAAAAAATCAGAAAAAGTGCATTTTAATATAGTTGTAAAAAAATCATTGTGGTCAAGTAAAACACGATTGTTTAGATGTTTATTAATTTGATTTAACATGTATAAACATAATATAAATATAACATTTATACCACTATCACAACACATTTAACATAATTTTTTTCATTACTGATAGAATGATGTTGATTTACAAGTGGCAAGTTTGCCAGCCAGTGTTTTTATTCTCGACGGAAGCAGCGTGTCTGCAAAAAACAATCACTTTATTCCATTTGGAAAGTCAAAAATTGTTCACCAATATACCTTTTACAATTTTAAGCTAAATAACTATGTTTTCAGCACTTCATTATCGATTTTATTTAAATAAATTATAAGAAGCTAGTTGCACTTGGTATTTCACAATATATAAAATGGCTATTGTAAAAATACTGATGGCAAAATACTTTCATGTACATTTCATACTTTTTCATATGCTTCCCCATCACAGTTGGCGATTGTTGCAGTGCCACTTATTTACGAGTCTGTGGTAGCGATGAGGATGAAATGTAACTTTGAAATGCTGGCAGGGAGTGGATCAAAAATGCACTCTTGCTAGTTTTGTGGGAAATCCGAACATCGTCTTATTAATTTATATTAGTTAAATATAAATTAATTAATCCCCTTTAACCGAAAGTAACATTTTCTGTCCCCAAACGTTTAAACTTGTTTCTCGTTGCCAAGTGCTATGTTTGTTCGCTAATGCATCTTACAGACTATAAGTTTTTCCGGACGGAATGTCTGTTTTGTAAAGAATCTTACAGTGTGCAATCGTTAAGACAATTCGTTGATTACAAAATAATCGGTAAATGTGTTATCGATCCCACAAACATGCAGCAGTATTATGCCTTCGGACTTAACTTATAATGTGGCCAATATATGGGATATGTTCGACACGACCACTGTCGGTAAATGTGTTATCGATCCCATAAACATGCAGCAGTATCGATTATGCCTTCGAACTTAACTTATAATGTGGCCAATATATGGGATATGTTCGACACGACCACTGTCGGTAAATGTGTTATCGATCCCATAAACATGCAGCAGTATCGATTATGCTTTCGAACTTAACTTATAATGTGGCCAATATATGGGATATGTTCGACACGACCACTGTCGTTAAATGTGTTATCGATCCCATAAACATGCAGCAGTATCGATTGTCTTCGGACTTAACTTATAATGTGGCCAGTATATGGGATATGATCGACACGACCACTGTCGTCCGAATAAACTACTAGTCTGCAAGGCGCATAATAAATACTGCTGCATGTTTATGGGATCGATAACACAATTACCGATTATTTAGTCATCGCCGACAGTTCGTATCGATTGGCCACACTGTAAAACTTATAGTCTGGACGACGCATAAGGAGCTCGTCTATGGACAGACGTTCTGTCCGGAAAAACTTATAGTCTGGACGACGCATAAGGAGCTCGTCTATGATCTAATAATGTGTTCACACACTCGGTCTGAAACAAAGCTTCAGACGGATATGGGGAAATTTGGGTTAAGTCTATATCATAGCTGCAATCCCTAATAACATTAACTTCACGTTCTACCCTCGTATGCATATCTAACTCAATCATCTGTTAAAAAAATTACAAATACAAATTACCACTGTCCTCTCTGGAAAACATCAACAAATTCGTGGCTTTAGTAAAGGTATAGAAAAAATATGATAATATACGGGGTGTATATTGTAAGTAAATCTGGTGGTCTTATTTTCAACCTGGACAACAATGTACCACGAATAGAGCATGAAAAAACATTCACCTATCCCCTCGATTTAATGTTGGATTATAGTCCTAAAAAAATTAGTGTGGCATTCAATCGCAAAGATGGTATTAATGGTAGGCATTACGAATCCTTAACCCACTTTGGTTAGTCTAAAGCTTTTGCCTCATTTCAGTGGGACATGTCCTCGTTGCCGTTAATGGATCTCAAGTCAATGGTGCTACACTTGAAGATGGGCGTGATGTTAAAACAGTATTGGAGACTGCCGAAAGTTATCCATTAAATTTAAAATTTAGCCGTCCCAAGATGACAACTAATGAAAAAATATTTTTGGCCAGTATGTTTTATCCACTATTTGCTATTGCCAGTCAATTGAGTCCGGAACCGAAAAGTTCAGGCATAGAAACATTGGAAACAGACACCTTTACACTGCATTGCTTTCAAACGCTAACAGGAGTTAAGTTTATTGTTATCAGTGAAACGGGATCAAATGGCATGGATGTGTTATTGCGTAAAATCTATGAACTATATTCGGATTACGCATTAAAGAATCCATTTTATTCTTTGGAAATGCCAATACGTTGTGAATTATTTGATAATAAGTTGCAAGCATTACTAGATTTAGTAGAGAAGACGGGAACATTAAATTTAGATAAATAAATATGTATGTTGAAAACAAAAGCTAAATTAAATTTCTATATTCCCTATGTGGGAATGTTTGATAAGTGATCTTTAGAATTGGAATATTTAAAAAAATCGCATATTCTATTAAAAAAAAAAAAAACAATTACAGAGGTATTGTAATGGAAAAAGACACATTATATCAGAAAACTAGATATTTCGAATTTTTCCAAAAAATTATAATTTCGATCTTCGAAGTTCTGTAAATAAAAATAAAAAAGTTGATATGTTGTTTGAAAAGTAAAATTTTGAAGATCAACAATTAAATATTATTAAGATATATAAAGCGATCAACGAAGATCCAACGATTAATAGGTGTCATCTCAAGAAGCATTGGGTATGTAATCAAAATGCTGAGTCTGTTTGATTACCACTACATTAGACATATTTAAGCAGTGATTGACTTCGTTATACCCAGGAACAATTCTGCTTTGAATTTATGTATTTTTTAGTAGACAAAACTGTTGGTCTTTGTAATTTTGTTGTAAATTTGTAATCATGAATATGAATTGAGCCCGAAGAATTTCTAACCCATTGAACTTTTTGTCCAGTTATGTTGATGGATGTACAAGGATTGGCCTCATTGGTGGTTTTGTTAAAATTTGGAAGAAAAGAAAATTGCACCTACTACAAATCTAGATCGTAGGTTTCTATAGCGGATATATACGATTACAACTTCTATACACCGAAGAAGTCAAATCTGGAGATCGGTTTATACGAGACTACAGCGAAACTTCCCAGAAGTGGAAACCCTGCCAGCATTTCAAAGTTCCATTTCATCCTCATCGCTACCACAGACTCGTAAGTGACACTGCAACAATCGCCAACTGTGATAGAATTTTGCCATCACTATTCGCATGAAAGTACTTTGCCATCACTATTGTTACAAGAGCCATTTTATATTTTGTGAAACACCAAGCACATCTAGCTTCTTATAATTTATTTAAATAAAAATGATAATGAAGTGCTGAAAAGATAGTTATTTCGCTTAAAATTGTGAAAGGTATATTGGTGAACAATTTTTGACTTTCCAAATAGAATAAAGTGATAGTTTTTCAAATATTTTTCCAGACACGCTGCCTCCATTGGAAATAAAAGCACTGGCTGATAGACGCTACAACATGTAACTTGCAACTTGTAACTCAACATCAATCTTTTATTAATGCATAAAAATATGTTACATTTGATGTGATAGTCGTATAAATGTTATATTTATGAGAATTTATAAATGTTTAATAAAATCAATAAACATCTAAACAATCGTGTTTTACTTGACCACAATGTTTCTTTTACAACTATCTTAAAATGCACTTTGTCTGATTGTTTGAAGGGGCTCTTATTGGCGTCCTTCTAAATGTATCCAGAAGGGCACCTAATAATTGCACTCATGCGATACTTTTTTGTAGTAACTTGGCGTGGTACAACTTCTCAATAGTGACGGCGCTTTTCTGAGGAGTTTTGGATACCGTATATGACTGTTTTCGACGTAGTGGGGATTCTCAGAAGCGCCCCCAAATTCAAAAAATGTTCGCAGGGAACCCACGTCCACCTTAATTTGGGTGGTGTCCACTTACGAGAGACTAAATTTAGTTTGATCATATATCCCACGAAAATTACCCACTTTTCAGAGGTGTCCAAAGTTGTGAGGTCATTGTATTTTCGATTATTGACATATTTAGAACCAAATTTGCGGCCTCATTATTACATCTTTGAGGAAAAATGAAACTACAGAACCTTGATGTATATAAAAGTGTACAGTTTTTAAAATGTCCACTGAGCGAATCACACAATAAATATGTTTTGTTCTCCCTCACGAAATTAATTGATCCAATTAATTTTTAATCATTGTGCGCTCCTTGAATAAGTCCGTGTTATTCGTGTTTTTAAATATAGCGGATTATGGAAATATTTTATTATTATCTTCTAAAAACATACATTTCGTCCCTATAATGGATAAATAAAAGTTTTAGATAAATATCCAATAACTAAAGGAATAAAAATTACATTTTTAAATCAAAATTGGGTCAAATTGACCCAAGGAGTGCACAAAGGTTAACTGAAATGTCTTCAATCACAGAAATTATGGTATGAATCATCACTTTGATGGTATCTTGTCAATTAAAAAAATAATTGATACAAATAATTGATCAATTAAAAAATTTGTTGAATCAATTTATTTTTTAATCGAAAATTTTTTTAAAACTCAACTACAGAATTTTTGAATAAATAAATAAAAATCTAATTGGAAAAATTTTAGTATTTTTTTTTCTGTGAAGGTAAATGTTTTCAACATTTGAAAAAGTTCCTTGCAAGTCGAGTCAATTTTCTCCAAATTTAGCAAAGTCATATTGGCTTATGCACATTTTATTTTATGAAATATAGGCCCGTATTCTTATGCAATGTCATGCGTGTAAGTAATTTAAATTTTAGAAATGTTTAAAGTGGATTTAATGGTTCTATATAAATTCTTCATTCTCCCATCTTACCTGTTTGAATTTCCTTTAAAATGAAAGTTCCATAGAAATACTACCACACGAGAAATATCTGCTATAGCATTGAAAATGTAAATATTTCCTGGGTGTATTTTTTTTATTCACGTTAAAAAGTTTGTGCAAAATAATAATAATAATAACAAATACTTAAAATAAAAAAAATTAAAATAAATAAAGACAAACAGATATTTTGGCTATTTTCAACTTAAAAATAATAAAGAAATGCTTGTCAGTTAGGATTAATTAGAAAATATATAGCATTACAATAATTAATGTATAAGCTAAAAGCGATACAATGTTTTGAGAATTTAAATGATCATATTATGAACATATATATATTGCACTAAGTAAATTGGGTTTTGAGTGGTTTCGCAAGTATTTTGTGTGTGTGTGTGTTTATAAGGACATAAAATATGATTTGAGATAAGTTTGCTTCAATTGGGTTGAAATTTTATAATTTTGTGTTATAACTTCAAGGGAAACGTTCATTTAGTGACTAGACCACGAGCTTTGGGATAGGCGGAGACGGGCTTCTTTGCCGGTGTTCTTCCAGTAGGTGGTCGCCTATTTGAGTCCATTGCAGCCGTAGCTGGTGGAATACTTGAAGCGATGCGACTAGACTTTATGCGGCCACCATTGGCAATGGGACCTCCGATTCCATTGGTTGACTGTGCATGGCCATTCATATTGTTACTATTGTTGGTAGCAGCTGCAGCCGCAGCGGCATTAGCACTGGCATTTATAATACTTTCCAAACGACTTCGTATGGAATTTGTGTGATTTTCCACTATATCAATATCATCTCCTGTTTGCATGGCTTGTGCCAGAACAGCTTGAAGAGATGCCGATATTTTTGGTGTCTTATATTCCTGAGTAGTACGGCAAGGCATTTCCAATTCATAGGAAACAATGTTCTCGCTCTTGAAACGCAAACCTGATTCGCTTGTATTGGATTTGGATTCCACCAAGGCATATTCGGATATTGGTCTACGCCTTTGGGGATGTGAAACGGGACGTTTGGTATTGTATGAACCATCATTACAGATGGGCAAAGAGGAGAATTTCCATTCTTCTTGTTCTTCATCATATTTGGCTTGAGTGTACAATCGCTGCTTTACTTCTACTGGTACAAAATTATCAATGATTAAAAGTTGCCGTTTGAGTTCTTTAACCAATTCGTTTTGCGCCATTTCCAATTCCCTCAAATCTTGATTGTGTTCAAATTTGCAATCGTTCAACTCTTGTTGTAGAGCCAAAAATTTTGCATAACATTTGGACAACTTACGCTTCTTCAATTCCACCTCTTGCTCCAGAGATGTTACAGTCTCGCGAATTTCTAGAGTAGTTTCCTCTTGTAGTTCTAGTTTTTGCTGCATTTCTATTTCACGTTTTTTACGCTCAGCAATTTCCACCAACTTCTTCTCAAGTACAATTTGCCTTTCACTGTACGTGTCCAATAGATTTTTACCTCCTCTAACCATTTGAGATTCGAGTTCGCTCAATTTTGCTGCTAATTTTGCTGTTTCCAAACGCTCACATTCGAGTTGTTCATTAGTCTTCGCCACCTCTTCTTCTACTTCGTTTTCTTTGTCCGACTCGGGCTCCTCAACATCGACAATTTCGCTGTCACCCACAATTTGAACGCTTTCGTCCATTTCTTTGTAATGTTTCTCTTTTCTTTCTTTGGGCTTCTTGACAACTTTTTTAATGGGTTTTTCGACTTTCACCTGCTGCTTGGAGCCAATCAAGCGTTTGAGGCGTTCAATTTCTTCCTGATATTCCTTGAGTTTAGCGTCCTGAGGATCTTCATTCTTAATAGGTTGATTCTGGATGGCCTTAGCTCTTGAGGCATAACGTAAAGTGGTTAAAGTTTCATTGTAGTTGTAAGCAGAAGGACCAATATTAGCTATCATTATTGTTTTGGAATTTCCACCCAAAGAATCTTGTAAGAGGCGTGTAAGTTTTGAATCACGATAAGGGACATGTGGCGAATTTTCAGCTAAGGCTGAAATAACATTGCCCAGCGAAGATAAGGCTAAATTAATTTTACTAGCTTCTTTGAGACGTTCCGCTGATGCTCCTGTTTTGCTTTGTCTTTCACTGCCTGCTAAATCGATGAGGTTAAGCTTTCCCACCTTAATGGTGTTTGTTTCAATGTCGCACATTTCAATTTTTATTACAAATATGGAATGAGATCTTGAAAATAAAACAAAAAAGGGTGTGATACATATGAGCTATGCAAAAGCTGTATTCATATTCTTACCTCGAGCTGTGTTCGTTCATATTGGTGAAGCCCACAGTACGATTTTTGTTTCCCAGTTTCATGACATTCATCATGTCGTCAACGCTCTTACATGTAACCGAATGAAGATTGGGTACATATACCCCTGAACCACTTTCACGCACTTCCAAATTTTTCGAATTGGGCTTTAACAAATCTCGAATCTCTTCCATATAAATTTCCAAATATGAAACATCAACAAGAAATTGAAAATTCTCCGTTCGATTTATATGTAACCAGATTTGTTCAAAACTACGTGGTATAATGCCAATCATCTCATCGTTTCCCCTAATGCCTTCCATGGTGAATGTCTTTCCTGTTCCCGTCTGGCCGTAGGCAAAAATGCAGCCATTATAGCCCTCCAAAACGGAACTGACCAGGGGAAATACGACTTCATTGTAGACAGTAGTCTGAGAGGCACCGGAATCGTATACAGCATCATAAGTAAATACTTTTCGTTGCTCCTTCTGGGTATCTGTCTGATTCGAGATCTCGATAACTCCTCTAGTGGGATAGACGCTAATGACCTCATCAAAACCCTCGGACCGTTCTTTGTTACTCATGGGGCGACATCTTACCACCACCTGCACACACTCATTTAAGGTTTGGCTGCTATTGCCTGTCCCAGGTCTTCGATGTCTAGCACTCATGTTGTTTTTTTTTTGGTAATAAGTCGTCACTATTACCACACACCACCACCACTAATACTTATATGTATGTTACCAAGGCAAACAAGAAATTTGACAACTGAAAAAGGAAAAAATCAATACTCGGTGAAATTATAAATAAATATGAAAAATACTATTAGAAAATATTCATGTTCATAAAGAAATATTGATGGAGTGCAAGTTTATAAACTTACCAAGAGATTTTCTATGATTTTGTGAACTTTTTCCTGGGTTCTTCGATTATAGAAATTACTCAACAATGAGTTACTCACACACTCTATTGCTTTTCACTGCCTAATAACTAGAATTGTGTTTAGTATTTTTACTTTAGGACTCTCTTTTCTGCTTGTTTGTTCTTTAATCTAAAACATTTTGTAAATAGGTACTTTTAATTTAATGGAATTTTTGAAATATTTATTTAGTTTCTCCTCCTGTCTCTGTGTGTATTATGGTCTGTGTCTATTAGTTAATACAGGGTTGCCATTATCTCTTTACCGTTACTTGTGACATTTGCATGGTGCATAAACTTGAAAACAAAGTCGAAAGGGTTCGCGATGCAATAACAAGGTGGCATCGCTGAAACGGCTGACTACGGGCATGGCTGAATAAAGAGGTTAAATCACGGCTACAAAAACAAAAATGTCAACATGTTGTTTAAAATTTTAAGAAGTCAAAATCAGCTGATAAAAGAATCGTATGGCATTGGTAAAAGTGGCAATTATTTATTCTTTCAATTCTCCTTAAAAAATAATTGAAATCCAGAGAAAAGTGAAAGTTCAAATTTAATTGCGACGCCTGGAAGTGATTGTGAAACGAATAATTCATCCGAAGGACGGCTAAATGAGACAAATAAGGCTATAATACCCACTAAAGTTAAGAATGAAAGTCAGTCAAATGGCTCTTCGCGAGATAATAAAAACAGTCCATGATGAGTGGTAATCAAACGGTGACGGTGGTAACCAAATTTTTTAGCAGCAACTTTGGAAATGGAATTGATCAGTCCCCGGACAATTGTACAATTTCACAGAAGGTTATAATGGTCCAGCCACTGATGCAGCCAATAACAATTGCAATGAACACACAGCACCTGGTCTTTTTGGAACCTAGCATTGTTCGTAAGTTTTGAAATGAATACAAAAAATGTTCAATTACCTCCGATACCTCAGTGGTAGGAATCAAATTTGATAGTGGTGTTACGATCGCTGCAGACAATTTGGTTTCATATGGCTCAATGGTCCGTTACCAAGATATTCAGCGTGCTTTTAAAGTGATCAACAAGACAGTCATTGGAGCAGGATGTGATTTCGCCGATTTCCAAAACATTAACCGTTCTATTGATCAGAAGACGGCTGATGACGTGTGTCACGAGGACGAGCTTGAAATGAAACCAAAACCATTGTACCACTGGCTGACTCACGTAAAAGGCGTAGTCGCATCAATCCATTGCGGTTGGAGGTGGTAGTAGGTTTGGACAATGGCAAAAACTTACACAAACTCAAGCTTCGGAAATGTTTCGCAAATGTATGAAGGTGTTATACTATCGCGAATGTAAATCTATGCCCAAGTATAATGTAGCTGTTTGCATTAAAGATAGAAGTCTGTACAATACTTCTATCTTTAATGCAATGTATTCAATGTAAATTAATAAATAAATACAATGTAAATGAATAATTAAATGCAACTGCTGCGCCTTTTACGGCATATGCAACATACAGGCATCTTTTTCTTTTTATTTCTTTAAGGTTTTAGTTTCAAAAACACCACAATTCGATTCAAAATGTATTTATTATAGATTTGAATATTTCTTTTTGACAGTTATTGTTTTTCTTATTTATTGTTTAACTTCGATCAATTGGAATAAAATAAACATATGATTTTGACATCTTAAAATTTTGTCGAGATAAAAAAATTGTAATCATATGGGCCCATGATTTAACCTCTTTGTTCAGCCATGACTACGGGTTTTGTCATAGACCAATTAATGCGCTTTACAGACTATCAGTTATTCCGGACGACAGTGCTCGTGTCGAACATATCCCATATATTGTGCACATTATACGTTAAGTCCGAAGGCATAATCGATAATGCTGAATGTTTATTGGATCGATAACACATTTACCGATTATTTAGTCATCGTCGACAAGTCGTATCGATCCGACACACTATAAGATTCTTTACAAACATCGACATTCCGTCCGGAATAACTGATAGTCTGTAAAGCGCATAAGGTATAGACATCCCAAGTGAATGCACAGCGCTGTAGTTCGACTGCACACCGTAGATAGCTCTTTTACGTCTGCAATTGGGTGATTTTTTAATTTGGCTTTAATTTGTATTCTTTCCTTTGTTTTGTTGATGAAATACCAAATATTGTAAAAGCATATAAAATTCTACGGTTATTTTCGTTTTCCAAAAAGAAATTGAGTCACTTGACTGCGCAATTGAGTTGAATGACTGCGCACTGCAAATAAACAAAACCATGGTGAATTGTCAAGGTATTGCTATGTTCCCACCGACTCGTTTTCCTCATTCGTTTTTCCAAAACATTTCACCGTTCACACCGGGTTGAGATGTTTTAGTTTTACAGTTACCATGGAAACTAGAAATTCACATTTACTCGAAATTCACATATATGCAACGTATGTCCAAATAATTACCGCGAGCGCAAAGGGAAAAAAATTGTTAAGTTATTTTCACATGTCCATGTTCTTCAAAGCCTTTGTTTATTCCTTTTTTTCTATAAAAAACTATTTCAATATTTTGACATATTTATTTGAAAAGGGCATGTTATTAGGGGTATATTCCAAATTAGGTGGGTTCACATTCTAAAATTGACGTGTTTTGGAGGAAAACTTGTGTTTTGAACTTGTTTTTTAGTATGGCGAAAACGACTCGTTTTGAAGTGCTTATAAAGGGAAAACATTTCAAACCCCAAAACATGCTTGGTGAGAACGCCGTATATGTCTCTATTTTAATTGGTCTATGACAAAACCATAGACCAAGTGACTCAATTTCTATTTTTTTTTTGAAAACGAGAATGATGTTTGTTAATTTATCTAGAAGATAAGATATATGATACGATCCGAAAAGTACATAAATTTGTTAACGGTAAAACAGTGAGAGTACTTTTAATCACTTCGCAAAAAATTCGATTAGTGCACTAAATATATTTTGTGGGAGTGGAAATCTCAAGAATGCATATTTCCCAACGGAAAAGTTTATCTGAGTGTGAATAATGAAATAACTGCCAAAATTATTAGTCGCTGCTAGTCGCCAACGCCGTTAGATCTAATTCGTCTCCAATCTTTGTATACATGATACGCAACGCACGCGATCTAATTTAGTTTTCTCAGCATTGAAGTAAAGTAGAAAGCAAGAGGTGGCATCTTTAACACAGTCGAGCCAAAAAAATAACAAAATTAAGAAGCTCCAGAAGATATTTGTTTCTCTATATTTAATTTAGTATACATCGTATCAATTGGTCCCCTTCGGTAAACTAATAAAAGAGGTATTATCAAAACTACAGATTAGGAAAAGGCATACCAAGCTCGTGGGATAATTACTTCTTAAAAATTGCCAACATAACTACGGTTGCATATGTGAAGCTGCAAACTTGAGAGAATTCCATCAGTTTCCTAAAATTCACATCACTCAAAATGGATAACATGCTTAGTCCGGGGTTTTCTATACCCAGTATAGGGACACCTTCTTATACCCAGATGGAAGCAGATCAGCAAATCGTACCCAATCCTGTATACCATCAGCCGCCGCCGGCTATGCAGCAACAACAACACAATGCGCAACATGATATGAATTCGAATGGAGTCTATAGTGGACACGATCTAAGTCATATCATGGGTTCATCACCAGCGCCAGCAGTTTCGGGAAATGGCGGGACAGTCAACAATACAAATACGACGACTATGGGACAACATCCCAGCTTGCCTGTACCTCACAAACAAATGCAATCATATCAGCCTTCTTACCAAAGTTCCATGTCAGTAAGTGGAACTGGAACTACGCCACAGTCAATGATGCAGCCACAGACACCACAAAGCCTTATGTCTCCTATGGTGCCTATGAGCGATAGAACTGATAATATAAGCAATATCCATCAAACGATGGGCCCGGCAACTCCCATGACACCAATGACACCAGGTTCGGCAGATCCTGGTATTGTACCTCAATTGCAGTAAGTACAGGAATACATTACCTTCAAGAACATAAAATCAAAATCACCATTGGGTTTTCTTTTTTTTTCAGAAATATTGTATCTACAGTTAATCTATATTGCAAACTTGATCTGAAAAAGATAGCACTGCATGCTCGTAATGCTGAGTACAACCCTAAACGTTTTGCCGCTGTTATTATGCGTATACGTGAACCTCGCACAACGGCATTAATTTTCTCCTCCGGCAAAATGGTATGTACAGGAGCTAAAAGTGAAGACGACTCAAGATTGGCAGCTCGCAAATATGCTCGCATTATTCAGAAATTAGGATTTCCGGTAAGATTATGGGGAATATTATGACATTTTTATTGGAACTGTTTGTGGGGTATGTGCAAAAAATAGAACCCCATCGAATACCAAATTTTCAAATAAAGCCGAATTAACTCTAGGACGATATATTTAACCTGCCCTAATAAGCTCTGCTGTCTGTTTTTTGATAGTTGAGAATTCATTTCTCGTCAGACCTCATCCAAGGCAGATTTAGTAAGGTAGTTTTAGTATTACAAAAACCAAAATGTCAGTCGCCATATTGAAACTTTGATTGTCAGTCAAATTGAATTAAATTTCTCACTTGTTGAACAATATGTTGAACAAGTTGGAAATTTAAAATAGAGAAAATCTGGAAATGATCGATGTATGCTTCGAAATATGATACGGTCTACAAGAATAATTGAAGTAATTCTTACCATCAATTATGAGGTTAATTTATTTCGATACTTTTCTGTCATAAATTTAAAGCAAATTGAAAATTCAAAATTTTTGGTATAAAATAACTTTATTTTGAATTTTTATTTGTCACAATTGTCTATTAAACATTGGCGTAGCTAGCAACATTTTCGTAGGGGGTAAAAGCTACGATGTGTGCTCATTGTGAATATACCTCAAAAAGAGAAAAAATAAATTCTTATAGATGGGAAGAAACCATAATATTTAATTCAATGATATATAATCATGATTTGAAGAAATACTGAATGGTATTTGGTAGGGGGAGATGAAAAACCCATAAAATCCCTATGCCATTAAGCAGATACCGACAATCAAAGTTCTGCTCAAATGAAAAAATTGTAATCATCTGATAGTTTGAAACTACCTTCCTAAATATACTTTGACCTCATCCAAGCAAACATTTCCAATAAAAATTGTATATACGAATCGAAAAAATTTACCACATTTCTTGTTTTTCAGGCAAAATTTCTTGATTTTAAAATACAAAATATGGTCGGCTCTTGTGATGTCAAATTCCCCATACGCTTAGAAGGTCTTGTGCTTACCCATTGTAATTTCAGTTCATACGAACCAGAATTATTTCCTGGTCTCATTTATCGTATGGTACGACCTCGTATTGTTCTTCTGATATTTGTTTCTGGAAAAGTTGTACTAACTGGAGCAAAGGTGCGAGGAGAAATTTACGAAGCATTTGATAAGATATTCCCAATATTGAAAAAGTTTAAAAAACAATCTTAACATTTCAAATGTAGTATAATTTTTAAGAAACAAATGTTAGCATTAGTATTTGGAAAATACGATTGAGGCGTTTACTTTTCCATGGATTTAAGATAACCAGGTTTAATATGCTTAATATAATATTTTTGTTACAACCATCTATTTATGTATTTTGTTTTCTTCTTCTCTGACCCTAATTCCATTATTGAAATATTTCGTTTAGTATTTGTTAAGCGATCCTTGCTAATGATGTTCGTACGTAGTAGTAGTATAACAAACAGTTCTGCATAAAAATAAACAACAAAATTTAATTTTTTCTATGAAAATGTATGTGTTTTTATTATGGAATTACAAAAGAAAATCTAGGGATTTTTGCTTGCTCTACTTAAAATTCCACTTTACAAACACTGAGCCATCAAACCTCCCAAATTGTCGAATTCAATCTTTTCTGTGATATTCTTGGTTTTGATTTTCTCATCTTGGGATGCAATCATTACCAGATGGCCTTGAGTTTTCCATCCATTTTGTTTTACCCACTTTTCCAAAGTAGAATCTGCAAAGAAAGACAATAGTTTGTATTAAATGGAAATAAAAGACACGGCCTGTATATGTACAGGAAGCATATATAATAATAAAAAATGATGTTTGCGATATATTTCCCTGAAGAAATCCATTTCAAAAACAATTATCAGTCCTGTAAGCAGACATATCTGCGAGGTTGTTCGGACAAGTATTCAGCCTCACCGCCTGATGCGAAAAGATTTATTTACTATCATACACAATAATCTCGCAAACGGATGCTTTCCAAAATTTCACCCAGACCCGACACGTATTTTAGTTTTAACAGCGTGAGTCAGTGTTACCAAAGAGGTTAACGTGAAAGAAGTCCCAAAATCTCATATTGGCTCCCGGTTGCCACTCGACCCGAAAATAATCTACCAAAATATGGACAACATATTACAAAAAAGACATCCAAACAAAATAAACATAATTTGTCAAAATTTTATTTCTATAGAAAATTTTGTCAATATGTTATTTCTATAGAAAATTTTATCAAAATTTTATTTCTATAGAAAATTTTGTCAAAATTTTATTTCTATAAAAATTTTTTCAAAATTTTATTTCCATAAAAATTTTGTCAAAATTTTATTTCTATATAAAATTTTGTCAACATTTTATTCTATACAAAATGTCAAAATTTTATTTCTATAGAAAATTTTGTCAAAATTTTATTTCTACAGAAAATTTTTTCAAAATTTTATTTCTATAGAAAATTTCGTCAAAATTTTATTTCTATAGAAAATCTTGTCAAAATTTTATTTCTATAGAAAATCTTGTCAAAATTTTATTTCTATAGAATATTTTTTCAAAATTTTATTTCTATAGAAAATTTTGTCAAAATATTTGTATAGAAAATTTAGTCAAAATTTTATTTGTATAGAAAATTTTGTCAAAATTTTATTTCTATAGAAGATTTTGTCAAAATTTTATTTCTATAGAAAATTTTGTCAAAATTTTATTTCTATAGAAAATTTTGTCAAAATTTTATTTCTATAGAAAATCTTGTCAAAATATTATTTCTATAGAAAATGTTGTCAAAATTTTATTTCTATAGAAAATCTTGTCAAAATATTATTTCTATAGAAATTTTTATCAAAATTTTATTTCTATAGAAAAAATTTTTATTTCTATAGAAATTTTTATCAAAATTTTATTTCTATAGAAAATTTTGTCGAAATTTTATTTCTATAGAAAATTTTGTCAAAATTTTATTTCATTCGTTTTGTTTTGTTATTATTTTATTATTCTTTTAATCATTACAGCCTGAAATCAAAAACAACAACAAAATTTTATTTCTATAGAAAATTTTGTCAAAATTTTATTTTTATAGAAAATGTTGTCAAAATTTTATTTCTATAGAACACTTTGTTAAAATTTTATTTAAAAAAAATTGTTAAAATTTTATTTCTATACAAAAATTTGGCCAATCTTTATTTCTATAGAAAATTTTATCAGATCTTTATTTTTATAGAAAATTTTGTCAACATTTTATTTTTATTTCATTCGTTTTATTTTTGTTTTGTTATTGTTGGTTTTTTTTGTTCTTTTAATCATTGTAGTTGTTTTTAACAACAAAAAAAATTATTTCTATAGAAAATTTGTCAAAATTTTATTTCTATAGAAAATTTTTTTAAAATTTTATTTCAAATGTGCGGCATGACAAAGCTGTCAATGGCGCGATGGGTGTAGGATTTGTTTACCCCGGACAAGTCAGGAGATCTTTTCAATTGATGCTATTTAAGCGGGACTGGGTTCTGTTGATAAACACGAGACCGAAACCGCGGAATTCAACGACCATGGTGAACATGTTCACGAGAAGGCGAAGATTGTTCTATTTGTCGGAAATTTGATGAAGCTGTAATCTACATAGAAGAGGAAAAGGATCAGAGCTATTGGAGCGATTCAAAGGAGAGTTGAAGTTGTTTCGTCAAATTCGGGGAAGAAACCACGAAAACGCACCGACTCCAAGCCCCGTTTCATCATGGTCTATTTGGCCTACGTAGAGCTAATTCTACATCGGTGTGCACATTTTTTTTTTATCAAAAACCTCCATTATTCTTTCATGTCTTACCTTCAATTCCACCCAAAAGTTCTTTCAGCAAATCCTTGCGAATTGTCTGGAAGGTAATACCAACAACATGACAAACGAATTTACGTATGGAATCATGGAAACCAGTAATGTGACGGAATAACATTGTATTCATATCTGCTCTTTGCCAGAACAATGTGAAATCGGCACGTTCCAAAATATCAGCTAAATCAATAATGGTTTGGACAACTTCATTTTTCATTTGTTGGGGCAACAATAGACACTTGGCCATGACAAAATCGGTATGTGGCAGGTTTGTTAAGCATTTCAAGAGAATGATATTCGTAATGTTGTAGTTCAACATATGAGGATTGAATTGATATAATTTTAGAACAGCCAAATTAGCTTCCAAATCGTAGGTATTGTTTTTAGCCTGTTCCTCAACATACGATTCCAATGTTTTCAAATGGTCTGGATTGTATCTGCAAAAATAATGAATATACAAGAAGTTCGTACCCATTAGCATTTGAAGGTTAGGTTTTGTTGTATTGTTCGCGTGTTAAGTGTTTCTTACCTTTCGATGCATCCTAACATTTCTTGGATGGTTTGGCTTACACCTCCAGATATTGTTACACGTGGTGTTTGTGGCATGATTTATTATTGTGTAAGATTTCTTCTGGCTAAACTAAAGCAATTAAATATAAAGATTAATAATTAAGAAGATCAATGTCGCAAAAACTATACCAACAAAAGTGACGTTTATTGGAAAAAGGGAGAGAGAGCAAAACAATGTTGCCTTCGTTCGGAAAATTAAGAGCTGTCAAACTACCATTAACAGAGTAGTGCTAACGTATATCCTACGTAGGGATACGTGGCGTAAATCGTAACGCAATGGTCGTTGATTATAGCAAAATGTATGTCTATAAAAATACTGAAATTATAAATGATATTAAGAAAATAATGTTGCCGGAAAAGCTAAATCATGCGTTGGATGTTTTGCATCCAAGTTTTAAATAGCTTTGATAACAATATAATTGTATTTATATATATTTTTGCAATTTAAAATGAGAGTTTTGGTGAAAAAACAAACCGAAAGTACTTTTAGCTTTTAGGCCTTACAAAATAAATCAATTATTACAAAGGTTGCACAGCGAATTCCCATAGTATGGCCACATGTATACATTTATCCAATCTTATAAAAATGTGAATATTGATCATTTACATTTTTATCCCATAAAGTCCTGTATGCACATCTAGAGAAAATTTCGTTTACGATAACGATATTTTCCCAATTATTTATTATGGGAGCAAATATCAGCAGTCGATAACGACGTCTCCAAGAATTTTCGCTGCTAATATATACAAACATTTCTTATGGGCAGCAGAATTTCACTATAGGGCTGTATTGGACTGTAAGAATAACAACAAACGTGTGCATGTGGACAACTATGTCCTCATGCCACATATCTATATTTATTGTTTTGACACCATTTCCAAATTTCCAAAGTTACCAAACCTCTATATTTACAAATTTCGTTCTATAAACCAACCACAATTCCCTAGCAGGGGGTATGCAGTGGGAGATAAATGCTTTATATGCAACCCCGTTGTGGCGATAAAGCCTTAAGAATGATGAAATGACGGTTGGATTAAGCAATACTAAAATTCTTCATCGTCTACATTCCTTAGTTACATACATTTTAGGGATGTTTTGTAAATGAAAAATCTCAATTTTTCGGCAGCAAACTAATAAATAATTGTTTTAAGATTGGATGGTAATTGTCAAAGTCTTTAGTGATTTAGAATATTGGTTAAAGATAAAACTCCATAATAAAATTCCAGTGGAATTTTGTTTTGTTGTCCATAATATTGAATTGTATTGCTTTATTTATTTGCTAGCGAAAATTACGTGAACCGTATTATTATCGATTTTTTACATTTTGCTCCCATTAGAAATACATAGCAAGGCTGTGTTACCGGAACGCAAACAAATTTTTTAAACCTTACATATTATTTCGGTTATGAAAGTGTCAGTGGACCAGAGTTTATGCATGGTTTTTTATATTTTGGTTATTACACAGTAGTGCTAATCGTGATTTCAAAAGAAGTTCATTGACTCGAGTACTGAAGATGAAGTGTGATTTTATTTTAAAGTATGCCCTTTTAACCAAAATTTCATTTACATGGCGGTAATGCAGTGGTACAGTCTTTTACAGCCTGTTATCAAGCTCTAGCGAAGTTTTCTGCTGCGCCCCAATTTAAGCCTGGTATCCATCTTTTGCGAATTTTGTTTTGCTTGTCAATAATATTGACTTGTGTTGCTTTATTTGCTAGCGAAAATGTCGAGAGACGTTATTATCGATTATTTAAATTTTACTCCCTTTATGTCCTTTACATATTATCAGTTATTCCGGAAAGAAACTTACAGTGTGTCGCATCGATACGACTTGTCGGCGATGAATAAATAATCGGTTAATGTGTTATCGATCCCATAAACATGCAGCAGTATCGATTATGCCTTCGGACTTAACTTATAATGTGCACAATATATGAGATATTGTCGACACGAGCACTGTCGTCCGGAATAACTGATAGTCTGTAAAGCGCATTACAGATACATAGGAAGGCTGTGCTACATGCACGCAAACCAAATTTCAACTAGAGGTACATAACGGCCTTCTCGTGAAATCGAAAGTTCTTACTTCTTATACTTAGTCATTGTATGATTTCCACATTTTCACAAATAAAATAAACCTCGATTAGTATCTATTCTGAAGTGATTTTAAATATTTTATTTCGTATTGTATCAATGCTTTTTCTCACTTTCTTTCTTATGACCACTCTTTTTATGTTCCTTTTTCTTCTCCTCTTTGCCCCATTTTTTACTTTCCTCGCCTCCTTCATGATGTTTCTTCTCTTTCTTGTACTTTTTGTGATCTTCATCGTGGTGTCCTTTCTTGAAGCTTCCTTTTTTGCTTTTATGTTCCTTCTTTTTGCCCTCCTCATGCTCCTCACCACCTTTATATTCTTTTTCTTCCTTGTCATGGTGTTTATGTTCCTTGCCATACTTTTTGTGATGGCCACCTTTGTCCTCATCATCGTAGAACTTTTTATCCTTTACGTATTCGTCTTTGTGAAACTTTTTGTGATGTTCCAATTCTTTGTGGCCTTTTTTATGTTTCTTCTTTTGATGATGTTTCCCACCCTTTTTCTCTTTGCCATGCTTATGTTCTTCGCCATATTCGTCTTCTTCGTCATAGTGTTTCTTCTTTTTCCCGCCATCATGGTCATAGTGATGTTTGTGATCTTCCTCTTCGTGATGTTTCTTTTCATCGTCTTCCCATAGGCTATGCTCCTTCATACCCTTATCGAATTCGTGTTTCTTTTCTTCACTCTCCTCATCTTCATATTTTTTACCTTCGGATTCTTTTTCCTCGGAAGATTCCTCCTTATGCTTCTTTGCCCACACAATATTTAGTGTGAGCAAAGTAAAGATCAACAAGACTTTTAGCGAGTGTCCCATTGTGATGAATATTACCACTGATACTATCCATGAAATTATGATTTCAGTTATTTTATACCTTTGAGTTTGTGTGGACAACTCGTTTGCATTTGACCATAAATTTTTGAGACCACAAATTGATTTCTTGTAATGTGGACCACAAAATTGAGTTATTGAACACTTACATATTATTTCGGTTATGAAAGTGTCAGTGGATCAAATTGTATGCATGGTTTATTGATATTTTGGCATTTCATAGTAGTGCTAATTTGGATTTCAAACGAAGTTCATTGACTCGAGTACTGAAGAGGAAGTGTGGTTTTATTTTAGATTTCATTTACATGCCGGTAATACAGTGCTACAGCCTGTTATTAAGCTCTAGCGAAGATTTCTGTTAAATCCCAATAATAGAGTTTTGCCATATATTGCTTATGAGGGCAAAGTGTTAATAATCGATAAAAACGTCTCATAGAAATTTCGGTATCAAAAATAACAATGAATAGCTGAAATTTCGTTAGAAGTGCCTACCGGTCTTAAACCCGGTATCCAAGTCTCGTGAACATTTCTGTTGCATGTCAATAAGGGAGCTTTTCTATGTATATTTTATGGACCAGTCGATAACAACGCCGTTACCAAAGTGCTTAGATGTGTGGTATGTAGCTCTAACGAAATTTCCACTTCTTTAAGATCTTTAAGAATTGTATCATTACTTTTGCAACCGAAATTAGGACAATGTTATCGACTATTTGTATTTGGTCCTATAATACATGACAAAACAGCCTTATTGCCTCGCAACAGGAATTTATGTAAGAGCTGTATACCAGGCAATGAAATGAAATGAGTTGTGGAGTCAGTCGTTTTTTTTGATATTTTGCCAAATAAATAATTTTTATAATTTTTGTTATGAATTCTAACGCTTTCATGAAACGTTTGGCCTCAAATATTTTCAAAAATTCGCAGTGTTTCTACAATGGATGTAGCATTTTTCCCCAATAAAATTTAAATAATTTGTACCATCCCAATAAACACAGGATGAGCGTTTTTCAAATGCAACAACTTTTCAGTTTGAGGGTAAATATAATTTTCAACATAAATTCAACTTGACTTGAAATAGCTCATCTTCAATACATCTTCAAATTGTTTGCGAATTACTTCCAATTTGCCAAAATGTTGACGAAATCTTTGAAAATGTGTTGAATATAATATGAGAAAACTTTGACAAAACACTACCCTAAAATGCAACGAAAAAACCATGTGGTTTTCAATACTTATTTGGGCAACGAAGTTCGTGGTCAATTGCAAGAAATTAAAATAAAATGGAAAATTTTAGACAAATAACCAAATAGTTTATAAAAATAGGTAAGTGAAAATAAAAAAATGAAATAAAACTTTAAGGAAGTCACTAAATGTATATCTCTTTGAAGAAAACTAAAATTATGAATTCTACGTTCTTGAAAACATTAAAAAGCTGACCGATGAAAAAATGGTGGACAATTAACTGGAACTGCTTCAAATAGTTTATAATAATTGGTACGTCAATATGAAAAATTAGATCAACACTTTAGAGAAGTCTCTAAATTTAAATCTCTTTGCAGAAAACTAAAATCTTTGGATGCTACATTCTTGCAAACATTAAGAAGCTGACCAATGAAAAATGAGTGGCTTATCGACAAGAAAAAGTTTCCAGAAACAAGTGCAACCAATTAAAATTGTTAAAAACAACAAATTGTTGAAATCAACAACTTCTGGATGAAAATGTGCATCACATCGTCAGTTTAATTCATATGCTATTATCAGTTTAAAATGGATATATTGTGAATTCCTTCTGCTGGAAATCAATTTTAACACGCGGTCCAGTACGTTCCTAATTTCAAATTGCCCGCATGTTAATAAATTTTAATGCTGTTTTATGACACCAACAGGAAGGAAATCGAATTATCAATGCAAAAGTCTTTACTAATAATGTTTAAGATATTTAAAGTTGTGTTGTTTTTTTTCTTATATGTTGATATGTTTAATAAGATTATTATTTATCAATTGGTATTATTTTGATGAAAATGAATAAATTATACAAAATTCATAGAATTTTGGCTTTGACTTTCAATTTGAAGTGGGGATATCATTCATACAAATTTAGGTTGAAAAGTATTTGCAACGATGTTAATTTTGAATTTGACTCGCATCGACAATTGTTTGACAAGTTATTGAGTAGCAATGCATTTCAATTTGAGGATAACACTTGAGATATTATTGCTAATGTGTTGAATTTCACTGTTGAGGGTAATGCCTGTTTTTTGTTGAGAACGCGATTTTCTCAACAATTTCTCAACTTGAATATTACCCTAATCCTTTGAAAAAAAGTTTGAAAAATTGTTGAAATTTAGCATTTTTCAAACGTTTGTGTTTATTGGGATAATAAAAAATTACAAAAATGGGAAAAACGCGTTATAGAAAATTTAATTAAATACCTAAATGTAAAAATAAAGAACATCCTTGGGAGCAGTGTTGCCAGTATTTTTCTGGCTCTTCTCCCCAAATTATGATGTTTTCGTCCCCAAAAATCGCCAATTTAAATTTAAATTCCTCACAAAAATTCCCAATACATTGTTGACAAGTTTTTTTTTGTGAAAAAAAAAATAATAATAATAGAACAAAAATAAAGAAAATGGTTCTATTGTAGAAATTCAGTAATAATTTAAAAATTAAAATTTTTGTCAAATCCTGCAAGCTGCAATAACATCAAGATTTCGAACCACAACACCAAGAGACTGGTGATCTACCAGAAGTGGTAGATTTTTTATTGTTGGCTACATTTTGCAAAGAGGTACTTCATATATTTTCTATAGAAATAAACTTCTGACAAAATTTTCTATATAGGAATAAAATTTTGATAAAATGTTCTATAGAAATAAAACTTTGACTTTCTATAGAAATAAAACAATCCCCAACACTGGAGTGAGTGTAAAGAGAGAGAGAGAGAGAGAAAATGATTTATAGTGAGAACCAGCGTTGCCACAATGAGTTTTTATTTTGGATCAACATTTTTCCGAAATTGGACCAAAATTCGTGCCAGCGGACCATTTTTCCAAATTAAATTAATATCATTAAAGAGCTAAAATTTTTCCAAAATTATACTTCGATACTTCGAGAAAACTTTATTTCTATATAAAATTTTGTCAACACTTTATTATTATAGAAAATTTTGACAACATTTTATTTCTATTGAAAAATTTGTCAAAATTTTATTTATATAGAAAATTTTGTCAAAATTTTATTTATATAGAAAATTTTGTCACAATTTTATTTCTATAGAAAATTTTGTCAAAATTTTATTTCTATAGAAAATTTGGTCAAAATTTTCTTCCTATAGAAAATTTTGTTAGATTTTTATTTTTATAGAAAATTTTGTTTAATTTTTATTTCTATAGAAAATTTTGTCAAAACTTTATTTCTATAGAAGATTTTGTCAAAATTTTATTTCTATAGAAAATTTCGTCAAAATTTTATTTCTGTAGAAAATTTTGTCAAAATTTTGTTTCTATAGAAAATTTGGCAAAATTTTATTTCTGTGGAAAATTTTGTCAAAAATGTATTTCTATAGAAAATTTTGTCAAAATGTTATTTGTATAGAAAATTTTGTCAAAATGTTATTTCTATAGAAAATTTTGTCAAAATGTTATTTCTATAGAAAATTTTGTCAAAATTTTATTTCTATAAAAAATTTTGCCAAAATTTTATTTCTATAGAAAATTTTGTCAAAATGTTATTTCTATAGAAAATTTTGTCAAAATTTTATTTCCGTAGAAAGTTTTGGTAAAATTTTATTACCGTAGAAAGTTTTGGTAAAATTTTATTTCTATAGAAAATTTTCTCAATTTTTTATTTCCACAGAAAATTTTCTTAAAATTTTATTTCCCCAGAAAATTTTGTAAAAATTTTATGTCTATAGAAAATTTTGGAAAAATTTTATGTCTATAGAAAATTTTGGAAAATTTCTGATTTGATGAAAATGGACCAAATTCAACCAAATTCCATTCCCTGGTGAGAACTATGTTAACAAAGAATTCTAGTGTTGCCACCAGTCAGAACGAAACCACAATGCTAGTTCTGTTGTAAACTTCCGTCTAAGGACCTGTTCGTGGAATTTTTGTTCGCCTCGATACGAACGATTCGTCAATTCCCATATTGATATCTCGAAAATCAGAGACTTTTTAGCTTAGGTTAGGTTAGGTGGCAGCCCGATGTATCAGGCTCACTTAGACTATTCAGTCCACATTGGTGAACTTCTCTCTTATCATTGAGTGCTGCCCGATTCCATGCTAAGCTCAATGACAAGGGACCTCCTTTTTATAGCCGAGTCCGAACGGCGTTCCACATTGCAGTGATACCACTTAGAGAAGCTTTGAAACCCTCAAAAATGTCACCAGCATTACTGAAGTGGGATAATCCACCTGTGAAAAACTTTTTGGTGTTCGGTCGAAGCAGGAAGCAGGAACCCATGACCTTGTGTATGCAAGGCGGACATGCTAACCATTGCACCATGGTGGCTCCCTTGGGATTCTTTGGAATCCCAATTGTTTCAGTGTTCGATAGTAAATCATAAATAATGAGTTCATGACATATTTCAGGATTTTCTAGCAAATATATCAAAAGTTATTTTAGTTTCAATCTAGACGAACGATTCGTGTCCACTCGATTTTGTATTTCATGAGCAAGCAGTAAAGACCGGTATGTATTTCTTATGGTAGCGAAATGTAAACAGTCGATAATAACCCGTCACGGAATTTTCGTTAGCGAATCTATAGCAATGCATTTCTGGGTATCGGAAATTTCCACTACAAGTGCACACCGGGTTTTAAGATAGAAATAAATAAATGAATAGTCGATAACACCGTAACTATCAATTTTCGAAAAAAATACGCAGAGAGGTATATGATTATAATGTCACGTAGGCTGCGATAAGTAAGCCCAGTATATTCCATTACAGAAAATTTAATTTAATCCCGGTAATATATTTCTTATAAGTAGCATGGTCTTTAAATCAAAACTTGAAAAAGAAAACCGTAAGGCAGAGACAGTGTTTCACTTCATCCATCTTTCGCAGACAAATGTACCATGGCAGACATGCTATTTCATGTGAACAAAAATGACCTATGCAAATACTTTCTGCATTCATATAACAATAAAGGATTAAAGCGAGAAAAAAACATTACACGTTGGCTCTCTTGAATCTGAGCCCGTGTAAAATAACAGAAGGATGCATGAATGGCCGGACGGATACGGTTATAGACCAATCCATGCATATAAAAAACATGTAAATAAATTTAATGAACATATATATACTCAATCGGACAGCATAGTATAAATGTGGACAAATATTTTGATTTTTTTTTCCATTGTTCCCAGGAAGGTGTCCATGCGAAAAATGCAATTAACCAAATTTGTGTTGCATTGTATTTTTTTCGTTTCATTTGCATAACTGTTGAATGCTGAATAAAAATTTCAATAGCAATAATAAATATATGTAAATATGTATACGAACAATTAATTTTAATAATCCAACAGTGAAGTGAATCGATGAATAAATGATTACGATTAATTGGTTTTTATAGTTAGTATATGTTCACAGATTTTTTGTAAATCAAACCCATTTTTATATAGTGTCAAGCCAGTTGTGCAGCTCTTGCGGAAATTTAGGAGTAGCATTGTCGATAACCATTCCTCACAATCCATTTCTTATGGATAACAAAAATTTGTTTACTTGTCAAAAAAGCTGTGTGTTGTATTACTCGGATTACATCGTAAATAATCGATAACACCATATCCAAAATTTCTCCTAGATGTTTAGAGAAATTTAGATAATTATTTTGCTCCCATAAGCAATACATTGCAAATTTGTGTTTTCGCAAGAGCCGCATGCCGGTCTATAAAAAAATTGTTTTCTATGGAAAATTTCGTCACTTTTTTCTATCTACTGAAAATTTTGTCAAAATTTTATTTCTATAGAAAATTTTGTCAAAATTTTATTTCTATAGAAAATTTCGTTAAAATTTTATTTCTATAGAAAATTTTGTAAAAATTTTATTTCTATAGAAAATTTTGCCAAAATTTTATTTCTATAGAAAATTTCGTAAAAATTTTATTTCCTTAGAAAATTTTGTCAACATTTTATTTCTATAGAAAATTTCGTCAACATTTTATTTCTATAGAAAATTTCGTGAAAATTTTATTTCTATAGAAAATTTCGTCAACATTTTATTTCTAAAGAAAATTTTGTTTTGTAAAATTTTATTTCTATAGAAAATTTTGTCAAAATTTCATTGCTATAGAAAATTTTGTCACAATTTTACTTCCATAGAAAATTTTGTCACAATTTTATTTTTACAGAAAATTTTGTTAAAATTTTATTTCTATAGAAAATTTTCTTAAAATTTTATTTCTATACAAAATTTTGTCAAAATTTTATTTTTATAGAAAATTTTGTGAAAATTTGATTTCCTTAGAAAATTTTGTCAAAATTTTATTTCTATAGAAAATTTTGTCAAAATTATATTTCTATAAAAAATGTTGTCAACATTTTATTTCTATAGAAAATTTAGTGAAAATTTTATTTCTATAGAAAATTTTGTCAAAATTTTATTTCTATAGAAGATTTTGTCAAAATTTTATATCTATAGAAAATTTTATCAAAATTTCATTGCTATAGAAAATTTTGTCAAAATTTTATTCCTATAGAAAATTTTGTCAAAATTTTATTTCTATAGAAAATTTTGTCAAAATTTTATTTCTATAGGGGAAATTTTGTTAAAATTTTATTTATATAGAAAATAATATAGCAAACTTAAATTTTATTTCATGAATTTCCATTCATTTCAATTCATTCGTTATCACATTAATTATGTAAAGCTTTAATTAACCAATTTGTACAATATTGCACGCCAATATTGAATTCTTGAGGTGTCATTGGAAAATATTAAAATGGAAGTTATCAATACACATACCAGAATTACTTGGTATATGAATGCAGTTCTTAAAATGACTATTAAGGATATTAAAAAATTGTCCCATGAGTGATTGAAACATTTAAAAAATTTATTATGTAATACGATATTTTTCAAGGTGCTTGAAAAAATCTTAAAATTTTATGAATTACAAATTATTTAAAACATTTATAAATGTTTCCAGGTCCCTTAAAATTATTATGAACTAAATATTCTTCTTGTATATTCCATATGCATATATCAGCACATCACACATATTAACTTTAAAACGCCACTTTCTTTATACAATAATCGGATATGAAAAGCTTTTGCTCTTATTCTCATATTGTCTGCAAGTTTTTGTTCGATAAAGATTCACAAAAGGTAAATTTGACATACATATCGATTATAAAAATTAATTTAATTTTTTAATCTTCAACTCCAGGCTATTTTCATTTGAATCTTTCATGCAGAGTAAAGCTTGTATAAACATTGTACACGAAGGTAATTCAAAAACGCAAAATTTCATATCTGCATACGTACATCGCTCAGGTTGTTCATGTGTGCGGAAATCTACACACACACACATATGCATAAGTATAAAATGTATTGATCACTAATACGAAGGATATGAGTAATGGTAAAAAATATTATTATACTAAATCTGGTATATCGTCATATACGGGGTTACGTTGTGTAACTATATGTATGTATTTTTACATTTTTGATGTAAAAAAGGAGTGACATTAATTGTATTAGAACTATGTCATATGTTAGTAATACACGAGGAGAAATAATATATTGGAGAAGGGTTTCACTAAACATTGAGAGAGGATAGCTGACACAACCCAGTGGTAAAAAACGTCATTACCAAATCGATTATATCCTACCGATTTTTTCGAGACAACTACTCCACGTTTCCGATCAACTTTCCGCATTACTTTTACATTGGCGTGTCATAGGCAGTCAAGTACTTCGCAATTTCCATGACAAGGTAAATGAAAGCATAATGATAGCCCATTACAACGGCATTACCAACGCTTAAGGGCTTCGGATGACGATTATTGAATATTGTGTTTTACTCGGTAATGGGAACGATGGAGTAAACCAGTTTTACTTTCTATTTATAAAAGTAATCTAGAGCTAAGCACCCCTATTTACCACCGGATTCGCCGGTAAACTATAAAAATATGATGTATTTTATAGTTTTTTCCTAAAAATATGCAAATAATATTCTAAATAACTATTTTTTTTTTGGTTTTATATATTATAACAATTGATATATATTTGGTAATAATATTTCTATACAATATTTAATACTAGGTAATACTGTTATAATAACTGGTATATATTTATTCATTACATTTTTATTTTTTTTCACACAAATTTTGCGAAAATGGCGACCCTTGAAGTTTTTGACCGACTAATTTCCGCTATATAATCTTTTTCTGTGTTCTCTTCCGTCTTGACATCATCTGAAATAAAAGATTATATATTATTAGTCAATAAATATACAAATAGAAAGTTATATAAGAAATATTACCTGAATCTGGCACATGGCTCCCTGGCTCCCCCTGAATCTGGCGCTTGGAAAGGTGCTAATTAACGTAGGGAAATCGCTCTAAAATTATTTTCTTCCTTACGCGCTAATCGCTTTAAATTTCTGGACTAAAAACCCTCCATATTTCAATTAATTATTTTCACACTTACCTTTACACATATACACCTAGACCTCGCTTTGCATCGTTTCGTTTTGCGTTGTTTCGAAGTTGCGTCGCTGCTGAATTAGTACTAGTTTTCACTTTGCGTCGTTAGATTTTCGAAGTTGCGTTGTTATCATTGTTATCTGTCTCCAATCTTTCCATGATTTGCCATAGAAACTCATAATTCACTTTGCGTCGTGTTGTTTGGAGCGTATCTGCGACGTAAAGCGAGGTCTAGCTGTATATCTGGAAAGGATGTACAACTCAATACAAATTAATTGATAATCTGGAAAAGAAAAAAAAAAAGATGTAAATAAAAATTTATTTATGCCCGAAAAATTTTTCAGAAAACTGAAAAAAACGAACAAACAAAAACCAATGTTGCTTGGAAACGTTGCCTAGCAAATTTTTGAGTTTTTATTCCTAATTACAGACCCCTTACCCAGTAAGTGGAAGTCGTAAGCACTGGTTGTCCCACTACGAACCAACTAGATGACTATGTAATAGCTTTTATTTGTTTAAGTTTTGATGGAATTACATTCTGTTCGATTTTTCAATGCTAAGGTATAAGTAGTAGCATTGTCAACTATATGTGTGTTTACATACAACATACTTACTTAATCTTCCAAATTTCCCAAGAACATAATCGATCTTTTGGTAAGGGGTTTGAATTTTTACCACTGGGAAATTGGTGTTTCTGTGAGAACAATTTATTTTTGACAAAATTCTCTGTATAGGAATAAAATTTTCTATAGAAATAAAATTTTGACAAAATTTTATATAGAAATAAAATTTTGACAAATTTTTCTATAGAAATAAAATTTTGACAAAATTTTCTATACTTTACTTGTCAAAAAAGCTGTGTGTTGTATTACTCGGATTACATCGTAAATAATCGATAACACCATATCCAAAATTTCTCCTAGATGTTTAGAGAAATTTAGATAATTATTTTGCTCCCATAAGCAATACATTGCAAATTTGTGTTTTCGCAAGAGCCGCATGCCGGTCTATAAAAAAATTGTTTTCTATGGAAAATTTCGTCACTTTTTTCTATCTACTGAAAATTTTGTCAAAATTTTATTTCTATAGAAAATTTTGTCAAAATTTTATTTCTATAGAAAATTTCGTTAAAATTTTATTTCTATAGAAAATTTTGTAAAAATTTTATTTCTATAGAAAATTTTGCCAAAATTTTATTTCTATAGAAAATTTCGTAAAAATTTTATTTCCTTAGAAAATTTTGTCAACATTTTATTTCTATAGAAAATTTCGTCAACATTTTATTTCTATAGAAAATTTCGTGAAAATTTTATTTCTATAGAAAATTTCGTCAACATTTTATTTCTAAAGAAAATTTTGTTTTGTAAAATTTTATTTCTATAGAAAATTTTGTCAAAATTTCATTGCTATAGAAAATTTTGTCACAATTTTACTTCCATAGAAAATTTTGTCACAATTTTATTTTTACAGAAAATTTTGTTAAAATTTTATTTCTATAGAAAATTTTCTTAAAATTTTATTTCTATACAAAATTTTGTCAAAATTTTATTTTTATAGAAAATTTTGTGAAAATTTGATTTCCTTAGAAAATTTTGTCAAAATTTTATTTCTATAGAAAATTTTGTCAAAATTATATTTCTATAAAAAATGTTGTCAACATTTTATTTCTATAGAAAATTTAGTGAAAATTTTATTTCTATAGAAAATTTTGTCAAAATTTTATTTCTATAGAAGATTTTGTCAAAATTTTATATCTATAGAAAATTTTATCAAAATTTCATTGCTATAGAAAATTTTGTCAAAATTTTATTCCTATAGAAAATTTTGTCAAAATTTTATTTCTATAGAAAATTTTGTCAAAATTTTATTTCTATAGGGGAAATTTTGTTAAAATTTTATTTATATAGAAAATAATATAGCAAACTTAAATTTTATTTCATGAATTTCCATTCATTTCAATTCATTCGTTATCACATTAATTATGTAAAGCTTTAATTAACCAATTTGTACAATATTGCACGCCAATATTGAATTCTTGAGGTGTCATTGGAAAATATTAAAATGGAAGTTATCAATACACATACCAGAATTACTTGGTATATGAATGCAGTTCTTAAAATGACTATTAAGGATATTAAAAAATTGTCCCATGAGTGATTGAAACATTTAAAAAATTTATTATGTAATACGATATTTTTCAAGGTGCTTGAAAAAATCTTAAAATTTTATGAATTACAAATTATTTAAAACATTTATAAATGTTTCCAGGTCCCTTAAAATTATTATGAACTAAATATTCTTCTTGTATATTCCATATGCATATATCAGCACATCACACATATTAACTTTAAAACGCCACTTTCTTTATACAATAATCGGATATGAAAAGCTTTTGCTCTTATTCTCATATTGTCTGCAAGTTTTTGTTCGATAAAGATTCACAAAAGGTAAATTTGACATACATATCGATTATAAAAATTAATTTAATTTTTTAATCTTCAACTCCAGGCTATTTTCATTTGAATCTTTCATGCAGAGTAAAGCTTGTATAAACATTGTACACGAAGGTAATTCAAAAACGCAAAATTTCATATCTGCATACGTACATCGCTCAGGTTGTTCATGTGTGCGGAAATCTACACACACACACATATGCATAAGTATAAAATGTATTGATCACTAATACGAAGGATATGAGTAATGGTAAAAAATATTATTATACTAAATCTGGTATATCGTCATATACGGGGTTACGTTGTGTAACTATATGTATGTATTTTTACATTTTTGATGTAAAAAAGGAGTGACATTAATTGTATTAGAACTATGTCATATGTTAGTAATACACGAGGAGAAATAATATATTGGAGAAGGGTTTCACTAAACATTGAGAGAGGATAGCTGACACAACCCAGTGGTAAAAAACGTCATTACCAAATCGATTATATCCTACCGATTTTTTCGAGACAACTACTCCACGTTTCCGATCAACTTTCCGCATTACTTTTACATTGGCGTGTCATAGGCAGTCAAGTACTTCGCAATTTCCATGACAAGGTAAATGAAAGCATAATGATAGCCCATTACAACGGCATTACCAACGCTTAAGGGCTTCGGATGACGATTATTGAATATTGTGTTTTACTCGGTAATGGGAACGATGGAGTAAACCAGTTTTACTTTCTATTTATAAAAGTAATCTAGAGCTAAGCACCCCTATTTACCACCGGATTCGCCGGTAAACTATAAAAATATGATGTATTTTATAGTTTTTTCCTAAAAATATGCAAATAATATTCTAAATAACTATTTTTTTTTTGGTTTTATATATTATAACAATTGATATATATTTGGTAATAATATTTCTATACAATATTTAATACTAGGTAATACTGTTATAATAACTGGTATATATTTATTCATTACATTTTTATTTTTTTTCACACAAATTTTGCGAAAATGGCGACCCTTGAAGTTTTTGACCGACTAATTTCCGCTATATAATCTTTTTCTGTGTTCTCTTCCGTCTTGACATCATCTGAAATAAAAGATTATATATTATTAGTCAATAAATATACAAATAGAAAGTTATATAAGAAATATTACCTGAATCTGGCACATGGCTCCCTGGCTCCCCCTGAATCTGGCGCTTGGAAAGGTGCTAATTAACGTAGGGAAATCGCTCTAAAATTATTTTCTTCCTTACGCGCTAATCGCTTTAAATTTCTGGACTAAAAACCCTCCATATTTCAATTAATTATTTTCACACTTACCTTTACACATATACACCTAGACCTCGCTTTGCATCGTTTCGTTTTGCGTTGTTTCGAAGTTGCGTCGCTGCTGAATTAGTACTAGTTTTCACTTTGCGTCGTTAGATTTTCGAAGTTGCGTTGTTATCATTGTTATCTGTCTCCAATCTTTCCATGATTTGCCATAGAAACTCATAATTCACTTTGCGTCGTGTTGTTTGGAGCGTATCTGCGACGTAAAGCGAGGTCTAGCTGTATATCTGGAAAGGATGTACAACTCAATACAAATTAATTGATAATCTGGAAAAGAAAAAAAAAAAGATGTAAATAAAAATTTATTTATGCCCGAAAAATTTTTCAGAAAACTGAAAAAAACGAACAAACAAAAACCAATGTTGCTTGGAAACGTTGCCTAGCAAATTTTTGAGTTTTTATTCCTAATTACAGACCCCTTACCCAGTAAGTGGAAGTCGTAAGCACTGGTTGTCCCACTACGAACCAACTAGATGACTATGTAATAGCTTTTATTTGTTTAAGTTTTGATGGAATTACATTCTGTTCGATTTTTCAATGCTAAGGTATAAGTAGTAGCATTGTCAACTATATGTGTGTTTACATACAACATACTTACTTAATCTTCCAAATTTCCCAAGAACATAATCGATCTTTTGGTAAGGGGTTTGAATTTTTACCACTGGGAAATTGGTGTTTCTGTGAGAACAATTTATTTTTGACAAAATTCTCTGTATAGGAATAAAATTTTCTATAGAAATAAAATTTTGACAAAATTTTATATAGAAATAAAATTTTGACAAATTTTTCTATAGAAATAAAATTTTGACAAAATTTTCTATACTTTACTTGTCAAAAAAGCTGTGTGTTGTATTACTCGGATTACATCGTAAATAATCGATAACACCATATCCAAAATTTCTCCTAGATGTTTAGAGAAATTTAGATAATTATTTTGCTCCCATAAGCAATACATTGCAAATTTGTGTTTTCGCAAGAGCCGCATGCCGGTCTATAAAAAAATTGTTTTCTATGGAAAATTTCGTCACTTTTTTCTATCTACTGAAAATTTTGTCAAAATTTTATTTCTATAGAAAATTTTGTCAAAATTTTATTTCTATAGAAAATTTCGTTAAAATTTTATTTCTATAGAAAATTTTGTAAAAATTTTATTTCTATAGAAAATTTTGCCAAAATTTTATTTCTATAGAAAATTTCGTAAAAATTTTATTTCCTTAGAAAATTTTGTCAACATTTTATTTCTATAGAAAATTTCGTCAACATTTTATTTCTATAGAAAATTTCGTGAAAATTTTATTTCTATAGAAAATTTCGTCAACATTTTATTTCTAAAGAAAATTTTGTTTTGTAAAATTTTATTTCTATAGAAAATTTTGTCAAAATTTCATTGCTATAGAAAATTTTGTCACAATTTTACTTCCATAGAAAATTTTGTCACAATTTTATTTTTACAGAAAATTTTGTTAAAATTTTATTTCTATAGAAAATTTTCTTAAAATTTTATTTCTATACAAAATTTTGTCAAAATTTTATTTTTATAGAAAATTTTGTGAAAATTTGATTTCCTTAGAAAATTTTGTCAAAATTTTATTTCTATAGAAAATTTTGTCAAAATTATATTTCTATAAAAAATGTTGTCAACATTTTATTTCTATAGAAAATTTAGTGAAAATTTTATTTCTATAGAAAATTTTGTCAAAATTTTATTTCTATAGAAGATTTTGTCAAAATTTTATATCTATAGAAAATTTTATCAAAATTTCATTGCTATAGAAAATTTTGTCAAAATTTTATTCCTATAGAAAATTTTGTCAAAATTTTATTTCTATAGAAAATTTTGTCAAAATTTTATTTCTATAGAAAATTTTGTCAAAATTTTATTTCTATAGGGGAAATTTTGTTAAAATTTTATTTATATAGAAAATAATATAGCAAACTTAAATTTTATTTCATGAATTTCCATTCATTTCAATTCATTCGTTATCACATTAATTATGTAAAGCTTTAATTAACCAATTTGTACAATATTGCACGCCAATATTGAATTCTTGAGGTGTCATTGGAAAATATTAAAATGGAAGTTATCAATACACATACCAGAATTACTTGGTATATGAATGCAGTTCTTAAAATGACTATTAAGGATATTAAAAAATTGTCCCATGAGTGATTGAAACATTTAAAAAATTTATTATGTAATACGATATTTTTCAAGGTGCTTGAAAAAATCTTAAAATTTTATGAATTACAAATTATTTAAAACATTTATAAATGTTTCCAGGTCCCTTAAAATTATTATGAACTAAATATTCTTCTTGTATATTCCATATGCATATATCAGCACATCACACATATTAACTTTAAAACGCCACTTTCTTTATACAATAATCGGATATGAAAAGCTTTTGCTCTTATTCTCATATTGTCTGCAAGTTTTTGTTCGATAAAGATTCACAAAAGGTAAATTTGACATACATATCGATTATAAAAATTAATTTAATTTTTTAATCTTCAACTCCAGGCTATTTTCATTTGAATCTTTCATGCAGAGTAAAGCTTGTATAAACATTGTACACGAAGGTAATTCAAAAACGCAAAATTTCATATCTGCATACGTACATCGCTCAGGTTGTTCATGTGTGCGGAAATCTACACACACACACATATGCATAAGTATAAAATGTATTGATCACTAATACGAAGGATATGAGTAATGGTAAAAAATATTATTATACTAAATCTGGTATATCGTCATATACGGGGTTACGTTGTGTAACTATATGTATGTATTTTTACATTTTTGATGTAAAAAAGGAGTGACATTAATTGTATTAGAACTATGTCATATGTTAGTAATACACGAGGAGAAATAATATATTGGAGAAGGGTTTCACTAAACATTGAGAGAGGATAGCTGACACAACCCAGTGGTAAAAAACGTCATTACCAAATCGATTATATCCTACCGATTTTTTCGAGACAACTACTCCACGTTTCCGATCAACTTTCCGCATTACTTTTACATTGGCGTGTCATAGGCAGTCAAGTACTTCGCAATTTCCATGACAAGGTAAATGAAAGCATAATGATAGCCCATTACAACGGCATTACCAACGCTTAAGGGCTTCGGATGACGATTATTGAATATTGTGTTTTACTCGGTAATGGGAACGATGGAGTAAACCAGTTTTACTTTCTATTTATAAAAGTAATCTAGAGCTAAGCACCCCTATTTACCACCGGATTCGCCGGTAAACTATAAAAATATGATGTATTTTATAGTTTTTTCCTAAAAATATGCAAATAATATTCTAAATAACTATTTTTTTTTTGGTTTTATATATTATAACAATTGATATATATTTGGTAATAATATTTCTATACAATATTTAATACTAGGTAATACTGTTATAATAACTGGTATATATTTATTCATTACATTTTTATTTTTTTTCACACAAATTTTGCGAAAATGGCGACCCTTGAAGTTTTTGACCGACTAATTTCCGCTATATAATCTTTTTCTGTGTTCTCTTCCGTCTTGACATCATCTGAAATAAAAGATTATATATTATTAGTCAATAAATATACAAATAGAAAGTTATATAAGAAATATTACCTGAATCTGGCACATGGCTCCCTGGCTCCCCCTGAATCTGGCGCTTGGAAAGGTGCTAATTAACGTAGGGAAATCGCTCTAAAATTATTTTCTTCCTTACGCGCTAATCGCTTTAAATTTCTGGACTAAAAACCCTCCATATTTCAATTAATTATTTTCACACTTACCTTTACACATATACACCTAGACCTCGCTTTGCATCGTTTCGTTTTGCGTTGTTTCGAAGTTGCGTCGCTGCTGAATTAGTACTAGTTTTCACTTTGCGTCGTTAGATTTTCGAAGTTGCGTTGTTATCATTGTTATCTGTCTCCAATCTTTCCATGATTTGCCATAGAAACTCATAATTCACTTTGCGTCGTGTTGTTTGGAGCGTATCTGCGACGTAAAGCGAGGTCTAGCTGTATATCTGGAAAGGATGTACAACTCAATACAAATTAATTGATAATCTGGAAAAGAAAAAAAAAAAGATGTAAATAAAAATTTATTTATGCCCGAAAAATTTTTCAGAAAACTGAAAAAAACGAACAAACAAAAACCAATGTTGCTTGGAAACGTTGCCTAGCAAATTTTTGAGTTTTTATTCCTAATTACAGACCCCTTACCCAGTAAGTGGAAGTCGTAAGCACTGGTTGTCCCACTACGAACCAACTAGATGACTATGTAATAGCTTTTATTTGTTTAAGTTTTGATGGAATTACATTCTGTTCGATTTTTCAATGCTAAGGTATAAGTAGTAGCATTGTCAACTATATGTGTGTTTACATACAACATACTTACTTAATCTTCCAAATTTCCCAAGAACATAATCGATCTTTTGGTAAGGGGTTTGAATTTTTACCACTGGGAAATTGGTGTTTCTGTGAGAACAATTTATTTTTGACAAAATTCTCTGTATAGGAATAAAATTTTCTATAGAAATAAAATTTTGACAAAATTTTATATAGAAATAAAATTTTGACAAATTTTTCTATAGAAATAAAATTTTGACAAAATTTTCTATAGAAATAAAATTTTGACAGAACTTTCTATAGAACTGATATTTTGACAAAAGTTTCTATAGAAATAAAATTTTGACAAAATGTTGTATAGAAATAAAATTTAGACAAAATTTTCTATAGAAATAAAATCTTCACAAAATTTTCTATAGAAATAAAATTTTGACAACATTTTCCATAAAAATAAAATCTTCACAAAATTTTCTATAGAAATACAATTTTTGGCAAAATTTACTGTAGAAATAAAATTTTGACAAAATTTTATATAGAAATAAAATTTTGACAAAATTTTCTATACAAAATACAATTTTGACAACATTTTCTATATAAATAAAATTTTGAAAAAATTTTCCATAGAAATAAAATTTTGACAAAATTTTCTATAGAAATAAAATTTTGACAAAATTTTCTGTAGAAATAAAATTTTGACAAAATATTCTATAGAAATAATATTTTGACAAAATTTCCGATAGAAATAAAATTTTGAAAAAAAAAATTTCTATAGAACTGAAATTTTAACAAAATTTTCTTAGAAATAAAATATTGACAAAATTTTCTATAGAACTAAAATTTTGACAAAAATTTCTACAGAACTAAAATTTTGACAAAATTTTCCATAGAAATAAAATTCTGACAAAATTTTCTTTGGAAATAAAATTTTGACAAAATTTTCTATAGAAATAAAATTTTATCCATTCGTTTTGTTTTGTTATTGTTGGTTTTGTTCTTTAAGCATTGTTGTTGTTTTTTTATTTCAGCTTAAAAATAAAATTTTGACAAAATTTTGTATAGAAATAAAATTTTGACAAAATTTTCTATAGAAATAAAATTATGACAAAATTTTCTATAGAAATAAAATTTAGACAAAAAATTCTATAGAAATAAAATTTTGACAAAATTGTTTATAGAAATTAAATTTTTGACAAAATTGTCAACAGAAATAAAATTTTGATAAAACTTTCTATAGAAATAAAGTTTGCATTGTTGTTTTTTTATTACAGCTTAAAACCATACATTGACTAAACTACAAGTGTAGCTTAACCAACAGAGGAAAAGAATGTTTGTCAAATTTATTTCGGCAAAGCCCTATAGACTGCAAGATGGTTGGATTGACGCACGTTTCGGAATTACCACATTCCTCATCAGCATCCTCTACTCGCAGCAAAACTATCAACCAATTATCAGAATAAATTCAGGCAGTGCGTCCATCCAACCATCTTGCAGTAATTTGTAGCCTTGAAAACGGTTCTGACGAAGTCAATCGAAATATAGGAAAATAAAAAAACAAGAAACCAACAATTTCAAGTTTAATTTATAGACCTATAGCCGAGATTATGAGATAAAAAATCATAAAAATTAAAATAAAAAGGTCAACAATATTAACAACAAACACGAAATAAAATTTTGACAAAATTTTCTATAGAAAGAAAATTTTGACAAAATTTTCTATAGGAAGAAAATTTTGACAAAATTTTATATAGAAATAAAATTTTAACAAAATTTTATATGGAAATAAAATTTTGACAAAATTTTATATAGAAATAAACTTTTGACAAAATTTTCTATAGAAATAAAATTTTAACAAAATTTTCTATAGAAATAGAATTTTGACAAAATTTTCTATAGAAATGAAATTTTGACAAAATTTTCTATAGAAATAAAATTTTGACAAAATTTTCTATAGAAATAAAATTTTGACAATATTTGCTATAGAAATAAAATTTTTGACAAAATCTTCTGTAGAAATAAAATTTTGACAAAATTTTCTATAGAAATAAAATTTTGACAAAATTTTCTATAGAAATAAAATTTTGACAACATTTTCTATAGAAATAAAATTTTCTATAGAAATAAAATTTTGACAAAATTTTCTATAGAAATAAACATTTGACAAAATTTTCTATAGAAATAAAATTTTGACAACATTTTCTATAGAAATAAAATTTTGACAAAATATTCTATAGAAATAAAATTTTGACAAAATTTTCCATAGAAATAAAATTCTGACAAAATTTTCCATAGAAATAAAATTCTGACAAAATTTTCTATAGAGCTGAAATTTTGATAAAAATTTCTATAGAAATAAAATTTAGACAAAATTTTCTATACATATATGTTCTCTTCAGTTGGAGTAGAGTACAAAGATAAACAATATTTAGAGCAAAATTACAATGGAAAGAGATATAACAACAGGTGTTACTTTTTAAATTCAACCAAAAAAAGATAAAAAAGAGCAACAAAGAGAACATATAACATTAAGTGAAACAATGGACTATCCATAGTGTGTTATAAGAGAATATGAGAATAATGGTAATAGTAGATAAGGCCCTTTGTATGAAATGCCAAAGGATTCTTCGTTTAATTTCACAAGTACATCAACATTATTATGTGGAGAGTTTTGTCTTTAATACCGTGATCATTTCTCTCTGCAACACATTAAACAATAGCAATCTAAAATACCCTATAAAATTGTATAGTGGGATTATGGTTTTTTATATAAAATAAGAAAATTAGTTTAAATAAGGAGTTTAAAATTGAAATCGCTATAACATCACCAGAGAGATATAGTAAATGTTAAATGAGTGAGCAAACATGTTGGTCTACCCACAAAAAAGTGTACATTCTAAGCCTTGAATTTGACTTAGAATGTTCCGTTTTTTTGCATTGGTTAGAAGGCTTAATTGCTACTTTTGTTTTGTATTATATAGAATTGGATATACTATAGAATAGATTATGAAATACGAGCCCGAACAGGTTTTTTTTGGCAGATAGAAAAGAAATTTAGATTACATGAATATTTGGATTCCTAACACCAGGACGTATATAAGGTGCAAAATTTATTATTATACTTGTATCTTCAAGTTAGTCTGAATTTTATTTATTTTCAGTGTATCGATTATAGTTCATATATTTAGTAGATTGTTTTTTTTTCAGTGTAACATGCTTTTTGTTTATAAAATTATTACCACTTATTGCCATGCAAATAAACAAAGGCTAGACACTCAGTAATGCAAAAAAAAGATACCAATCTTTTTTTTCATTGGGCCTATAAACAAACAATCGATTTTTTTGGGTTATGGCATTTTCTGAGAATATGTTGACATTTTGTGTAAAATTTAACAAATATTTGTATTTTAGTCAAAATGTGTCCTGTTAGACTTTCATTTAGAAGCAAAAGATACCACCACAAAAAGATATGTAAACTTCCAATCCTCCAATGTTTTTCTGTGTATTTGTGTATGTACAGGAGTACATACCCACATCCATATACGTGTATACATACATACCAGTCAAATAAGAGAAACCAATTTGATTTGACTCTATTTGCTCTATGTGTGTATTGAAATTTAATACTTCTTTGGTACTTTGTGATTTGTCAACCATGTCAAAATGCCATCAATGGGGTGTGTTTTATTAATTATTTGGTAAACATTAAAAGGATGCCAAACATGCGTGGTCATGTCAACAGGACATGATAAAGAATACATTTTAATTTGTTTATGTGTGTGGATGTGGTTTCTTGCGGTTTGTTTAATCTGGAATGAAAAAATAATAATGGATCTGCTTTGATTTCATTTAAGAATATAGAAGTAAGGATATGAAATTATCATTTATGCGATTTAGAGACTTTTTGGAAATAACTTAGTATTAAAATTAAATGTATGATGCTTATTTAAAACAAATGTTTCTCATGATCTTAAGATAATGCCAAAAACTGACAAGTTATTGGCTTTGGAAAATACACACCAAAATGTGCATAATCAAATTATGGGATACCTCATAGCCAACAATTTTGCTTGGTTTCAATAAAGTTATGATAGTATATGCTTTTCAACAACCGTGCAAAATATGGCCTATTTCGCTTCATAGTATATATAGCCCCCATATAAACCGATTGACTTTGACTTAAGGAACCTCTTGGAAGAGCAAATTTCATGCGATTTGGTTGAAATTTGGTACGTGATGTTTGTATGTGCTCTTTACTAAGCATGCAACGATTGGTCCATATCGGCCAATAAATTTTTATATCACCTATATAGACCTCTCTCCAGTAAATTTCATCCGATCCGATCGAAATTTGGTACACTGAAAAAATATTCTTTGTCTTCAATCACGAAATTCATTTATCCAGTTAATTTTTAATTGAAATGTCTTCAATCACAGCGTTAATCACCAAAGTCAATTTAAAAAATTAATTGTTCCAATTAAAAAACTAATTGCTACAATTTATTTTTGTGATTGTTTTTTGTTCCAATTAAATTAAATTTGTTGAATCAATTAAATTTTTAATTGATTATTTTTATACCCACCACCATAGAATGGTGATGGGGGTATAATAAGTTTGTCATTCCATTTGTAACACATCGAAATGTCGATTTCCGACTATATAAAGTATATATATTCTTGATCAGGGAGAAATTCTAAGACGATATAACCATGTCCGTTTGTCTGGCTGTCTGTTGTATTCACGCTACAGTCTTAAATAATGAAGCAATCGCGCTGAAATTTCGCACAAACTCGTCTTTTGTCTGCAGGCAGGTCAAGTTCCAAGATGGGCTGTATTGGTCCAGGTTTTGATATAGTCCCCATATAAACCGACCTCCCTAATTGGGGTCTTGGGCTTATAGAACTCGTAGTTTTTATCCAATTTGCCTGAAATTGGAAATCTAGAGGTATTTTCGGACCATAAAGAGGTGTGCCAAAAATGTGAGTATCGGTCTATGTTTTGGTATAGCCCCCATATAGACCGATCTCCCAATTTAACTTCTTGGGCTTCTAGAATCCTTAGTTTTTATCCAATTTACTTGAAATTGGAAATCTAGAGGTATTTTAGAACCATAAAGAGGTGTGCCAAAAATGGTGAGCATCGGTCCATGATTTGGTATGGTCCCCATATAAACCAAACTCCCGATTTGGGTTCTTGGTCTTATAGAAACCGTAGTTTTTATCCAATTTGCCTGAAATTGGAAATCTGGAGGTATTTTAGGATCATAAAGAGGTGTGTCGAAAATGGTGAGTATCGGTCCATGTTTTAGTATAGCCCTCATATAGACCGATCTCCCGATTTTACTTCTTGTGCTTCTAAAATCCAGTTTGCCTGAAATTGGAAATCAAATTTGAAATCAAATTTGATTTCATAGAATTTGGTCAAAATTTTAAGACGTAAGATTTTTTTTGGTGGTATCCTAGTAGTCATTTAAGGGTTACATTTCAGAATACATTTACTTTTATATGACTCTACCTCATTGCCCCGAGTAGGCCCAAGGCAGCCCGGCTAAGTTTCAGGCTCACTTAGACTATTCAGTCCATTGTGAGTAGGCCCAAAAAACAAGTGACGGTCGTATGTTAACTGCCAGTATTTTCCAGTTTCCAGGATATTCTGATGGATCTTAGAGGGTTTTATTCAAATCAAATAATGTGTTTAATATATTCAGTTACTAAGTATAAATTCTCAAGTACATTCACATTACATACATAGACAAAAAAAATATTTCTATTATACAATATAAATTTTAAAACCAACGAAGGTCACATTTAAAGATAACCCCTCAAATAAATTAGTTTTTATTTGTACTCAAAGGAAAAGCTTCAGAAATAAATTGTAACTTTGTGGCCATACAATGTCGTTTCGTATTAAAGTATTCCTTGTTCGTGAGTGTATATATGGTAATGGTCGTTATATAAAAATAACTTGTGTTCTAGATGGACACAAAGGACATTCAATTCCAGAAGCATTCTGATGGTATCTCTAATCAAATAGAAAAATCAAAAATATGAAATGCACACACACACACAGGCGTATACATACATACATTTGCACATGTAAAACTCGACAAATTTGCATAAACAACCAATGGAGAAAGCAAGTCGAAAAAAAGTATACAGAAAATACTTAAACCTTGTTTTATATAGGTGTGTAATTCAATGCATTCGTATTGGGCCAAATATCCTTTAAAGTAAACAAAGTGCATGTGTCCATACACAGAAGAGGCTAGAAAAATTCTTTTTTAATATAGATCTAAGGGGCGAACTTTCTTGGGGCCTATTCAATGAAATTAGCTAAAGGAATGTAATCCCGGAGAGTGAAAAACTTTGATAGAGGCATATCGATTTATAAATAAATAAATTTAAATTAATTTTTTTTTTTGGAAAAAATTGTAGTATTTCGGAAGTAACAACACCCATAGAAAAAAATGATGAACGGCGTGCACATTTCAAAACGATCTGTTCATGAAAGTGAATCAACACACATGTCAAACGGAGAACAGAAGGTGTCAATCTGACACCGATACAATTATACCAAGTGTTGACAAAACAACAACTAGCGTTCATGATCTAAAACGTAATGGTTACGAATTAAAAAAAAAAAAACACAATCAAAAAAGTTTTGCTGCCGTTACTTCGACCTGGACTGTCTGCTCCATACGCGTTAACATTCACCTTAGTACATTGGACCACTGACGGAGTTTCCATAAGAAAGTCTAACGAATATTTTAAGAAAGCCGTGAACGCCCGTGGACGAAACCGTGAACATTCTGTTTTGATTTTTCGTGAACGTTTCCAACATTTTCTAAAAATGGAAAATTTGAGGTTTCTATATTTCAAAAGTGTTTTTTTTTGGAAATATCGAGTATCGACACTTGCAGTTATTGCAACTTCGACTATTTGAGTTCTTAGTATAAGAAGATCTATAAATTATTTCCTCTTTCAATTCAAAATCGATTTTTCGATTCCGTCGTTAAAAGTCGCTTGGGCGAATCTATATCTCAAAAAAAAAATCACTTTCACAGAAAAAATATCATAAAAATGAAAAAGTATTCAATTTAGAAATTAATTTTTAATACAAAATAAAAGCCAGTCACAAAAATTAATTGAATTGATTATTGACTCATTTAGAAGTCTAACTTCATTGAAAAGTAAAGACAAAGTTTCATTAGCGAATAATTGATATAACGAATTATTCTAAGAAAATGTTAACAAGTTCAAATTGCAACAATAATATTTTTTTAACCAGATTGAAGAATATTCAATTATAAATTAATTGAATGAATTACTTTCGTAATTGAAACCAAAAAAATCACTCATTTCTATTTAGTCGATTATCGACTTTTGTAGCCATTGAAGTAGAATAGTCACCTATTAAAGTGGCTACAGACTAATGAGTTTAATTTCTCAGATTATTCAAAAAACTATTTTTTACTAAAACAATCTTTATATCAAATATAATTTTAATAAATTTTGGATAAATTTCATTCCTACTATATACTGTAGGTTTCGCAAAGGCCTTCCATAAAGCCCATTCAAAACTTTACCATCTCACCACTCTGGTTATAATGCAAGTATCAAACAATACCATAATAGCTTCTAAATAACAACGCATACGGGGGCATTTGGTGGATGGTATGGACGAAAGATAACGATGTGAATGTTTTGCCAATCCTGTTATTATGTCCTTTGTTGCATTTTCTCGTCTCGTTTTTGTTGTTGTTGTTGCAAAGAGCGAGATGGAACTAACCACATCACTTGATAACAACAATGGCATCCAAAGTAGTGCTTTGTTCAAATGAATGGATCTATGGGTTGTCTATGTAATTGCCAAGGAGATTTTTAAAAATGTCAGCACAACTCCAATTAGGAATGAATGGATTCATCGGGGTTTGTTGAGTAAATGTACAATGATGTCAGGCAAATTTTCAAAACTTGGATGAAATGATATTTAATTTTTTGATTTAATCTTTAAACTATTTAAAGAACCTGATTTTTGAATAGGTTATTTTTTAATATGTGGGATCAAAGAGAAAATTTTATATTTATAATGAAAATAGAATAACATAGCTTTTGGTATCTGTAAAATCATGTTGGGTCTGAATGTTTACTACAACTTGCACGCAGAGATATCAACACTTCAAAAATGTTTCAAGAGCATTTTATTTGTGGATGGGTAGCATGTTCTCTTCCCTTTTCATGGTAAAGGTTGTGATTTTAGAAATTGTTTATATCATAGATCAAGAAATATATTGACTTCAATTAACAATGATGTTGTTTGTTTGCTCTCCTTCTCCAAAGAGAATTTGAATAAATCATAAGCGCTATTGAGAGTAATATATGCTCTCTGTAGACTTTTAAGTTATAACAGTACTGCTAATCTTAGTTGAGACGTGTAAATAGGAATATATTTTATTTTTTGATCTATGTTTGCATTGTCTCCTCCGCTCTCATTCAATTTTAGATACACCAACTCTCGTTTTTCAAAGGTAATTTGAGGGAATTTTATACGCAATTTAGTGTAATATATGCGCTCTGTAGACTAATAACTTCACAGTTCACTTTGCCTGAGACGTATACATATACATACATATATTTTTTGGTCTGTGTTTACACTCTCTCCCATCCAGCTTTACAGATGATATTCGTGTATCATTATTTGTCCGTAGGGGCTTTAAAGTTCATAATATCATAAAATGATTTAAGATATTGCCTGTGTTGTTATGCCGTTTATTTTTTTATCTTGGAAAATATTTGCATTTGTTTATTTAAATTATGAAATGCTAATGTAAATGACAAAAATGAAAGACAGTGGTTTCATAGCACTAAGTGTATACCACAGGATTCTAAAATTTGATGTCATTTCTGATAGTTTTGCTTCTGAACAATAAAATTAAAAAATAATCAAAAACTAAAGCTTGCCTGTTTTGTTTTTGCACTAATGATCCATATTCAGACTCGACTTCAAGTATAAATTATGCTATGTTTCGATTAAAAGCGTCTTTAAAATAAAGGAATGGAAATCCTCCCCTATTATGAACGTTTTTTAAAAAGGTCAACAAGTTTGAAGAGGATTTTTTTAATTTTGATTGTTTTTAGTATTATTAAAGCCGTGTTGATTTTAGTAAAATAAAATATTCTTTCATGTAAAAATACCCAATTTTAAGTTGAATCACTTAACACAGCCGCATTAAGAAGTCAAACTTTAATAAAAAGGAAGGAGAAAGCTTCATTAGCGGATAATTGATATAACGAATTATTCTAAGAAAATTTTAACAAATTGTAATTTATTGTAATACAGTACAATTTCATGGATATTTATTTCATAGAGCCGAGAATGTCATAGTGAATATTATTATAACTGAGCTTTGCTCTTTATTGAGATCACAGTTCCCCGAAATAGCTCTTCTTTTTCCCTTTCCTTTCTCTTTTATTTCGCCAATTGGGGGAGACATTTCTAATGCTACTATGACATTAATGGTGAGTACGTATGGGTGTGTGTGTGAGTGTATTGTAGTCGCCTTTTGCTATAGGTATGGCTTCAAAAACACTTTCATCGGTTTTTCAAATTAAAAAATTTTCCGCAAGAATCACGGGATGGAGCGATGAATGACTCAATGTAAAGAAACTTGTATAACCTCATCCATATAATTTTTTTTATTATTAACGTAAATTCTGTGAAGTTATATGAATATGAGTTGACGATTCGTGGTTTTATGCCACTTCCTTTTATTTATTTTATATCCGCGTGACAGAAGGAAGAAAAACACGACTTTCTTCCGCATTCTTATTTCTGCTTTGTGGTATATGTTTCACATGGAAATGACTGTGATTATTATTCATATTATGCTTGTAATGTAAGTTCTATGGATTGTGTATTAAGTACCCTACATAATAGTCATACTTTTTTGTCTCACATGGACAATTGAAAAGTCGCCAGTCTGGCATAGTAAATTGCGGTTCTAGTAAAAAATTCTGTTGAATGGCAATAAATCAGTTTTATCATGTTTTTCTTATGGGAGTACATGCAAACAATCGGTTATGAAATACAATTTTGGCAAAATTTCCTATAGAAATACAATTTTGATAACATTTTCTATAGAAATAAAATTTTGACAAAATTTTCTATAGAAATGCAATTTTGACAAAATTTTCTATCGAAATAAAATTTTGACAATATTTTCTATAGAAAGAAAATGTTGACAAAATTGTCTATAGAAATAAAATTTTAACAAAATTTTCTATAGAAATAAAATTTTGACAAAATTATCTATAGAACTAAAAGTTTGGCATAATTTCATATAGCAATAAAAGTTTGACAAACTTTCCTATAGAAATAAAAATTTGACTAAATTTTCTATAGAAATAAAATTTTAACTAAATTTTCTACAGAAATAAAATTTGGACTAAATTTTCTATGAAAAAAAATGTTGACAGATTTTTCTATAGAAATAAAATATTGATACATTTTTTTATTAAAGTAAAATTTTGACAAAAATTTCTATAGAAATAAAATAGAAATACATTTTTGGCAAAATTTTCTATAACATAAAATTTCGACAAAATTTTCTATAGACATAAAATTTTGACAAAATTTTCTGTAGATATAAAATTTTGACAAAATTTTCTATAGATATAAAATTTTGACAAAATTTTCTATAGACATACATTTTTGACAAAATTTTCTATATGCATAAAATTTTGACAACATTTTTATAGAAATAAAATTTTGACAAAAATTTCTTTAGAAAAAAATTTTGATAAAATTTTCTATAAAAATAAAATTTTGACAAAATTTCCTATAGAAATAAAATTTTGACAAAAATTCCTATAGAAATAAAATTTTGACAAAATTTTCTATAGAAATAAAATTTTGACAAAATTTTCTATAGAATTAAAATGTTGACAATATTTTCTACAGAAATAAAATTTTGATAAAATATTCTATAGAAATACATTTTTGACAAAATTTTCTACAGAAATAAAATTTTGCCAAATTTTCCATAAAAACAAAATTTTGACAAAATTTTCTATAGAAATAAAGTTTTGACAAAATTTTCTATAGAAATAAAAATTTAACAAAATTTTCTATAGAAATAAAAATTTAACAAAATTTTCTATAGAAATAAAATTTTGACAAAATTTTATAGAAATAAAATTTTGACAAAATTTTATAGAAATAAAATTTTGACAAAATTTTCTATAGAAATAAAATTTTGACAAAATTTTCTATAGAAATAAAATTTTGACAAAAGTTTCTATAGAAATAAAATGTTGACAAAATTTTCTATAGAAATAAAATTTTGACAAAATTTTCTATAGAAATGAAATTTTGACAATATTTTCTACAGAAATAAAATTTTGATAAAATTTTCTATAGAAATACATTTTTGACAAAATTTGCTACAGAAATAAAATTTTGCCAAATTTTCTATAGAAACAAAATTTTGACAAAATTTTCTACTGAAATAAAATTTTAACAAAATTTTCTACAGAAATAAAATTTTGACGAAATTTTCTATAGAAATAAAATTTTGACAAAATCTTCTATAGAAATAAAGTTTTGACAAAATTTTCTATAGAAATAAAAATTTAACAAAATTTTCTAAAGAAATAAAAATTTAACAAAATTTTCTATAGAAATAAAAATTTAACAAAATTTTCTATAGAAATAAAATTTTGACAAAATTTTATAGAAATAGAAATAAAATTTTGACAAAATTTTCTATAGAAATAAAATTTTGACAAAATTGTCTATAGAATTAAAATGTCGACAAAATTTTCTATAGAAATAAAATTTTGACAAAATTTTCTATAGAAATAAAATTTTTGACAAAATTTTCTATAGAAATAAAATGTTGACAAAATTTTCTATAGAAATACATTTTTGACAAATATTTCTATAGACATACATTTTTGACAAAATTTTCTATAGACATAAAATTTTGCCAAATTTTATTTCTATAAATTTTGACAAAATTTTCTATAGCTATAACATTTTGAAAATATTTTAGAAAACATTTTTATTGATATAAATGTTTGGTAAAATTTTCGGGGGAAATAAAAATTTGACAGAACTTTCTATAGATATAAAATGTTGACAAAATTTTCTATAGAAATGAAATTTTGACAACATTTTTTATAGAAATCCATAGAAATAAAATTTGGAAAAATTTTCCATAGAAATAAAATTTTGACCAAATTTACTATAGACATAAAATGTTAATTATAAAAACCGTAGTACACGCAAAGAAAAAAAAACGTTTGGAAAACGTGTACCGAAAACGTTTTTCTTTTGTTAGAGTTTTTTGAATTGCTTCGAAATTTTTAAAACTTTTGTCGCCCAAAAAATTCTTTTCTTACAATTTTTTTTATTTTTTCAATAAAAAAAGTTATTTTTGAAACAACAACACAGTCCATTTCGTTTATATCAAACATTGTTCTTTTCCGACTTTAGGTCTTTAATAAGACACATTTTACAGTTCAAAATTTAATATAGTACAATGTAATGTTGAACACTCGGAATCTTCCGAACATATCTGCAATATATGTAAAAACAAAAAAAAACAAAAAAAAAACTTTGGTCGAAGCAGGGATCGAACCCACGACCCTTGGCATGCAAGTCGGACGTAGCAACCACTGCTCTACGGTGCCAAACTAAATGTTTGTTTCTGTTAAATAAACTTTGTTTATTCGGTTCGTGGGCGCCGCAATCTATGCTATATAAATATAACTTATATGGATAATTATCTATTGATGATCATAACAGGTACATAGCTCAGTGGTTAGTGTGTTGGCTTACAAAGTGCATGGTCCGCGGTTCGATTCTCCGTCCAGGCGAAAGGTAAAAAAAATTTAAAAATGTATGAAATCGTATAATTTCTTCTACATTGTTGGTATTACAGGAAAAGGTGTTAAGAACTAAAAAACCTCGTGGATGTGAGAAATATGTGAGGCAAAATGCAATTAGCAAGAAAACAATGTTTTTTTTTGAGTTAGTCTTTATGAAATTGTTTTTACATCCTGGAAAAGAATAAACGTTTATCACAAAAAGTATATACTTTTCGTCCAAATACACTTCCTTACAGCGAAAAGCAAATGAGAAACGAACCTTGTTTGTCTAAAATTTCGTTTGGGAGGAAAGAATTATTTTTTTTGCTTGTAGTGATCCCAATTTGAGAGTCAAATAAATTTTGATCTATATGTATATAGATCTAAATTTATTTGCACAGTGTGTAGTGATCCTTCGAGGCCAACATCTCAGATTTATTTTTCCGCGTTTTTTTTTTTTTCTTTACAATACATTTCACATTTATATGGCTGTATTTTGTATTTTATCTTCAAATTAGGAATAGCAAGTTTTTTGTCGTTTTATACGATACCCACACTCATTCTCTGTTGCGCTTTCATTTTTCCATGTAAATGGTTGCCTGGAGATGTGAGATTTTCGCTTTGAAACATCGTCGTCATCTTTACAGATTTGCTGCTTAGAATTTGATTTAAATGCGAGTAACTTATTTCTCCACCCATAAAGTACATTCAATCAAAAAAAACACGAAGAATTAATTGTGGGGAGTTTTGTTTTTAAGGTGGTGGTACTAGGAAGTATACAGTGCGGTATATACGGTGGAGTGAATTCAAGAGACTGTGAAATTTCAACAAAAATTGTATCCATAAGAACCTACTACCACCTGACCTGTAAGAGCAATTTACTATCCCCATGTTTGTGTCCAGCTGGTGAAGTTTTTTTGTTGGGGAACTCATCTCAGGAGAAATATGGAGAATACCGTGGGTAGGGCATCTTACTTCAAAATGCTCTGGGTGCAAAAGCCCAACACATTCCGATCCGTAGGTTTTGGTGTCCATTGTTCGCTAGAAATGAAGCGAGGAACATTCTTTTTAAGCAATTGAATCAATTAAAAAATTAATTATTTTTTGAAATCAAAATCAATTAAATTTTTAATTGAATTAATTTAAAAATTAATTGAAGTTTTAAGATAAAATCAATTAATTTTTTTAATCAAACATTTTTTATTATTAATTAAATCTGTGATTGACACTACCATTTTCGTGGATGAATACATTTCAATTAAAAAATTAAATGGGTCATTTAATTTCGTGATTGAATAATACATTTTTTTGTGTATACCGTTTGTGTGTCCCCTTGTTGAACGTGATGTAACACTGTCAAAAAATAGAAACAAAAGATTTATTACAATTTAAATGCTGGGCCATTGAGATTTTCCAGCCAAATGTAAGGCAACCACGCTTCATTTCCATTACGAATATTCTTATTTCTGATTAGAATATATCAAAATGCTTTTGTAAATCTATTAACCTGTCAGACAAGCGGGACAGAAATATAGCAATCTGAAATTTGTTATCATACATATCAGCCACTCTGTAGAATTAAATTTGTAATTTAGCTCGTTATGCCATAGAAAATATAATACATATAGATGAGCCATGGGTGTCAAACTATGTTTGACAGTTCCGAAGATTCAGAACAAACGAGGAAAATAAGAGCACGCTTACATTCTCGTTCGTTTTCCTTTTTGTAGTTTGCCAATATTACACAAAATGAGAACGTGTACGATGCACCAGAGGATTTATAAATAAATTAATATATTAAAAGTTCATATTTGATCAAAAAATTGTGATCAAAACCGCGAAAATACGAAATTTAATTTTGAGCAGCGTAAAGAGCAATTCCGAACAACACAAAAGCAAATGCACGAAAATTAATGTTTGGGACTGACTCTTTACGAAAACTTCAAAACGAAATGTCAGAAAATTAATTTTTGGAACTGACACATTTTTTTAAAAAAAGAGAATAGTGGATCATGCGTTAGGCTAATGAAATAGTGAGATTGATAAAAATCAGGAGCCTGATTAATATCGGGAGTGAGAGTAAAGGGTGATACGGTCAAAATTTGGTCAAGGGAAAACGCGTGTAAATCGGTGAAATCGTTTATTTAAAAAATCAAATTAAATTTCTATTTCAAGTTCAATTAGTATAAAATTCAGGAAAAATATTCAGTTAGGCTTTCGCTTTTCCAAATCCGAATTGCCGGGCCTCACGCTTGACACCTGCCATCAGATTTTGTACAGCCACCTTGTCCACCTTCTTCGCCGCAGAAAGCCACTTTGCCTTCAACTGCTGCTCGTCCTTAGCAGTTTTTTTGGTCTTCTTTAGGTTCCGCTTGACAATAGCCCAGTATTTCTCAATTGGGCGGAGCTCTGGCATGTTGGGAGGGTTCTTGTCCTTGGGAACCACCTGCACGTTGTTGGCGGCGTACCACTCCATGGCCTTTTTACCGTAATGGCAAGATGCCAAATCCGGCCAAAACAGTACGGAACAACCGTGTTTCTTCAGGAAAGGCAACAGACGTTTATTCAAACACTCTTTCACGTAAATTTCTTGGTTGACAGTCCCGGAAGCTATGAAAATGCTGCTTTTCAAGCCACGGGTACAGATGGCTTGCCAAACCAGATATTTCTTTGCGAAATTTGGCAGTTTTATGTGCTTGAAAATATCTGCTACCTTTCCCCTTCCTTTTGCCGTATAAAACTCCTGTCCCGGAAGCTGCTTGTAGTCGGCTTTGACGTAGGTTTCGTCGTCCATTACCACGCAGTCAAACTTCGTCAGCATCGTCGTGTACAGCCTCCGGGATCGCGCTTTGGCCGTCGTATTTTGTTTATCATCGCGATTTGGAGTCACTACCTTCTTGTAAGTCGATAGTCCGGCTCGTTTTTTGGCTCGATGTACGGTTGTAGACGATACACCCAGCTTATTTGCGGCATCTCGGAGAGAGAGGTTAGGGTTTCACTTAAAACTACTGGCAACTCTCTTTGTCGTCTCAGCGGCTTCCGGTTTTCGATTTCCCACCGATCCGGACTTCCTGGCTGTCGACAAACGTTCCCCAAACACTTTAATTAAATTTGTAACGGTTGATTTGGCAACTTTTAGCGAGTTTGCCAGCTTTGCGTGCGAGTAGCTCGGATTTTCGCGATGCGCGAGCAAAATGTTGATACGCTGCTCTTCTTGCTTGGACGGCATTTTGACAACTGAAGAGTGAATTCCAAAATCAAAATAGGAGCAACATTCTACACACACACACCTTCAAAATGAGGGGTGTTCAGGTTTTTTAAATGCAAAATTGAAAGAAATGCGTCAGGTTTATATTGACCAAATTTTGACCGCATCACCCTTTATTTTCGAGAGCGTGATTATCCATAAATATTACTCATACACACTCGTAACATAGAAGAGATTTTCGTGGTTCACGCTACCTTACTCATTTTTTTACTTTCGTCCCACTGTCCAATATGGCATTTTAAAGATTTGCATGATGGAAATATTGCCACTTTGTTACCAATTGAGAGCTAATTAGGCTTTTAATTATAATTGTATATAATTACAAGTATTGCGTCTTCTTATGATGTTGATTGTTTTCCTTTTCAAATCACGGAAAATAAAGGGCCTAGAACTTTGGAAAACTTTTTCTATTCATTGCTTTTGTTTTTTTTTGTTGTATATTTCAAGAACCAAGTTACCAGTAACAACCAATAGCGAAGATTGGTGAGATGTAGAGGAAAAGTAGATGGGAAGTAGATTTGAATATGAAATAAGTTTGTTTTAAACTTTTACTCATTGTTATTGTTGTTGTGACATTGCCTATTTTGTTAAATCGTGTAATTTTAATTTACTGTTGCCAATGGCTCCACCCTTCTCATTATAGTGTACTGCTAACGCTCATACCTCATCGCTTTAGCTACCCTTTATTTGGCATTCGTTGTACGTTTCAATGATTATTTAAACAAGGTTTGTATTTTACAGTGATTATGTACCATAAATGTCATTATATGAGGGTGGATGTTCGAAGCAAAAAGGGGTGGAGCTTTGTTTAACACCGAAATGGTGAAGTGTAAAATGCTTCTAAGAGTAACTTCAAAAAATATTTTAAATGTCTACCACATTTATACGAAATTCTAAATTTTTTTTATGAAAAATTTGAAATGTTTATTTTGTGAGGTTATTATGTACACTGAAACAAAGTCCGTAGTTAAACTAACACTGCATTTAACTTATTTTTATTGTCAAAAAATTATTTGTTTGTAGTTACACTTCATTTTTTTTCAAATTTTTGTCGTTTTTATACCCTCCACCACTTCCGAACGAAACAAGCTATCGACTTCAAACTTGGCACAAATAGTTGTTATTGGTGTAGGTCGGATGGTGTTGCCAATGGGCCATATCGGCCCACTCTTACGTATAGCCCACATATAAACGGACCTCCAGATTTGACTTGCGGAGTCTCTAAGAGTAGCATATTTCATCCGATCTGGCTGAAATTTGGTACATGGTGTTAGTATATGGTTTCTAGCAACCATGCAAAAATTGGTCCATATCGGTTCATAATTATATATGGCCCCCATATAAACCGATCTCCAGATTTGACCTCCGGACCCTCTTAGAGGAGCAAAATTCATCCGATCCGGTTGAAATTTGGTACGTGGTGTTAGTATATGGTCTCCAACAACCATGCAAGAATTGGTCCATATCGGTCCATAATTATATATAGCCCCCATATAAATCGATCCCCAGATTTGACCTCCGGAACCTCTTGGAGGAGCAAAATTCATCCGATTCGGTTGAAAATTGGTACACACAAAGAAAATTTCATTGAAATTGAGCCAACGAAATTTTTTCATTGATACAATGGAAAATTTTCATTAGGACAATGAAAACTTTCGTTAATAATACGAAACGTTTCATTGTTTAACAGAAAATTCATCATAATAATGAAAAAGTTCGTTATATTAACGAATTTGTTTCGTTGGCTCAATTTTAATGACAAATTTCGTTGATATAACGAAACTTTTTCTACCTGTGTACGTGGTATTAGTATATGGTATCTAATAACCATGCAAGAATTGGTCCATATCGGTCCATAATTATATATAGCACCCGAATAAACCGTTCCCCAGATTTGATCTCAGCAGCCTCTTGGAGGAGCAAAATTCATCCCATCCGGTTGAAATTTGGAACGTGATGTTAGTATATGGCCGCTAATACCATGCCAAAATTTGTCCATATCGGTCTATAGTTATTTATAGCCGATCCCCAATCACACAAAAATTGGTCCATATCGTTTCATAACAAAATAATCTATCAAAAATTTTATTTCTATAGACAATTTTGGCAAAATTTTATTTCTAAAGCAGATATTGTCAAAATTTTATTTCTATAGAAAATTTTGTCAAAATTTTATTTCTATAGAAATTTTTGTCTAAATTTTATTTCTATAGAAAATTTTGTCAAAATTTTATTTCTATAGAAAATTTTGTCAAAATTTTATTTCTATAGAAAAATTTGTCAAAATTTTATTTCTATAGTAATTTTGTCAAAATTTTATTTCTATAGAAAATTTTGTCAAAATTTTATTTTGACAAAATTTTATTTCTGTAGAAAATTTTGTCAAACTTAATTATATACGTATTTAATCGGACTTTTTTAGTTTAATATATACCACGGACAACCTTGCAATTCAGAAGACGGTGTTAGGAAGTTTTAAGATACCTTGCCATCGACAAGTGTAACCGCAATTCAAGTAATTCGATTGTGGATGACAGTCTTCAGTAGAAGTTTCTACGCAATTCATGGTGGAGGGTACATAAGTTTCGGCCTGGCCGAACTTACGGCCGTATATACTTGTTTAAATTTGTCTCAAACATTTTATGAACAAAACGTGGGTATAAAGTTGAATGACCGTACACATAAATTCAATATGAACTAACGCAAAAGAAACTTTTCGTACGGTTCCCGATAATAGTAAGAATGAACTACTGTGTGGTAAAAATGGTCATGATTTGGCATCAATGATTTTTTCTTTACTTTTCGTTCATTTTGTCTTCGATGGGAGTGTGTAAATTCTAGAATTGCATTTGAAAAGTACACCAGGGCATTCATATTTCCTGGTTTCAACAACGTTTTGTGGAAATCTCAAAATGTAGAGTACGATTTAGTTCATTTTTCCTATAAAAAAGTTCAATTTTTTCTGTGTAATGGGGGAGAAAAATTTATTTACATGTCGATAATGCAGCATTATATTTGGCGATGCACTTTGGTGTGAAACAGGGCCACAGTTCAGTAGGATCAAAAATGAGCACATTAGATGCTCAAGAAGACGAATCGATATACGAGGGCAGTTCGGAAATTTCTTAGCCTAGCACAAAAAGCACGGTATAAACAGAAAAAAGTTAAGTGTTTTGGAAACTCCTTATATGGAAACAGGTGTTCAAAAAAGACGCATCCGCACTTTTTTTCAATGGAAAAATTAGAAATGCGTGCTGTCATTAAATATTTACGTAAAAAAAGGTTTATCGGGAAGACCTTGAGGAAAACTATTTTAATCAAGGGATAGAATTGCTAGAAAAGCGTTGGACAAAGTGTATTGAAGTTTCAGGAGATTATATTAAAAAATAAAAATATTTTTGAAAAACTAACTATTCTCTTTCATTGATAGACTAAGAAGTTTCCGAACCGCCCTCGTATATCGATTCGTCTTCTTGAGCATCTAATGTGCTCATTTTTGATCCTACTGAACTGTGACCCTTTTTCACACCAAAGTGCATCTTTAAATATCTATCACATTAGGAATTGTCGACAGCATATTTCGCTATGCACGCACGGAAATCTAATCCCAAGAAAGAAAAAATCAATACGAGGGTTGCATTTTATATTTCGGGATTACAAATATTAATCATTGAAAATCGCGTTATAAAAAATATTCCCCATTACGATCTAAAGGGTGATACGGTCAAAATTTGGTCAATATAAACTTGACGTATTTCTTTCAATTTTGCATTTAAAAAACCTTAACACTCCTCATTTTGAAGGTGTGTGTGTGTAGAATGTTGCTCCTATTTTGATTTTGGAATTCACTCTTCAGTTGTCAAAATGCCGTCCAACCAAGAAGAGCAGCGTATCAAATTTTTCTCGCGCATCGCGAAAATCCGAGCTACTCGCACGCAAAGCTGGCAAACTCGCTAAAAGTTGCCAAATCAACCGTTACAAATGTAATTAAAGTGTTTGAAGAACGTTTGTCGACAGCCGGGAAGTCTGGATCGGGGGGAAATCGAAAACCGGAAGCCGCTGAGACGACAAAGAGAGTTGCCGGTAGTTTCAAGCGAAACCCTAACCTCTCTCTCCGAGATGCTGCAAATAAGCTGGGTGTATCGTCTACAACCGTGCATCGAGCCAAAAAACGAGCAGGACTATCGACTTACAAGAAGGTAGTGACTCCAAATCGCGATGATAAACAAAATACGACGGCCAAAGCGCGATCCCGGAGGCTGTACACGACGATGCTGACGAAGTTTGACTGCGTGGTAATGGACGACGAAACCTACGTCAAAGCCGACTACAAGCAGCTTCCGGGACAGGAGTTTTATACGGCAAAAGGAAGGGGAAATGTAGCAGATATTTTCAAGCACATAAAACTGTCAAAGTTCGCAAAGAAATATCTGGTTTGGCAAGCCATCTGTACCTGTGGCTTGAAAAGCAGCATTTTCATAGCTTCCGGGACTGTCAACCAAGAAATTTACGTGAAAGAGTGTTTGAATAAACGTCTGCTGCCTTTCCTGAAGAAACACGGTTGTTCCGTACTGTTTTGGCCGGATTTGGCATCTTGCCATTACGGTAAAAAGGCCATGGAGTGGTACGCCGCCAACAACGTGCAGGTGGTTCCCAAGGACAAAAACCCTCCCAACACGCCAGAGCTCCGCCCAATTGACAAAATAGCTATTGTCAAGCGGTACCTAAAGAAGACCAAAAAATTGCTAAGGACGAGCAGCAGTTCAAGGCAAACTGGCTTTCTGCGGCGAAGAAGGTGGACAAGGTGGCTGTACAAAATCTGATGGCAGGTGTCAAGCGTGAGGCCCGGCAATTCGGATTTGGAAAAGCGAATGCCTAACTGAATATTTTTCCTGAATTTTATACTAATTGAACTTGAAAAAGAAATTTAATTTGATTTTTTAAATAAACGATTTCACCGATTTACACGCGTTTTCCCTTGACCAAATTTTGACCGTAACACCCTTTATACGTTTTGCATTCCTTTGAGCTAATTATCAAAGCACTTCTTCAGAGTCGAAAAACGTTAACCTCTAATTCAGTTTTAATAAGTCATTCGGTGCCAAGTCGGAAATATACTGCGGATGACCCATCAAATCGATGTTTTGAGTGCTCAAAATGCAGTTGTTTGGGGCGGGAGCTCGTATTGTTGTGGTGAAGAGTGACCAGTCTTCGGCGGTTGGTTTTCCTGTATCACTCAGAATTTAATTTTCTGTGTTGGTAGTGGTACGATTGCGACAAATCCAGTTTTTCCGAAAAAAAACAGACGATCATTTTCTTGGAAGTGCGTGGTAGAGCGAATCGGGGTTTATTTTGGCCAAAGTTCGGCAAAGATAGCAATTATCGGCCGAAGCCGATTATTTTCCTTATTTTTTTATTATAGCATTATTATTATTACTTTCGGGATCACAAGCGTAAATCCACTATTCATCACCTGACACGATGTCATAGACGTATTTCGAAGCACCTCGATTGTATTTTTGAAGCATTTTTTTCATGCAATATTGTTGGTCCCACTAATGCCTAAGGTTGTCTCAATTTCACGATAGGTCACATGACGATCTTGCAATATTAGTTCGCGCACAGCATCAATGGTTTGCGGAACAACAAAGAAAGACATTCACGAAATTCTTCTTGGAGTGAACTTCGACCTCGGTTGATTTCACCATACCGCTGGTCCATGACGGAGCTCCATCGCCAAAAATTGAATAAAGTTAATCGATGCACTGTTGTTAAGTTGAAAGTTGTAAACAATAATCTTGTGAAAATGTTCACAATTTAATTCCATTTTTGAGATGATGTTGCTGTAAACAAAACAAATAGCGCTCGTATATCAAAACATTTTGAGTACGTATAACCTCAAAAATGTCAAGCTTTACGATAGGGCAAAATTTTAATCCTAACGATGCCCAATCCCTGGCAATCCTCGTACATTTTCAAAGAGGTCAGCTGAAAATTTACACCTTTAATTGGTAACGAGAACTCAATAGCCACGTGTGGTAATGGTGTGGGCTGCCGTTATGACCGATAATGGTCGCTGTATTCTTCGTCAAAATAAATGCCGAATACTCGTAATATCACAAAAAAGTCCATGGTCAGCCACAGACCATGGGCATTTCAACAGGACCCAGCACCATCGCATTCAGCCCGCATCAACCAGTAATGGCTTGAGAATCTATGGATCTCAATACATCTCAAGGCGGCGTTTCGCCGGTAATCGGTCAAAATACCGCAGGGCCACTGTCGTGCAGAGTGTGATGGATAGCCAATTCGAATAAATCTAAACTGTTTGCAAAATTTGACCAAAATTTTTATAGTATTTCCAAAATGTATTTTATTGCATTGCAGATCAGCTACCGTATTCTCCTGCTATCTATCCTTGGGAATATTCGTATAGTTCGGATTGTAAGAGAACTTTTTCTAAGAGCATATCACTTTCTAGCGTTCTCTTTGGAGTTTATTCGTATTGTTCGGATTTAAAGAGAACGCTCTAATGCCAAGCGGTCGAATTACTCCTAGTTCTAAAAATCTAAAGGGTGATACGGTCAAAATTTGGTCAAGGGAAAACGCGTGTAAATCGTTTATTTAAAAAATCAAATTAAATTCCTTTTTCAAGTTCAATTAGTATAAAATTCAGGAAAAATATTCAGTTAGGCTTTCGCTTTTCCAAATCCGAATTGCCGGGCCTCACGCTTGACATCTGCCATCAGATTTTGTACAGCCACCTTGTCCACCTTCTTCGTCGCAGAAAGCCAGTTTGCCTTGAACTGCTGCTCGTCCTTAGAAGTTTTTTTGGTCTTCTTTAGGTTCCGCTTGACAATAGCCCAGTATTTCTCAATTGGGCGGAGCTCTGGCGTGTTGGGAGGGTTCTTGTGCTTGGGAACCACCTGCACGTTGTTGGCGGCGTACCACTCCATGGCCTTTTTACCGTAATGGCAAGATGCCAAATCCGGCCAAAACAGTACGGAACAACCGTGTTTCTTCAGGAAAGGAAGCAGACGTTTATTCAAACACTCTTTCACGTAAATTTCTTGGTTGACAGTCCCGGAAGCTATGAAAATGCTGCTTTTCAAGCCACAGGTACAGATGGCTTGCCAAACCAGATATTTCTTTGCGAACTTTGACAGTTTTATGTCCTTGAAAATATCTGCTACCTTTCCCCTTCCTTTTGCCGTATAAAACTCCTGTCCCGGAAGCTGCTTGTAGTCGGCTTTGACGTAGGTTTCGTCGTCCATTACCACGCAGTCAAACTTCGTCAGCATCGTCGTGTTCAGCCTCCGGGATCGCGCTTTGGCCGTCGTATTTTGTTTATCGTCGTGATTTGGAGTCACTACCTTCTTGTAAGTCGATAGTCCGGCTCGTTTTTTGGCTCGATGCACGGTTGTAGACGATACACCCAGCTTATTTGCGGCATCTCGGAGAGAGAGGTTAGGGTTTCGCTTGAAACTACCGACAACTCTCTTTGTCGTCTCAGCGGCTTCCGGTTTTCGATTTCCCCCCGATCCAGACTTCCTGGCTGTCGACAAACGTTCTTTAATTCCAAACACTTTAATTACATTTGCAACGGTTGATTTGGCAACTCTTAGCGATTTTGCCAGCTTTGCGTGCGAGTAGCTCGGATTTTCGCGATGCGCGAGCAAAATTTTGATACGCTGCTCTTCTTGCTTGGACGGCATTTTGACAACTGAAGAGTGAATTCCAAAATCAAAATAGGAGCAACATTCTACACACACACACCTTCAAAATGAGGGGTGTTCAGGTTTTTTAAATGCAAAATTGAAAAAAATACGTCAAGTTTATATTGACCAAATTTTGACCGTATCACCCTTTATTGTGTTAATGCAGTTAAACTAGCACACTTACATATAAAATCTCTAGAACGTTGAGTACAAATCCACTCTTAAATAAATTAAGTTGAGATTTGAATTTTATGTATTTTCTTTTGCACACCGCTCATAATATCTGGTGAGAGATATTCTGCATGACACAATGTTCCTCTAATGAATGTCACCTCTATCGTTGAAGATCCCTTGCACCGACGAAAATATGAGATTTTGTCTTATAGTATAGGTAAAAATTAAAAAAGGAAAAAATAAAATCTTGTTGGTTGATTTTTTGGACAGTGTCCAGAAACCAAGGTTGGGCTTCTACAACAATTTTTCTCTTCCAAGGGCGAGATTCATTTCATTGCATCACTCAAAAAAAAATCATAAACAAATTATCCTATAGGCTAAATATTACATTACTCCGGTCCCCCGCATATATTACCCTAGTCACCTGGAATTTAAAACGAACCTTTGGTGTTTGAAATAATACAAGTTTTTTTTTTTAATTTTTAATTTTAAATTCACTTTTCATTTTTATTTTTTTGTTTTCCATCTCATCGTTTCGGTTAAACTTACATTAAAAAAAATTCACACACAAATATTCTACCAATCTCAAGAAATGTAAAATTTTATAAAAATGTATTTAGTAAACTATTGAAAAGTTAATTTATTTTAATTAACTAAGCAGGATTTGGAAATAAAATTTTACATTTGTTGAGATTAACAAGAACACATGTCAAACTTATATTATGAATAATTATTAAATACATTAACAAAAAAAAAAAATAATAATAATAATTGTACAGTGCAGAAATTTAACAAAAAAATGATATTTACAAAAAAATAATACACATTGAAATAACTTACATGGGCATGTATATGTATATTTATATTTAAGTATAATTACAATTATGAGTATCTAAGAAAGAAAGTAGAGCGATTTGTAAATTACGTATATTCTTCTTTTTTCAAAAAATGTATAAAGAATCCGCTAAGAAATGTACAAGTTTTTTTTCTATTCTAAAACTGTTTCTTCATTATATATACAAGAAATTTAAATACAAATAAATTAATAAGAAGGGGTTTGCAGATGTATTTTGTAATTGGATACTTAAGCTACTTCTAAATCTGATTCATCACCATCACTATAATTGGGATCTGGTTTAATATGCAGTTGCGTTACAAAATCTTCTGGGCTACATTTGAGATTAACAACGCCATTACCATTACTGGCCATTGATGTGGGTCCACCACATTGCTCTTCTTGCAGTTTTCGTAGACGTTCTTGTTCCTCACGCTTTTGTTTACGCCATTTTGCCCGGCGATTTTTAAACCAAACCTAAAATGAAACGAAAACAAATATAATTAATGATTAATTATCTGAATAAGAGAACAATTATCCATAAATAAATATTATTATTTTAAAAATTATTTTAATTATTGTCTTTATTAAAATAAATAAAGAAAAATTAATTAGTGAAGCCTTATATGCCCCCATATTCTAAAAATAATATTAAAATTACAACAATATTTAATTCTGTTTTAATTAGAGACATTTTTAATATAGTTGTTTTTTTTTTAATTTTTCTTAAATGTGGTAAATTTTGTATGAGTGCATTTGAATGACGGTTAGTACAATTCCTACTGTCCCCTTCTATTAGAGTATGGATTCCTACTGTCCCTATCTATTAGAGTCCAGATTTAAGAAAATGTGTAAATAAATTCTTGGAATGTTAAGAAATCAATTGCAACTGGCCACTAGCTTGACACAATTGGCTGGTAAGTTTATGGCTTCTGTAGTTTGGGATGTGGATAGAAAAGTTTTCATTGCCTACTTGGGAAAAGGAAGGACTATTAATCGCTACTACTATTTGACCAAGCGAAAAACAAAATCGTCAAAAAACGGCGGTTGCCACAGTTGGTAGAATTCAACCTAAAATTGTAGATTTTTTTACTGTTTGGTAGGTTGCAAATTATACCTCTCCAACTAAGAGGTACTTCACAAAATTTCTACAAAAATAAAATTTTGACAAAATTTTCTATAGAAATAAAATTTTGAAAACATTTTCTATTGAAATAAAATTTTGACAAAATTTTCTATAGAAATACAATTTTGACAAAATTTTCTATAGAAATAAAATTTTGGCAAAATTTTCTATAGAAATAAAATTTTGACAAAATTTTCTATAGAAATAAAATTTTGACAAAATTTTCTATAGAAATAAAATTTTGACAAAATTTTCTATAGAAATAAAATTTTGACAAATTTTATATATATATAAAATGTTGACAAAATTTTCTATAAAAATACAATTTTGGCAAAATTTTCTATAGAAATAAATTTTTGACAAAATTTTCTATAGAAATAAAATTTTGACAAAATTTTCTATAGAAATAAAATTTTGACAAAATTTTCTATAGAAATAAAATTTTGACAAAATTTTCTATAGAAGTAAAATTTTGACAAAATTTTCTATAGAAATAAAAATTTAACAAAATTTTTTATAGAAATAAAATTTTGACAAAATTTTATATAGAAATAAAATTTTGACAAAATTTTCTATAGAAATAAAATTTTGACAAAATTTTCTATAGAAATAAAATTTTGACAAAATTTTCTATAGAAATAAAATTTTGACAAAATTTTCTATAGAAATAAAATTTTGACAAAATTTTCTATAGAAATAAACTTTTAACAAAATTTTTTACAGAAAAAAAATTAATTATTTTTAAAAAAATTTCTTCAGTTTCAAAAAAAAAGTATTAACTTATTTATAACATGTTGCAATTAGGAAACTATTTTAGTTAAATTTTTCTAAAATAGACCTACATTTTCTTCCATGGTGGGTTCACTTTTTTTGGGTGTAGTTAAGTTTGATGGTTAAGAATATTTTGATAATGGTTTTTATTTTGGAATGTTACCTAAAAACTGATGAAATGTTTTACAAACCCTTTAAAATAAATCGGTACCGTATTCATTTAAGATTTAAAAAATGTAAAATTTCAATTATTCAATTTTTTTGTTTTCTTTAAAACCAACTTTATTTTTTAAAGTACTCATTCTTCTTTTTTTGCATTACTGATGTTTGTTTTAATTTTCCATCCATTTTTTAAATAATTTTTATAAAATATTTGGAAATTTTATTTTCATACGGTAAAAAAATGAGGTTTGGTTTCTACTCTCCATATTATAGTAGACAGGAACAGTAGGAATTCCAAAATTTTACCGTGATGTCTTGAATTTTGAAATTTGAAGGAAATGGATTTTTCTACGACTAATTTTTCTAACATTCATCCCCTCAATTTCCTCAAAAATTTCTAAATATTTGTTGTTTTTAATTTAGCCATACCCTGTTCTAGACACAAGTAAAATCTGTATTTTAGAAAGATATTCTTCTTTTAACATTTGCCATATTGTCTTAAGATTGTCTACAATGCAAAAAGAAGATCAAATGCTTCTTAGTCCTAATGCTTATACATCAGAAAGATATACAAAAAAATGAATGAATGAATGAATGAAGAATCAAAGTTGGCCAAAGCAAGCAATAAAAGACGGACGTAGAAAATAAAATAATACGTTTAAGGGAATTTCCATATTCCAATCAAAACACACCCAGAGATTGTTTCATCTCAATTTCGGTTAAAGTAAACTCGTAATATTGTTGAAAACATAAATCCTAGTAACGAATTGATATAAAAGTGAATAATAATATCGAAAATTATTATCTTTTCAAGACCAAAGGAGGGCAAGGGAAATCCAACGTATTATTTTAACAAATTTAGTCGATTTGCTAAATAAATATTTTTACAAAATTTTCAAGAGGGGTGAGGGTGAACAAAACCCTATACCTCAACCCTCTTTCCAGAGTCAACCATTTGCATTTGGATATGGAATATAATTTTCCAACACAATTTTCCCTTTACAGTCGTCTTCAGCAAGAATACTTTGCTTATTTCTTTTTGTTATTTTTGTAATGGATGATGATTTAAAATTTTTGGTTTGTGTGGGAATTTCTACCAACTGCTGCAAATGAAGTTTCCCTTTGTAGCTTTGATTGGTTTGTAGATTTGTTTGTTTGGAACATTTTATTGGTGGAAGAATTTTTTTTGTAGATGAGTATTTGGAAAAGGTCAATAATAGTTGTATGTATGTATAGAAATCTCAAATATAAAACTAAATACTATATTTTGCATTGCTATTTTAATTGTTATTATTTTTTTTCGTTTTGAAGAGTTTTTCATTTTTATTCTGTTCAGTTCACCTCGATGAATTTTTGGAAAAAACACAAAGTATACAAAACAAATTTAACTATGGGAGGGTTGTAGCAAATGCAAACTTGTTGAAATAATAATTGGAAAATAATAACAATAACATAATGGGAGAATAGCAAAAATAAAAATAATTGCTCAACCAATAATAACAACAATCGAAAATTATTGTCTAAACACAAGAGTATGCTTCATAGCAATTTGCCAACAAATGTTTATTATTTATAAGGCAATCACATAGATATATTCGAAGACAAAGGTATATCTAACTAATGGTAAATGGACAATTAGTATACAATTGTTAGCAGTTTATTTAAAGACATATAATAGAATAGAAACAGTGTTGAAGAAAAACATTAAACAAATAAAAAAAAATGTCTTAGAAAATCTTGAATTGATGATATATTGCTAATCTACATTTAAATTATTTATAAAAAGATTTTTTAGATTTCTATATAATCTTATGCTCCTAGATATTTATTTAGAATACTTATCAAATCAAATGAATTCTTTAATGTTTGGTTTCCTACTGTTCCTATCTATCATGTATAGTAGATGGAAACAGTAGGAATTACGCTGTTTTATAAACATTACAATTTAGAATAATCATAGAGTGATATGTTTCCATGGGTATAAATATTTCCTAGATATTTATTTATTGAACTTTATACTCACGTTTAGTTCATAAAATTTTTGAGACATATTTAAAAAAAGTATGGTTTCATTAAGCTGTGGAAAATTTCGATAAAAATAATAAAATTTAACTACAAGCAAATAAATTGTTTCCAATAAAAATAAGTTAAATTTAGCGTTAGTTTAACTACGGAAATTTTTTTCTGTGTAGTTTTAGTTAATTTGGAATAAAACGGACAGTCACTAAAACTAAACTCTAGTAATTTAAAGCGACAAATTTCAAGTAGAAAGCTCTCTTTACATTCGACCAATGCTCTCGTAATTTATAGCGACAAATAAACTCTCGTAATTTATAGCGACAAATTTCAAGTAGAAAGCTCTCTTTACATTCGACCAATGCGAATAAGCTCCTAAGAGAATTGTAGAAAGATAAGTGCTCTTTGATGATGTTCTCCTATAATCCGACTAAGCAAAACAGACCAATGAGAGATTGCTGTAGAGTCCCCAGAACTACGCGAACAAGCCCCAAGGTAGGGGAACCACTAGAGTACCTCAGAACCTTTCTAAGTTCAGCAAGGGGAACAAGTTCAAAGGAGAATGATTTCAAAGAATGTTTCATAATCTTAACAATACGCGATAGATAAAAAAACACTCTTTACATCCGAACCATGCTCCTAAGAGAATTGTAGAATACTCTCAGATGATGTTCTCCTTCTAATTTTTTCTACATTTCAGATTTTTTATGAAACATATAAAAAAACAAAGAGCTTATCATAGACTGTCCTCTGAAACTTTATAATAATTTAAGAAATAATTTAATTAGGATTTTGAAACATGACAATAAAACATTTTATTAAAATCCTCTAGAAATTCTTTTTTTATTTTAACGAATTGTCATCATTCTCCTTATAAAATAGAAAATGTGAAATGGTGAAAGTGGTAATAAAAAAAATTTTATATAACTTTATTGTTGCTAGGTAACCTTTGATGATATGCTAGGTCAAAGTTGCCAACATCGATGACACTTATTCCCAATATGATGCTTTAACCTTTTTAGCCCGAACATTGTTATCATCCGTCAGAGCAGGATAGCAAAGTGAGTTACAGTTTTTGGCATTTTTTAATCAACATTTCTATCGTGACATTTTAACAGTAATAATTGAGACAATTCATGCATTCATGCATGCATTCAAGCAATCAGCCAACCAGTCATCCATCCATTTAGTCATTCCAATTCTCCCAGACCATGTCTTGCCCATTCACACACACACACATATATACTCTATTGTCAGTTTGTATTTGCTATAAGGATATTTGAAATCTCAATAAAAGAGAGAGAGAGACAACGAACCAATGTGATTTCAAGGGGATTGTGAGAATTATAGAATAGTATAGAGAGTAGTAAAAATACATATACCATAGTATACATAGCCAACTCAAAGCTGTAAATATGTATGTTAGCAGTGTTTTGTTCATGGTATTTATATATTAAATCCATTGGTAGTTGGTAGTTACCTCACTCTCCAGAAAGCTACAATATTTTCCCAATGAGCATGGGGATTTTAATGCTCCTTCTCCAAAATATTTTGTTGAAGAATACCTCTTCTTCTTCTACTGTGTGTATCTTTTAAGCAGGTGTCTAAGCGAACGTTGATAGGTCCTTAGGCCATGTACACACACTTACTATGTGTGTATGTGAGTGTGTACACAGTACTTACTTTATATCACAAAAGCATCATCTGCATTACTTATGAGAGGAAGAGATGAGAGCTTATTTCACCTCTTGTTGCCCTCTATCTCTCTACACTCTCATACTGATACTACTACTACATAGTATAGAGGCTTTGTGCATTAATTATCCCAAAAAGCATTAGCTTTTGTTAATTATTTAAATGGATGGATGTTTGAGTCAATGTCTGAGTAATATACTCTATGTTATTATTCAGCAGCAGTAAAGTAAGCAGAAGGCAAAAGGGGTTTTGAAACGTACAATATAATCCGAAATGAATGCTGAGGGAATCTATAAAGCTAAGGTAGCAAATGATAATAATGCTCTGCTATAAAACCATGTTAGGCCCCTTCACTAAGAGGGGGAATAAATGTTATTTTCATGTGAATTTTTTTTTTTTTAACTAAAGAAGAGAATAAAATCTTCCATTTTACTTAATGATAATAAATTAGAAGGGTTTAGTGAAACACAAGTTGTCTAGGGAATTAAGATCATTTTTGCAAAAGTCGGTTGTACACTGAAATAAAAGTTTTCTTTGTCGAAAATTGGCAACAAATTGCCGATTAGCCGGTCTTTGGCTTTTGTATAATGGAGTATTTTGCAAGGCGTAAATACTAAAAAATGCCGTCCGCTGTATTACAGGGAATTACCATCAAATGAGAAATATTTTTCTACTTTGTCCAATATTGCCTGCAAGTTAGACATGGCCAGAATTGTATCACTGATGTTTTCTGATTTAATTACGATATTAATTGATCCAATTAATTTTTTAATTGAAAGTGCTTCAATTATGAAAATGATTAGTATTAATAACAGACATAATTAGAAATAAAAACTATATTATTAAAAAATTAATTTGATTTCCTTGACATTTTCCATGAATTTTTTATTGATTCAATTAAAAATGTAATTTAAGTTTGGTCGCAAACCTCAGCTAATTTTTTTAATTTATGCAATCAATTATTTGTTGATTCAATTAAAAATGTGATTTAATTGCGACCAAACTTAAATCACATTTTTAATTGAATTGAATTAATTGAAAACCTCAGTTAATTTTTTAATTGATGCAATCAATTATTTGTTGGATTTGTATTTATTTATTAATAAATACCAGCTAGTATTCTTAGAAATATATAACGTTTTAAAATTTTCCTTATTCCAAATTATTAAATATTATAGGTGAAGGTCGTGGCAACCAGTGCTGATGTTATTTTTTTAAATAAATGAATAAAATACAATTTTTTAAATTATTTCGCCTTTAAATAAAATAATTTTCTTGTAATTTCAGTCAAATTTCTTTGGATTTGAACAAAAATGTAACGAATCATTCATAAATTTTTCAATTATGGTATTACTTGGAAATATTATTTTATCTAATTAAACTATTATTATTTAACTAAAACATTATTATTATTTGGATGGTTAATTTATTAATTAAAAACTTAACAATGTTCAATAATTTTATTTTAATTTGATCTAAACATTATTTGTATCAGTTAATGTTTCAACTTCAATTAACTTTTTAATGATTTTTTTAAATTCTTATTCTAATTAATTTATGTTTTTTAATAACAATTCATGTCATTCAAAATATAAGCATTTCCCATCTAAAAATTGTAAGGCCTATAAAAAACAAATACAAAAATCTTTAAAAGTTTAAATATAACCTAAATTTATTCCTAAAAATGTTCTTGGTCATCTGATGGTCATCGATAATTTTGCTCATACTCTCTACAATGGTCTGCTACAGGCTAGCAAGTAAAATTTAAGCATCATCAAAAATTATAAATTCAATTTTTCCCCCATTTCATAGCGCCTCTAAACTCTGCCCGGGTTGTGTATTACCATCAATTCAACTGGACAACGATGGTACAATGGATTGGATGGATGGATGGATTAAAAACTAAATGCTTACATATGGATGGCTAAAAACATACAAAACTGAACTCTAAATGCTCGCTAGTCTATGATGGTATTCTCTGGTACTCAAGCCCTAGGGAAAATTCCTATGTACATATATATGCATATACATCGAGTAAAGGCCAAGCCATTTCGAAAAGATGAAAATTCCAAGCAAATATTGTTCGAAATTTTTTTCGAGAACAGGGAGGCGATGGAGGCAGCTGGGTTAAATATAATTCCCCGAAATGTAATGGTTGCTTGCAATATAACCAAGTGCATAAGTCATACATATATGGACAGTATGATATGGGTGGACTGCTGCACTATCATCCTTTGGATTGAATTGAAAATGTGGGAATGGTATGGGATCAACATTAGAGAGGTAAGTAAGTAAAATTGGTTATTTGCATATATAACAATGTATGGGTGCTTTGGGTATGGTGTTGCTATCCATCCCCCCACCCCCAGAAAAATTTTGCGCTTCGTTAATCCCAGCTGCTGTCATTTGATTACTTTGGCCGTGTATTTTAGCTTTGGCTATGGTGATATGCAAACTGCAAACTTTCCAAAAACATTGTACTACAAAAGTCCCCATCAACAAAATTAAACCAAACAATGCTAATTACCGCCTTTTTGTGGAGCTAAATGATGACGACGTCCATAGAATGTGGTCCCTCAAATGTGGTTATGACTCTTGAGAAATGAAAGGAAATGAAATTTTGCTTTCATCCACCATAAGAGAATGCCATTGCTTGAATTTAAATTTAAAATATGGCATAGAGATGTGATTATGTTTTGTTTTTTTTTTTATCCTCAAAGAAGTTATAGCCTATTTGATATGACCAAAATATATAAAATCCATTAGGAATAATTAGAGACTGGAAATATGGTTGGATTAAATTCATTTTATTAGAGGTCTGCATCGAATAACTTTTCACTACATGTATGCAATTCGCTGTCGAATATAGTACATACACTGACTTTCTCTCAGAGCGCAAGTAATGAAGTGAAGAGAACACTTGCTTGTCAAATACCACCAAGTATTTATCCGAAACAATATGTGTTCCGAAAAAAGGAACAATAAAAATGTAAGTACTTGAGAAAAAGTACAGCATATATTCTCTTCACTTCACGTGGTACCACAAGTATTTCTCAGTTATGTGCGAAGCAACATTTTACATTATTATTTATCATAGATATGTATGTATGTCACATATTTCATATATTTATGTATGTCACACCCAAAACATATATTATGGAGAGTAACTGTTTTTTTGTATTTCTGAAACTGCACGTGGTACATGGAGTACTCTATGAAGTTTTGTTCTCGCAACATACTCGGTGTGATCACTCTGAGTACACTTCAATAACAGAGAAAGAGGAATATGTGTTTGTTGATAGTGAAGACATCAGAGTAGCAACAAGAAGTTACTCGTGGCTTCTGGTGTTCATCAAAATGTGTACCAATTGTTTTGCAACTCTCTAAAATAGATGTACTCATTTAGCAAGTACACGTGTACTCTGCATTTACAAATGGAATTGTGCAGACCTCTACATTTTATGCCCGCTAACAAATTTGTTCCTCCTAATAGATTTTGTTTTTGGCCAACTAAATTGGTTTTTGTGGAATGTAGGTTTTAAGATGTAACTGTACAAGATTTTCATGGACAGTTTGTATTTTTTTAATGTATATAAAAATTAAGACGCGATTTTTGAAATTTGTACAAATTGTTAAAAAGTTTTATGCTTAGAGTTCTTAAAAAATGATTAAAATTTTCTTTGAAATACTGGGAAAAATAAATAAAATATTCAAAAAACCTCGAGCTTGAAAAAACATTAATTTATTATTCTTAAAAAATTCTAGAATATGTACATGCAATAATTACGTTTTAGGAAAGTTTCTATAATTTTAATAATTCTTTGAGTATGTTAGTTAATTTAACTAAAACCAAGGGAAAATCATACACAAATGAAGAATTAGAATTAACTAAATTCATGTCTCTCACAAAATAGTTCAGAATTTCTTAAAATTTGGAAATTTTACCAATAGTACACATATATCGAACTTCCTATTACACTAAAGACATTTTTGCAATTTTGAATTGAAATTTTTTCGTCAAACTACAAAATAATAACCCAGCAAAAAAATTTGGAAAAGTTTGGAAGAAAGGCACAACTTTAAAAGCACTCCCAGAGGATGCACTCCCAATGATGTTCTTTATATTAACTACCCAGGAAGTTCTTTTCATTCAATTTTTTATAACATGCTTTTTTCATATTTTTAATGGGTAATTTTAATTTTTTTTGTTTTAAATAGGTTAAAAACAGAGTAAGAATTCATAAAATGGTACAAATCATTTAAATTTTGTTGAAAAAAATTCTAAATCCAATCTGAAAAAATTGTGAATTTTTGAAAATTTTTGAGGTCAAACGTTTCAGACAAGCGTTAAAACCATTAAACATTATAAAAAATTATAAAAATTATTTAGTTGCCAAAATATCACAGAATTTTTTAATTTACATCCAAAACATTGAATTCGGATCACACCTAAAGAAATGGTGCAAATTCAGTGAACGGCTGTTGAAATGGAGGACTTCCCTCCTATGACAAGCCCATGTTAAATTCATCGCTTCTGCGTCAATTTTGCACCACTTCCGAATCCAAAAAGAACATTTTCATTACATTTTTGGCGACGCTTTTTTTGCTGGGAATTTTGTCTAATAAATTTTCTTGAATTTGTGGAAAATTATTTACTTATTTTTATGAAATCGGCGTGATATCTGCGTTTCTAATACAGTTTAGTTACACTTTTCTAAAATTATAAAAAATTTTCTTTCCCAGTGGGTTCACTGTTTTTCAATGTAAAGATCTAACTGAAATACATTTCCGTAGCCTATAAAATGAATGGAAATTTTGGCAAATGAGTTTAGTAATTATTTCCGAAATAGAAAATATCAATATCAAATTTTCAATCCACTAAATTTTTTATTTGTTGTCATATTCCCTAACCATAAGATTTTCCTTATTTAAGTATCCATGCATAATTGTTTGTGTGTGTGTGTACACATTGTGTTTATTCCATAACAAAATCCTCTTTACGTAAGATCCTATCTCTCTCGGTTTTTTTTTTTGCTATCTTGATATAAGGATAAAAGGATGTTTGTTGGTGGTCTCTTACTCCCACCAAAAAAGAAAAAAAATCGTCCATATGAATTTGCAAGTTAGCTTCAGAACTTGCACTGTCCCCATTCTCGCTTGTTGGTTGTTGGCTTCGGTTTGTTATAGGCTTCAGCATAACATGCTGTTAATTAAAAATCAACCGCTTCCGGGATGTTTGTTTTATGGATTTTATGCCGCCACCGATATTAGACACGATAACATTCAAGAATAACGACGACTTGTGGCTGTGGATTGGTATGGATATCATGAAATCTCTGCCCAACCCTCTGTTCATATCAGGATGGGAAAAAACAAATATACATCAGCGTTTTATAAGCTTTAACTGGATCTGGATATGGGTTATCACAACGCCATGCTGCCACGCCATCATCACCATTTTGGTACCGCTAGCTAAAGACCGCAAAAAAATACCCGTCAAAGGGATGGACACACATATGTGAGAGAGGTTTTATAAATTCTCGAGTAATTTTTAACAACAACAGCTATATTCATGGTTTGGCTAAGAGCTTTAGTGGAGATGGAGCCAGTGTTGCCAACTCCCCAAGGCCAAAAAGCACCAAAAATATATTATAAATTCTAACATACCACCTTCCACCACAAAATCGAAAATTAAATGCTCTACTAAAAAAAAAAAAATAAAAAAAAAAACTTCCGAAGATGTACCTTTTGTGAATTGAATTTTAAGACGTTAAGGTGGGTATTAAGATCGAGTTTAGCTGCTAAAATAGTCATTTTTTGACAATTACAATTTCTTTAATAATTCATTTTAAGGAATACAAACTTTGTGAAAATTTGCTTTTGTCTATTCCCCATCAAGTTATAATAAAATTTGCAGCAAATATGCATAATTTTATGCCTTTTTTACTGATATAGTTTTCACTTTAGCGGAAAAACTCGAACATAGTACTCACCATTATGAACCGCTATTCAAGTATACACTTTGATCAGTTTTAATGCTTTCGTCCAATTCATTTTGATCAGTGATGTTTTTCAACTTTCAAAATATTAATATATGGAAGGAGTCTATTAATATATGGAAGGAGTCTTATTTCAGTTGTGCGTGCTTTTGTGAATTTAATACAAACGTTTTTAATGACATCTTTGCCAAATTCGAAAATTCGACACTCATCGCTCGACTTTCCTACAGAATACCCTAAATAACAATATTAATTAAAAAATAATCAATACCAACTTCATAACAATCAAATTCTATATTTGGCAATAAATTTGAGTTTCTTCGGCTCTTGAAAGTCTAATCAAAATTTTTGTATCAATTAAACTTAATACTGTTCAAAATAAAAAAAGCACCAAAAGCACTAAATGAAAATGCCAGAAAGCACCAAGTTGGTGCTTTTTTTGAAAAGGCACCAAAAAGGCAATTTGGTGCTTTTTAGAAATCAAAAAGCACTAAATTTGGTGCTAAAAGCACCAAATTGGCAACACTGGATGGAGCGAAGGAAAAAAACATGTATGCTCTCTTATACAACTTATATTCATTGGTTGTTCCCATCCGTAGGTATATGTAAAGTGTTTGTTGAGTTATTGAGATTTTTTACTTAAAAACTTATGAAAGCCAAAAAAGAATCTTCTACAAAGAATTCATGATTTTCTCGGGCTTCCCAAAACCATGGAATTTCTTTTTGTGATTTCTAAAAGGGGTTTCACCACCAAACGGTTATGGTGTACATTAACACAAATAAAATTTAATTTTTCGCTTTATCCCGTATTAGTTTAACTATACCGTACATATATTAAGATGTGGAAAATTATGGGATTATTAGAATGAAATGGTTGTAATAAAATCATTCTCTCCCAATAACACTGACCTCCCAGTGTTTAATTCTAGTGTTTCGGGGCATTTAGCGTTTGTTTATTCACCAAATGTTGATTAAAATTAAATTTTTTATAAGCTTACTAAATACATATATGGCTAACTACTTATGTGTGTGTGTGTGTATGAGCCATACACCAAGTGGTTAACCTATATGACCATAAATGGCTTTAATGGCTTAATATATATATTGACCAAAACCTATATATCAAAGGGAATGGTGTTGATTATCACGCGTTTTTGTTTTCCTCTCCAATAGGTTATTTCGCGCTCTCTCGCTCTCATTGTATGAATTACAAAATTAGTTGAAGCGTTAAATGATATTAAAATTAAAATTTTCCAATGTTTGTTTTTTTTTTGTGTTTTGAAAGTGAAAAGTTTTTATTGTTCTTTTACCATAATCAAGTACAGAGAGTTTTTATTGTTTAATAATTAAGTATGCGCGCGAAAATATTTATACAATTAAGACCCAAAATCCGCGTTATATTGGTTGTAATATTAGCAAATGTGTTACACACACGCTAACACATATGATGTTCTGTTATATGTATTCATACACACACACATATTATTCATATTTATTTTTTGTATATGTTTTTATAAACATGGTTGAATCTATATGTATTACATTTGGTTAGTATGTTTAAATAGAACCAAAAGAAATTAATGACTACACTGATTGACATTTAAGTTTCAGAAAAATATTCTCTATGATCTCATATATATTTGCTCTACTGTAATTTTGTGTTTCTCAAGACTGAGAAAGCTCTCACAATCATGTTTAATATACTTCTCTTCGTGAGAGATAGTTCATAGATAGTTTATCACTCCCTGTTAAACGTAATTTAACACTTTTGATACTGTAAGACGGTAGGGAACGTCTCTGTCAAACTAAGTTCCGATAATGAAAATAAACGAAGAGAATTGGGGGAATTCTAAATTCTCTTTGATTTCTGTGTCCAAAAATTTTCGATTTTATCTCCAATTTGAACACTTTTAACACCCAAAAAAAAGTGAACCCACCGTGGAAGAAAATGTAGGTTTATTTTAGAAAATTTTAACTAAAATAGTTTTCTAATTGCAACATGTTACAAATAAATTAATACTTTTTGTCAAATTGAAGAAATTTTTTCAAAAATAATTAATTTTTTTCTGTTATTTAAGAAAATTTCATATGTTGAAAGAAAAAATTGGATTTAAAAATTGTTAAAATGTCTTTAGCGCTGTACGAAGTTCGACACTGGTGCAATTTTAGTAAAATTTACTCATTTGAGAGACTTATGAACACAATTTAAGCAAACTTCTGTCATTTTAGGAAAATATGAACTATTTTATTTTTTAGTAAAATTGTGCACTATATTTGTATACAACTTTTTTTTTTTTTTAGTTCACGTCATTAAAGTTAGCAATAAATTATTCATGAACTAAAATAAAGTTCAGTTGGCATTAGAGCGCCTTTTTTCTGGGTGAATGTCCCAGATAATTTGTATAAAAAAAACAAAAGTTTCCATTTGAGGAAAATTTTCTAAATTAATTATGGAAAAATTTCGATCATTATTTTTATCAAATAAAAATTGGGAAATATTGTCCTTATGAAAAGCACAACACGAAATGAGAGAGGCGCGTGCCATTTTTTGTAAGTAAGTAGTACTTTGCAATTGAAGAATCCTTAACCCAAGAAAGCTAACCCTACTGGAAGGTACAGAGAAGATAACAACTATACGTCTGTGGATCGTGTCATCGTTTATTTTCACAGCGACCATATTTGTGGAACATATTTAAAAATGTTTGTATTTTCATAATTTTTTTTATAAATCCTTACACTGAAAGAAGAATTTTCTTTACTGAGGAACGACATTTTAGACAAGCAAAGTTTTCTTTTGATACTAAGAAAATTTCTTTAAAAACAAATAAAAAAGTTTAGAAACAATCGTTGAATCTCTTATCATAAATTCGCGGTTATTTGCTCTTAAAAAAAAATACTGTATAAGAAAGGAGAATTTCGTTTGTTTAAAATTTCGTTCGGGAAGAAAGTATTTTTTTTTTTGGTTGTAGCATTTAAAAACATTTTTCGATCAACTTTTATTTATTGTGTAACAAAAAACCCAACGTTTTGCAAAAACTCTTCTCTTTTGAGAGAGAGAGAGCGAAAAGTTAAAAAGACATATGTCTCTCAGACTTAGGTTAGCTGTTGAGGGTTAAGTGTAATTTTTAGCAAAATCTCTGCTGTGTACATCGAAGATTTGCTCTTCAAACTGTGAGACGTATTGTAGAGTGCAACTACTGGAGTGAGAGAATAATAATGTAGTGAGAATGAGATTGACGAGAAATTGTTAGGTTAATTCTGAAGCTCTTGGTATATAAGATATTTGACCACCAAGTTTAACAGCGTAGATATTTGGGAGATTAGGTAGTATGAGAAAAGTTTTACAGTATTAGAGGAATGGTAGAAGTTTTTGTTGGTATGCTCAACTTTTGAGCTACAGAGAACAAAAGGAGGTTTTTCAGCCAAGAGGGATACACATCTCTTAGCTTTTGGTTATTTATTTAGAAACGGATTAAAAAATGAATTAAAAAGCCGAATTTTAGGGCTTTTTATGTTAATTCAAATTTTGGTAGACAAAAAAGATTTTTTTTTATAAAAACAAGAAATGAAAAAATTATACTGTCAACTCTGAGGCGAGGGATATTACATCTTCTCCCTTCGGGGATGTGCTTAGAACATATTTCGATGCAATTTTACTTTGCAAATAGCCTAATTGATTATTATTCATAATTAATAATTGATATGATATTTTTAGTGATTGAAAACATTTCTGACAACTTAAAAAACTAGCAACAGATCTTCTACATTCTTCACCATTTGTTGGTTTGCTATATCTTCCCACATGAAATTGCGCAATTCCATTTTCTATTCCCCTTTTTACAAATTCTATTCTCACCATCACTTGTTCTCTTCAATAATATTTATCTATTAGTCTACTTATAAATTTAATAAAAACATTAACAGCAGTTCTAAACTTTGTGTTCTACCCCACAGGATGTTTTCAATTATAAAATTGTGTTAGTTTAAGGCCACCAACTTCAATCCAATCCAAAGACGATGAGATGATTTTAAAGAGACTAAAAGGCTCAATTTAATGTTTACTTAACGATACGTCATACGTCATGCTACCTTAGACCCTGTTGGCCCGTAAGCATAGCAGAAACACTTGTAAAAGTCCTGGCAAATGGCACAAGTGTTTTTGTAGCAAGTATATTAGCGAGAGTGTGTGAAAATGCTGCAATTGGGGGTTGATTATTAACTTTCATCAATTGGTAGTAGCTCTTGTGATATAGTGTTCCTTGGAATGTGGGGAGGAAAAATCAAAAAGGACTTTATTGGACCTTGTTATGATGGCCTTTTTTCTGTTGATTCGATGATGTTGCGAACGTTTGCTTGAATGGATGGCTGACTGTTGGCTGGCTGTTTGTTGAAAGCTTTTAACGCCCTCAAGCACTTAACACAATCATCGAAATGAAAATATACTTAGGCTGGAAATTTTTCTTTGGGTGATTTTTATCATGAACTCACACACACACACACACACGCACAAACCCATATGTTTTGATTACATATAAAATCTGCTGATTCCACATCATTGCCATTTAATTTTGATTTAATTTACACAAAATAAACAGAAGTATTAACTCGAAACGATATTGTCAGAGATGCCAAGACAATAGCATAAGGGATTTCAATCATATTAATAAATTTTAAAGGTTTTACACACCGAGAAACAACTATTTATATTTTGATTAAATCTTGTTAGAAAAGATTCCTACTGATACCATAAGCTGAGACATTGAAATGGGTAATAATGTTTAATTTTCATTGATGAAAAATTGGGCAAACATTTTGTAATTACTATAAAATTAATGGAAAACATCATATTGCTGGTGAAAAGTCAAATTAGAAAAAAGAAAATATTTTTTCTTCAGTTGATAAGTGACAATCATTTGCTTAAATATGATAAGAAACGAGATTCCTACTGATCCTATCTATTAGACATTAATTAAAAAAGGCATTTTTGATTTTTTTTTTCTGATTTCCACTGTTAAAAAATGTGCATTAATTTTAAAATTTCCCTTGATAAACTGTTTAGCGACAATGGTGATATACGAGATTCCTACTGATACCATCTATTACATATTAAAGTAAGTGCACATTATTGATTTTCGCTGTTAAAAAATTAGCGTGAATTTTGAATTTTTTTACACGTTTAAAATAAAATTCTATGGAGGTTTTTAATATCATTTTGCGTAAAGCCAAATTTCATTTAAAGTGAATTACTTCGGACTAGATTCCTACTGTCCCCTCCTACTATATATGAAAATTTACTTAGAAATTTCAATAAATTAGTATGGTTTTCAGCTAATAAACAATGTAGTTTTGTTATTACTTTTACGACTACATGAATGCTCCTTTCTCTTCAGAATCAATAACTATCACAATAATTTGTACCATAAAGAAAATCTACGATTTTATATTTTGGATGTCTTTTAAATACAAATAGGAAATAATGACTCACATTACTTATATTTAACAGGAGAAATATGGAAGCTGATAGCTGGTATAAACTTTATCGGACGAAATTCCTACTATTCCCTACTACTACTCTCAACTTCCCAGCAAAAAAAGCGTCGCCAAAAAAGTAATGAAAATGTTCTTTTTGGATCCGGAAGTGGTGCAAAATTGTCGCAGAAGCGATGAATTTAACATGGGCTTGTCATAGGACGGAAGTCCTCCTTTTCAACAGCCGTTGCACTGAATTTGCATCACTTCTTTAGGTGTGATCCGAATTCAATGTTTTGGATTCAAATAAACAAATTCTGTTATATTTTGCCAAATAAATAATTTTTATAATTTTTTTATAATTTTAATGGAAACGTTTGACTGCAAATATTTTCAAAAATTCACAGTTTTTTCAGATTGGAATTAGTATTTTTTTCGACAAAATTTAAATGATTTCTACCATTTTATGAATTCTTACTCTGTTTTTAACCTATTTGAAACAAAAAAAGTTAAAATTAACCATTAAAAGTATGAAAATACCAAGTTATAAAAAATTAAATTAAAAGAACTTCCTGGGTAGTTAAAATAAAGAACATCATTGGGAGTGCATCTTCTGGAAGTGCTTTTAAAGTTGTGCCTATGGAAGAACTTCCAAATTTTTTGCTGGGTTTTAAAAGACCTACGATTATAAATATATAACCAAAAGCATTCCTGTTGTGAACAAGAAGATTAAGAAATATTCTAATGCAGATAAATATGGAAACTGATAATTGGGATAAGAAAATTATTGGACAAAATTCCTACTGCCCTCTACTACTATGTCTGAATTTTTAAAGGTCCTTTGATTAAGATTCTACAATCGACGATTATAATGACGTCTGCAGTTTTTAGTCTATATTTTTTCCATAGCAACATTAAGAAATACTCGAACGAAAATAAATAAACTGATGGTTGGGATGAACATTGACGGACAAAATTCCTATTGTACCCTACTACTATATCCCAACTTTTAAAATATAATGTTCTAATTTTCTTCTTGTTCCCAATTGAATATATAGGTAGGGTAACACAATAAACAACAATGTTGCAATTGATATGCCATAAACTTCATTCAAAAATTTATCCAATTCTAATATTTCATTCTTTCAATAATCCGGCACCGATAAATTTTTTTGTTACGTCTAGAAAAACAAAAAATATGTTTACTAATTGGTCTTAGGACCACCCATAAAATAATGTCGTTCGCCTTTTTTTGATGCCCTATTTTTTTTCAAGTGTTTGGTTTCTATAGAAAATCCTTTACAGTTTTATTTCAAACGCAGAAACTCTTAATTGTTCTTTTTGTTATGGGGCTTAGTATTTCGCCTTTGTCGGTCTATTCTAAGCCCTAAACGTGTGCTAATAGTTTCCTAACACAATCCTTCCAAATCTTTATGTTAAAGGTCATAATAATAATATGAAGACATGAATGTGCATTTTTTACCCCAATTGAATCACTCTTTTTTTCCTGGAGGCGTTGTTGTTTGATATTTTGGAGGCTTCTTAGGCCACACAATCACTTCACAACAATTTGTCCTTTTGTAATGACTTAACAAAGAGTTTTGTATTAGGGGTTTTGAGCATGTTTGGTAGTGAGGGAATGTTGCCTCTTCTACACAAGTATGTGTGTGTTCTTCAGACTACAGAGTCATTGTTATTGTTACCTTAATAGTCCAAAACAATGTTATAGCTAGCTCTATGTGCTGTACAAATAGGTATGAGAAGTTTAGAAGGGTGAGATAATGATATCAATGATGAGGAGGAATTTCTTTATTCTTTTGGAGAGTGAGAGTGGTCAATATAAAGCTCTTTAGCATCCGAGAGCATCCGGAGTTTAATAGGGGCTAAATTAAATTAAATTAAATTGAAATAAACTATACTAAAAAAAAATTATATTAATATTAAAAAAAATAAACTAAATTTAAATAAGTTAATGATGCTACAGTTCAAAATAAGTTACATTTTTGCTTTAGCAATTGGTTACACCCCACCAATCGAATATGTACATTTTGGGTAGGCTTCAACACGTATTTCCAATCGAAATCACTTTAAGTTCAATTCAATTTAAATTAAGTTCAATTGAATTATCTAAAATAACTGTAATATTGAAAAAAAATTAAATGTTTCATTTATTTCTCTTCGATAATTTCACCTCTTCAACAAATGCTAATTAACTCAAAGTGATTTATGGAATTTACAAAAAAAATATGTAACCTCATTTTTCCTTTTAACTTAAGTAAGTTAAGTTTAGAAATAAAAAATACTTTCAATTATAATTTATGCTTGAGCAAATTAGAAAATATTCGTATGCTAACTTGACTTGAGTATTTAATCTCATAGCTAAAAAAATATATATGTATGGCCTGCCAAGTTAGAGCATAAAAGGCAATGTGATATTTACATCATTTTTGCAACTCATTGAAAATCGGTATGGAAAAAAGACCTTAAGGCTCAAAGGAAAAAGAGGCTCACTCTATTCATAGATAAGTTTTCATTTTGTTCCAGCCTGTGTATGGATATTTATCATAAATATTTATTATTATGGCCACTTAAATCTGATCAGTTTTGTGGGATTCTTTTTTTTTTCAAAGCTGTTAGCTTCAGTTCAATCCATAATGCCTGTTAACGAATATCGGAGATAAAACATAAGAGGCAATAATTACAAAAAATCTTTAAGGTCTCTGTTAGGCAGCGATCTTCATTTGTATGTGGACTTTAAAAACAAAAATGTAAATTTCTTTCGGGTGTCTCACAAAAAAACAAACGAAATCTCCCACAATATTGTATGGAAAACCTGCAGCAATATATTATTTTTATTTAGCCATCAAGTGGTTATGGCTGGTGATGTCCCATGATTTAGGGATTCATTGAATGAATTCCTACACTCGCAACACACCGCACCACAAATTAAATTCAGTAGCTCTCAGACAATTAACATAAATTACACTCGATTTTATGATAAGACAAAAACTCCCAAAGAAAACACAAATGGTCGATTGGTCATCCTGTAAATCTCTATTGATTTTACAGGTTTTGAAATGAAAACGGGCTAAACGACCATGCAAACATCAACGGCGGACGGACGTAGCGAACGACAAGCACCACTTAGCCACTGGTGTTGTTCATTCCCGTTCATAAGCCCTAAGGTATTTCAATGTCCCTTTAGCATCAGCATATTAACCATATTTTTTATTTGTCTTTTATAATCATTTGTTTCTCCCTGGGCCCTGAATTCTTATATTGTTCCAGAGTCGTCTATCTTGCCATCCATCCATCCATCACTATTCAATATTTGCCCAAGTGATGAAGCTAAATACACCATTATGTATTTTAAATATTTTCTTAATTTTTTTGTGGCCACACAGTAGCACGTAGCTTCTAAATCCCAAGCAATGTCATAGTCATCGTCCATGGGTAAAGCAACGAATTGAACGATTTAAATATTGGCAGTCAGGCATACATGTTTAAATAATACTAATCCCACCAATGGTCAAATACTTCTCTCCATTGATTAAAAAGGGGGAAGATAAATGGAAGAAAAAATTTTAGTAAATAAATGGAACGTCAATATAAATATTTGCCATTAATATTAATTTTAACAATTTATTCTAAACTGTGTATATAGAAATAGATGAATAAAATTCTACAATAAAGACAATTTGATTTTTTTGTAATTTGGTAAGGTGATAAATTTTCTAAAGATTTTATAATTTTATCGAAGTTTTTAATTTCTGAGAGTAACTAAGACAGAACATCAGTATAAGTAAGTCATAATAGACATCTAGACTTGTTATACTTTAACAAAATATTTTTTAATTATGTTATTTTATTTGTTACTCGGAAACAATTATTTTTTAATTCCTCTATTTTATATGTTATTCGGAAACAATTACGGTAATGAACTTAGAAATGTCTCTGTGCACAAAGCTAATAAGAGAAATTTGTGATAATAAATGTTATTCCAGTGAGAATATAGCATGCAACTGAAATGAGTTATCTCTCAGTGGGATACACGAAATCGTTATTGTCTTTGTGAGATGACCGATGACTAATGAGAACAATGAGAGTAACATTTAAAATAGATCATCTTAACTTATGTTATGTTAATAAAATTTTCGCAAAACTAATAAGGGCAATTTATGACAAGAACTATTATTCCAGTGAGAATATAGCATGCAAATAAAATGAAATATCTCTCAGTGAGAGAGTAGCTAGAGATACACGAAATCGTTATTGAGTTTGTGAGATGACCGAGGAGTATTTACAGCAATGAGAGTAACATTTAAAATAGATCATCTTATCTTATGTTATGTTAATAACATATGAGAAATAAAATTGAGAAGCTTAACATGAAGTATAGGTAACATATGAAAATGATGTTAGCGATAGTGGTTTTATGTTATTGTTACATTTTTGAAATTTGATTTTAATATCAATTGAAATTTAATTTAAAACTTATGTTTATATTTAATAAAATTTAATTTTTTTTAAATATATATTACTTAATTTAATTTTATAAACTCAAAAAAGGGGGACTAGTTTACTTTAACCAAGGGTTTAGTTAAAGTTTCCCCATTATGAGAAAATTTCCTTCACATTAAAATATTTTTGTTTGCTTTATTTAAATGAACTAAAAGAAAGAAAAATTTATCCACAAAGTAAGTCCACAAAAAATGTAAACTACATTATGGGAAAAATGAACTATCTCGTGCAAAAATTAAACTAAATTGTATTTCAAATTTTGAGATTCATTAAATTAAAGAAAAATGTCTGACATTTTTGGATTTTTAATTACCATTTACGAAATGCATCTTTCTCGAAAAGAAAAAATTAACTAAAAATAAAGAAAAAATCTTAGGCGCCACATCATTCCCATTTTAACCACGCTGTAGTTGATTCTGACTATTTTTTTGAAGTGTACGAAAAACTTCTTGTGTTTTAGTTAGAATTGAACTAATTTGTACGTCATTGAAATTTTACTGTCATTTAGAAATTTTTGCGACATACTTGGAATAAAGAAAAAATCGTTGGGCTGAGGAAATTTTTTTACAAAATTTTAAAAATAATCTGAAACAAAATAAAATGTTTGTATTCGTATATCCCACAAAAAAAAACAATTTGTTAAAATTTGTAAATTTCCCGAAAAAATATGTCCAAGTTGAACATTGTTTGATGCTAAAGACATTTTTTTTGCAATTATTTCCCCTCAAAATGAGATGCTTTCTTAAAAAAGTGAAAAAACTTATATATGTCTTCTAAATTTTTTGAATTTGTCGGCTTACTTTTATTTTATGAAAGTAAAAAAAAAATCTATAAAACTATAACTTGATAATATTTAAGTTTATATATTTCTTTTTAACTTATGTAATTTTTACAATAAAATCATGGAATCAGAAATGTAGGGGAAGCTGTCTTTGAAGCAATAAAATGTCTCTCTCCCATTTAATGGCTATGTATTCTACAAAAGAATATTTCCATGACCATCAAATAAATGCTAATACTATATGGCCAAGAGCAAATTGACACCACTATTCAATGCTCCAATACCATTTTAAACACCCTCTTCATGAGATAAAAGAAAATTCTTTACACTTTAATAACGGACATGTAACGAATGGCCTTAAGCTAAAAAGGCATCCAATATAATATAAGTAAAACTCAGAACACATGCCTTTGTAGTATGAGAGATTTAAACACCATTACCTCAATACAACTTTTGTCAACAATGTAGGTATTATATGGTCTGGTCATTAGGTTCGAGTATTTCGAAATCCTTTACAAATTGCCTAGCATTGTCGTTAATAAGCCTAATTACTAAAGTAAATGTCCTTAGAATATATTTTGCTATGAAATTTAGCTTCAAGCCTAAATTAAATATCTTAAGTACCCAAGTTGGCTATAAGAATAATAAACACCAACACCAACACCACCATCACCAGCATCATCATCATTACCACCATCAAACACCCAGCTATACTCTCAATCTCCATAAAATCTTTGAATATTTGTTCCCTAAGGATAACCGGAAGTGAAGGTGGCTAAACAAATCCTGAATATTTCATTAAATTAAGTGTGGTGACATTTGACATTTGTATGTGTAATATAATCCTACGTTTTACAGCTATTCGAGCTGACAACCCTTCCCACTACTGAAGAGAGTTTGAGCATAGAGAATTGAGTCTTTACATGGCATATGCTAAAGATCTCTAATTGAATTGTTGGCTGTTATCATCCTTTCTTTGCATCTGTTTGACAATAAATCCTTAGAATTTCCAACACTCTAAGTGCCAAATGCCCAAGCAAGCCATGGGTGGATATTTAATTACCAATAAATGTTAACAAATTGATTTGTCAATCTTACAAATGTTGTTGTTTTTGTTTATTTGCTTAGTGTTGACATAACCAAGAGTATTTCCGTAAATACATCTAATGGATTTCTCTTAGCAAACAATCAAGTTCATCTCTTCTTGTTGGTATTCCAACTAACCCCCTTGTGGACATGTATATATGAGAAAGATGCTTTTAAGGGCTTTTGTGTTGGGATTTTTGAGGGATTACACCATTGCCAGGGTTGTCAATTCAGATAGGATTTTAATTGATATGAATGATAAGGATGACTTTTGTAAAATAAAATAAAATATAATAAAATAAAATAAAAAAAATAATATAAAAGTAAAATTAAATGAAACAAAATGAAACTAAATTTATATAAATTTAATCAAAATAATAATAATAATGATTATATTTAATTAAATTGATTTTAATAATGAATTGAACTAAATTAATGTAAATTTAAATAATACAATTTTTTTTAATTTATTAGGATAAAAAATAATAAAATTAAACCAAATCTATTTATCAGACTAATTAATTAAAATTAAATTAATACAGTAAATAAATTGTACTCAAAATAAAATAAATACTAATACGTTTATATTAAATTAAAATGATTAAATAATTAATTTATCTAAATTAAATTAATGTAAACTAAAATAATACAATTTAATTTAATTTAATTTAATTTAATTTTAAATAAATAATATTTTGTTAAAATTATTAAGTTTAATAGAGTTTAACAATACCAAATTGGATTTTAATTCCTTTCCGATAATGACATCCCTAATCATTGAATCCTAAGTGTATTTAAATACTTTTGGGTAACGCTTTTTTGGATTCCTAAGGCTTACTTACACACAAAGAAAAAAAAAACACAGCATGGAAAAAGCAACACTTTTATTGATGGTGGTGGCAATAGAAATTTTAATGGTGGTTGGTATGCGGTTGGTAGTAGAAAATTGTTTAAGCTTACCCTGGAGGCCAACAACTGATTCCCAGGCAACTGAGGCGTATAAAGTAAATATAAAAAACACGAAGGGGAAACTATCCTTAGAACGTCGTCGCTTGTTTACATTCGTAATCAAATGTAATGATATCTCTGTGGTATTTGTTATTTTCCAGAATGGTGGAAATGGTGGTGGTCACTAGATATCTATACTTTGGCAGGATTCATCATCATCATTACAAAACCTTCGTATGAAAGCAAGCAATTGTACATTGCATTGTGATCTGTTGTTATATCCGAAAATACAACAAATTAACATGCCAAACATGATTACCTCAATTGTGAGAGATGAACTTCTATGTGGCCAACCGCCAAAAACAATAATTCCCAAGAAGCCTTAGTATCTATATTTCAAAATAAAGAGAGAATGAGTGGTTCTCACATAACCATTTGAATAGAGCATTCAATTGGTTTCGCATTTTATGAAACAAATTAGTAATGCGGAAAAAGTTGTTTAAAATAGATAATTAAAGTTACCTTGCATAAAATTCGGCTCTTAAATGGTGAGATAATTTGTATGAAACGAACTAAAACTAAAACAAGTAATAGAAAATAATGAACGATAATAATTATATATTTTCTAAAAAACCTAATGCAATTATATGTTTTGTATAGCTACTTAATAAATTGTTTGAATTAATCACGTCCTCTGATGTTTGAATTAACTGTAAGCACATAATTGATCATCAGTATTGCCTTATTGAATTAGCTCTCTTATTATATTTCCCTCACACACTCTCTCTTTTTCTACTTGCTCATTGCCTACTAAACGTTATCACCTTACTCAATTATTGAGTATGAAGCTAAGCTTCTCATTTGCAATGTTTACAAAAACAACACTCGTTGCTTTTCAATTCCCCACTCTCCCCTTTTTTTCCTATATCTAATTCAACCCAATATAATATGATCATTCTCAACTCAACTCACCTCCACTCGTTCCTCTTTCAAATCCACCTTTAAGGCTAATTGTTCTCTCAGCACTACATCAGGATAATGGGTTTTCTCGAAAGTCGCCTCCAATTGTTCCAATTGTTCTTCGGTGAAAATTGTACGATGACGACGCTTTCTTTTGGGTGGTGGTCCATGACCCAAATGTCCAGCCAAATGATGATGATGATGAGCATGAGGTCCACCATGTGGACCATGATGTAGATGATGAGCCGCTGCATGATGACTATGTCCAATACCCGTACTATGACCGGTAACATGAGCTTGCATTTGTGCTGCTGCAACATGAGCCACAGCAGCCGCATGCATATAATTAGGATAGAAATTGGGGTAGGCAACTGAAAAAGGAAAATACATAAAAAATTGATTAAAATATATAAAGAAATAAATTTTCATTAAAAAATTTGTTCATGTTTAAAAATATTTTTATTTCCGAGTCAAAGATTGAGTTAAAGTACATCTTTTAGATGAAAAAAATTCTAGTGTATGGTGAATAAACTCCGTTCTGCCGCAGAACGTGATTTATTGACCATACACAAATGAATTGTGAGTATGGGTATAAACACAACCATAGCGATTGTCGGTGATCGGTAGGTGACCCTTTGTTTACGTGTATTTTTGTTGGTTGTATTATCGTTATATCAATGAAAGTACATTGTTGACTTAATTTTAAAGAAATTTTCTTTTCGTTTTCCCTTATCGGAATACCATCCTCTTGTGCTCCTTGAAACCAAGCTTATAATGTAAATAAATTCTTTAACAACTTAATTGTTTCGTTCTCTACAAACATTTTCTAGGCATAAGCAAGGACATGAAATCAAAATCCATAAATCCTCGGAAGATTAGAATCAAAATTCGTCTATAGCCTGCAGTTAGCATACTCAACTAGATATTATTATGGTTTTATAAATTTGCAAAAACATTTTCCATCTTTCATGGTTGAATTAATAGGCATTATGTGTAAAACCGAAGCTTTTTATGTAGCTAAAAATATCAACCCCACTGATAAATTGCAATGAAAAACATTTTATCCCACAATCATCATCATCATCACCGTAGCCACCCCATGTGGTAACCGCTATTCATGTTAAATACTTTTCACCTGGCGTTTTTTACAAAAGAAGTATAGAATAACGTTCCACTGAATTGTGGCACCCACTCAAATATTTTGACCCATAAGCTAAGCAAAGGGAAAATGTAGAGAAAAAAAAATTAAAAGAAAAAAAAACGGTATAAGGAAGCTGTCAGAGAAAAAGATGTGAAAAAATTATAAAGAAGGTATATGGAAAATATTTCTAAACATCTAAATAAGATGCTTTTCATTTGACATAGCTTAGCTTCAATATGGAAATCTTCTTGCCCTGGGCGGCTTTTTCGCTCTCTCTGTCTATGGGTAAATGCATGCCTTTCACCCACCCTCAAAAGGATAACAGGTGCTGGGTATGAAAGATGACAGTGATTATGGTGTTGACTGCTGCTGTTACTTACTGCTGTTATAGGGAATCAAATCAAATCATCTTTTCCGGTTTATTGCTTTTTACTGACGCACCATAGTTAATCGCTTCAATGAACTGCTTTAATATTATGCAGAGCTTACCTAATAGCTCTAGAAGATAGAAGAATTTTTTCCATCACCTCAAGACAATATTCATTGGAGAATCAGAAAAGTGAAGGTTTTTTTCCCATTAAGTTCCATCAAAGAAGACAAAATGTATTAGTGGCCGTGGCAAAAGGATTTTAAGATTATTCAGAGCCTTATTATAAACAAATGTTACAACTCAATGAAAGAGTATTTACTAAAGCATTTTAAAAGCTTTAACATATGGCCCATAAGAGTCTTAAAGGAGGAATGAATAATCTATTTTATTTTATAGATTTTTTTAAGATTTTTATATTCACAGATATGTCATAATGTTTGCAACGATGGCAACGGTGGCACTTAATTGTTTTCACGATTGCTTTAGAAAATATCAATACCATTCAGACAAATTTCTGAATTAAAAATCACGTACGAAAATAGAATCACAAATATTGAAAAAAAATATTCAATTAAAAAATTAATTGATCTAGTAATTTTTTCAATTCGAATAGAAATAATAGAAATAAAATTTTCTATAGAAATAAAATTTTGACAAAATGTTCAATAGAAATAAAATTTTCACAAAATTTTCTATAGAAATGAAATTTTGACAAAATTTTCTATAGAAATAAAATTTTGACAAAATTTCCAATAGAAATAAAATGTTAACAAAATTTTCTATAGAAATAAAATTTTGACAAAATTTTCTTAGAAATAAAATTTTGACACAATTTTCTATAGAAATGAAATTTTGACAAAATTTTCTATAGAAATAAAATTTTGACAAGATTTTCTATAGAAATACATTTTTGACAAAATTTTCTATAGAAATAAAATTTTGACACAATTTTCTATAGAAATGAAATTTTGACAAGATTTTCTATAGAAATAAAATTTTGACAAAATGTTCAATAGAAAAAAATTTTGACAAAATTTCCAATAGAAATAAAGTTTGACAAAATTTTCTATAGAAATAAAATTTTGACAAAATTTTCTATAAAAATGAAATTTTGGCAAAATTTTCTATAGAAATAAAATTTTGACAAAATTTTCTATAGAAATAAAATTTTGACAAAATTTTCTATAGAAATAAAATTTTGACAAAATTTTCTATAGAAATAAATTTTTGACAAAATTTTCTATAGAAATAAAATTTTGACAAAATTTTCTATAGAAATGAAATTTTGACAAGATTTTCTATAGAAATAAATTTTTGACAAAATGTTCAATAGACAAAAATTTTGACAAAATTTCCAATAGAAATAAAATTTTGACAAAATTTTCTATAGAAATAAAATTTTGACAAAATTTTTTATAGAAATAAAATTTTGACAAAATTTTTAATAGAAATACAATTTTGACAAAATTTTCTATAGAAATAAAATTTTGACAAAAATTTCTATAGAAATAAAATTTTGACAAAATTTTCTATAGAAATAAAATTTTGACAAAATTTTTTATAGAAATACAATTTTGACAAAATTTTCTATAGAAATGAAATTTTGGCAAAATTTTCTAAGAAATGAAATTTTGACAAGATTTTCTATAGAAATACAATTTTCACAAAATTTTCTATAGAAATAAAATTTTGATACAATTTTCTATAGAAATGAAATTTTGACAAGATTTTCTATAGAAATAAATTTTTGACAAAATGTTCAATAGAAAAAAATTTTGACAAAATTTTCTATGGTAATAAAAGTTTAAAAAATAAGATTGTTTTGCTTGGTAGTTTTTTGGTAAAATTGTTTCCAAATTTTGGTAGATTATTTTTGGCTTGAGTGGCAACCGTGGATTGAATCCAAAATAGAGTGTTTTCTTGTGTATTATGTGAGCATATTTCTTCCTTACGTTTTTCTTGCACAAAACTATCTTACACGCAAAGAAAATATCATTAAAATTGAGCCAACGAAAACTGTTCATAGATATAGCGAAACAGTTTCATTAATGTAATATTTGTTAATAGCACGAGGTTTTTCATTGATTAACAGAATATTAATTACAATAACGACAAATTTCGTTATATCAACGAATTTGTTTCATTGGCCCAATTTTAATGACACTTTTCGTTAATATAATGAGGCCTTATCTACCAGTGTAGACAAATTATTTATACTTATAGCCCTCTCAGTCTTGACGTTTGCTCTCTCAATAAAAGAGAACAGGGTTATGTCTTAATAGTAAGTTATCTTTGTAGGTGTACTAAACAGTGTTGCCAGATAGATGTGTAAACTAAATTTCAATTTTAATTAATTTTCAAAAACTATTTTTTTAATTAATCATTTCATAATTTTTTAACCGTACATTATACACTGAAAAGAAAATTAAAATAATAATGATGCATTTCATTAATAATAAATAAATTCATATCACATTGCAGACTTTGATAATAGAATAGAAATAAGAATAGTTTCATTATAAAACAAAAGTGATTTTATGGTGATGTGGTTGATATTTGTTTTAATTAAGAAATTATTTGAATCAATTAAACTTTCAATTGAAAAGTTTTCAAAATTCAATTACAATTTTAATTGGAAAATTTTTGGTTAGATTTCTTTCTGTGTTTATATTAAGTTTATCAAATTCAAACTCTCTTCCTCTCATAGTTGATTCAATATTAATTTATTAATTGTATTTATTACTAAAATTAAATAAAAAATATGTGTATATATTGATTTGTTTGAATAATTAATTAAGGCAATACTTTTTTAAATATTAAATTAATTTTTTTTGTTATTTTTTAGAAAAAGACATAGGCAATAAAAAGAGATAAAGATGATATTTGGATTCTTTTTTATTTAATTATATTTTTTTTATAATTTTTAGTGGTGTTTTTCATACCTTCATTAATTGGATTTAATATTTGGACGTTAATATTTAATATTTCTATCAGTAACGCAAACATTTGCAATCATTTCTTAAAGTGGCTTTTTAAAAAGGTAATTTTAATAGAATTTTTTTAACACAATTTCAGTTTCCATTAAAAATTTAATTTGAATTATTTTTCTTATATTTGATATCTGTCAGTTGTTCCGTGAGTTTTGCTTATTATGATACACCCAGAGAAGGAATATGATCACCTCAAACATGTTTTAAGAGCAAAATGTTATTTTTGGGTGGTGACCATGTAACATGGTTTTAGCAACCATGTTATTTTCTCGGAAATCATGTATCTGATTTCGGCAAGCAGGTTATATTTGACGAGAAAATAACATTTTAGTGGCAAACATGTTACATGGTCACCATACAAAAATAACATTTTGCTCTTGAAACATGTTTGAGGTGATCATATTCCTTCTCTGCGTGTATGATCAAACTTAAAACTGGACTCAAAGACCACCATTTCTATTCAAACAAAAAACAAAATCCTTCTGAGAGATACGAATCATTTCTTAATTATTTCTAAATTGCTCAATTAAATTTATCGTATATTTTAGCAGTAGAGTGAGGATTCGTCAAGAAGTAAATAAAATCGAAAAACTCATAGAAGAGTCGAAGGTTACAAGTATTGACAACAATCATCCATGTAACCCCAATCAATTAAAATAACTTTCCTACAGTGACCTTCAATTAACTTTTTAATCTTCTTAAAAGTTCCAACAAATGTTGGAAAACCCTTTTCAAGGCTAGCTTTGGCGGTATGAAAAAATATCAAATTTCCTTGACAATTTCCTATGCATTTGCAACACATCAACTTACCCAAAAAATCGGATGGTGAGGCAGCAAAACCAGTGGCCGCCGCTGCTGCCAAATGGCCTAAATGTAAACCGGGATGTTGTAACATGGCAGGTACCCGTTGAGGTCTCAAGGGGCTTGAGGCAGCGGAACTGGAATTTGAACTGGGTGAGGTGGGTGATTCAGAACGTTTGCTGAGTAAATTGTTATTGTTGTTGCTGTTACAATTGTTATTGCTGTTGTTGTTGCTATTATTGGTGTGATTTGCATTAACCGACCTTGAACCCAAAATACTATCAATACTAAAGATCGAAGCTGCCGCAGCAGCTGACCCCACCGTCGTTGTGACATCCCTGGGTAATCGTTCATCATCCAGGATCACAGTGGCTCCCGATTGAGAACCATCATCGGAGGACGGTGTTTGTGATTGTGTATGTTGTTGCTGCTGCTGTTGTTGTTGCTGGAAGACCGATTGCAATCGTTGACCCAAGTAACCACATTGTTGGGAATTCAATAGCATGGCAGTGGTTAGATAAGCAGCATTAGGTGTAGTGGGAGGTGATCGTGGAGTATTATTACCAGTTTGACTATGGCGATTGTGGTTATTCGTGTTCGTATTGTTGTTATTATGTTGATGCAAATGTTGCTGCTGCAAATGATGTAAAGGGAAATGAGATTGTTGCTGTCCCCCTAATGATGATGATGATGTGGAATGATGATGCAGTTGCGATATGGCTTGTTGGTGGGTGGTCAGATTTTGATGGTCACTGAGGGGGCTAGAGGAGGGACACCGTTTTATGGTTATACCAGAGGGTGGTGTTGTGGTCTCTACCATGTTGAGGTTTTGAAATGCTGGACTTTGTAAATTGTTACCGGAAATCGTTTTGTGAGAAGGTGAAGTTGGCGGCGGTGTTGCCGGTGGTGAACAACTATCGTCGTTACGCACCAGTGTAATTTTAAATTTAGACGGAGAATGGCTATTGAGTTTAGGCTCCAATTTACCAACAAGTTGGTCTGGAGCGGGCCACAGTGAGGACAGAATTTTGATATTTTTTTATGAAATAAAATCCAAGAAATTTTATTAAATTTGCTTTAAATGGATTTACACACACGCACACGTGAAGATTTAAATAGAAAACTTATTTGGAATTATGTTTTGTTATTTTTATTTTTCTTAAAATTCTTCAGATAAAGGGTTTTTTAATCACTTGCGTTTGTTTTTTTTTTTTCTTAATTTCTTTGCTTGTTTATTTACTTTGTAATCTTCTTTTAGTTTTTTTTCACTTATTTTTTACCGATTAAACATTTACTCTCATTAATAGATTTTTCATTACACGTCAAGATAAAAATCTCTTTTAATTCGACCGTATACTGCTGCTGCTTGTTAGAAATCCGAAAATGATATGGATGTGCTGACAGTTGACACTCTAACAAACAACTTAACAACTTGCAAAACCCGATTTTCTGTTTTACCCAAAACGACCTCTCACATTAATCTCCCTCTGTGTGTGAGCTGCTTGCATAGAGACCACGCCTTCATTTTGTTTTGTATTGTTGTTGCGTGGTAGATGGATGGTGCCTTGCTTCCATATTGAAATTCCTTCATGTGTTTATAATCGACATGCATACAAACATACAATATAAACTCTCTCCTTAGTAGTGCTCGCTCTCTCCTTCTAGCACTCCCCCAGTAATACCAAACATATTTTGTCTCTATTCCCCTTATGGTGATGTTAATTCACCATTAATGGTGAATTCTCCATACAATGGAGAGTGCATATATAGCGAGAGCGAGCGATTGCCTGTTACATTGTTTAAGCAAGGGTGCTTGCTATTGGTTGATGCCCGCCTTTCATATCCCCTATATAGTGTTAATGCTTGGCACAATTCATTGATAAGTATAGTGTGTGCGTGTGCTAGCAGATGTTGGGTGGGTGGCTAAAAATGTCACAACTTATTTTTCTAGATGGTTTGATGGGCTCATTAAGGAATTTACAAATGTATGTGGGTGGGTGTTTGTGTGATGATGCGCATCTCATCTTCCTGTTTGCTTGATTGTGTGACCGTTATAATCGCCATAATATCTTTGTATCGACTTCCCCGCGCGCTCTCTATCTTTAATGCTACGATACTACTTTTGCTGCTCTTTGTCAGTCCGTCTGCTTTGGTTATGTGTAAGGATTTTCATTGCGTTTGTATTTTCAGTAGGCGTTATATTTTAATAGTTTTGACTTAATGATATCTATCTCTTCCCACCCATCACTACTCGATGATTTTACACATTTTTGTTGTTTTAGCCTTGAGTATTTTATTGACCGCCAATACGAGAGGGTGACATGCTAATGGAGGTGGAAGTTAGCCTATGCTGCTTCTAAAATACCTTTCGCTAAAATAGAGATCATGGTAGTCAGCCATAATATACCAATACTGTTATACTTTATATACATTTTGTGTTCGATATGAAGCAAAGTCGAGGATGTCATAATACTATGAAACAGGAAATCTTATGCAAACAAGGTGTTTATAATTTATTATTTATATAATTAAGTGGCAATATAACAGGTTGGCTGATAAGTTCCCGGTCTAATAAAGAAAAACACATTTTTTTTGTCAAAATTCGTTTTTATTATTCAACATAGTTCCTTTCAAGAGCGATACAACGATTATAACGACCTTCCAATTTTTTGATACCATTTTGGTAGTACTCCTTCCGTTTTGCCTCAAAATAGGTCTCAGTTTCGGCGATCACCTCTTCATTTGAGGTCTGAGAACAAGAAAAAGTCGATGGGGGCCAGATGTGGAGAAGCAATTCGAAGCCCAATTCAAGAATTTTTGCCATCGTTCTCATTGACTTGTGGCACGGTGCGTTGTCTTGGTGGAACAACACTTTTTTCTTCTTCATATGGGGCCGTCTTTCCGCGATTTTGACCTTCAAACGCTCCAATAACGGCATATAATAGTCACTGTTGATGGTTTTTCCCTTCTCAAGATAATCGATAGAAATTATTCCATGCGCATCCCAAAAAAACAGAGGCCATAACTTTGCCAGCGGACTTTTGAGACTTTCCACGCTTCGGAGACGGGTCTCCGGTCGCTGTCCACTCAGACGACTGTTGATTGGACTCAAAAGTGTTGTGATGGAGCCATGTTTCATCCATTTTCACATATCGACCGAAAACTCGGGTGTATTACGAGTTAACAGCTGCAAACACCGCTCAGAATCATCAACACGTTGTTGTTGCGGCACCTATTTTGCACAGAGCTTCCACATATCCAAATATTCATGCATGATATGACCAACACGTTCCTTTGATATCTTTAAGTCCTCTGCTATCTCGATCAACTTTAGTTTACGGTCATTCAAAATCATTTTGTGGATTTTTTTGATGTTTTCGTCGGTAACCACCTCTTTCGGGCGTCCACTGCGTTCACCGTCCTCCGTGCTCATTTCACCACGCTTGAATTTTGCATACCAATCAATTATTGTTGATTTCCCTGGGGCAGAGTCCGTAAACTCATTATCAAGCCAAGATTTTGCTTCCACCGTATTTTTCCCTTCAGAAAACAGTATTTTATCAAAACACGAAATTCCTTTTTTTTAATTTTTTTCACAATAACAAAAGTTGCTTCACAAAAGACGCTCTATCTCACAAACTAATTGACTTACAGACGTCAAATTTTGACACGAATCATTTGAAGGTTGGTACTATATAAAAATATATGCATTTAATACTAGCGACGCCATCTATGTGTCAGACCGGGGACTTATCAGCCAACCTGTTATATAACAATTTATAATATTTGCAAAAAATTTAAATTTAAACTTGGGAAGAAATTATTAATTGTATGCATACTGCTTGCTACGCTGAAAGAATGTTGATCTACTATGAAAGATTATGCAACATAAAATTTATGACACGCAATTTTCACAAAATTGAGGACAAATTTCTTTATGCAACATAAAATTTATGACACGCAATTTTCACAAAATTGAGGACAAATTTCTTTAACAGAATATAATTTTAATTAAAATAAAGTTTTTAATGTTTCCTCCAATTTTTTTTTTATATAAAATTTAGGACACGAATCGTGAAAATGTGCTTCTTATCCCAGTAAAAAAAGAGCTTCCAAAAAATAGTTTGGATCCCCAATCTGTGATCCTATTATCTAATTTTTTACAATTTGAAAAACTTTTTCGCTCCGACCAGGAGTTGAACCTGAGATTGATGGCACCATAACAGAACGCCTTAGCACACTCAGCCACAAACGTCTTTGAACATAAAGCGTCGAAAGGTCAATTCAAATGTTTGTGATATGATCGTAATACGATGAACGAAAAAATAAGAAACGCAGGTTCAAATCTCACCAGAGGCAATTTTTTTTATCAAATAATTAAAAAATAAAAATATTTTTTGTTATGTTTTGCATCGTATTTATTTTTCATTTTCGGCATATATTTTCGTATAAATATATTTTTTCTATTAAAAATCAACAAAAAAATTAAAAATCCTTGCAATTTGCAAACCCTTCTCAAAAGAACTTCCATGGAAGCGAAAAAGTCAAACGGCACAGGTTCAAATCCCAGCGGGGATGCAATTTATTTTTTTTATATTGTTTTTTTACTAATTTTCTATTTCTTTTGTTAATTTTCAATTTTTTTTGTGAAATTTAATTGTCCAAAATTTGCACTTAAAATAGCCTGATTGCGTACTTTCTAATACTTGTCCACAAGGACTGCATAGGAAGTAGAAAAAAATCATTGGGGGATCCCAAGATGCGCTTTAGAAGAAATAATTGTGGACTTGTTCAAAAAGACTGCATCGGGAGTGGAAAAAAATCATTGGGGGATCCCACGATGCGCTTTAGAAGAAATGTTTGTGGACTTTCCCAAAAGGACTGCATCGGAAGTTGAATAAAATCGATGTGGAATTCTGGGATGGGCTTTAAAAGAAATGTTTGTGGAACAACTTCCAATTTTTTTTTGCTGGCTCCATCACTACACTCCTGAGTCCAATCGACAGTCGGCTGAGTGGACAGCGACCGGTGAACCGTCTCCGAAGCGTGGAAAGACTCAAAAGTCCGCTGGCAAAGTAATGACCTCTGTTTTTTGGGATGCGCATGGAATAATTTTTATCGATTATCTTGAGAAGGGAAAACCCATCAACAGTGACTATTATATGCCGTTATTGGAGCGTTTGAAGGTCGAAATCGCGGCAAAACGGCCCCATATGAAGAAGAAAAAAGTGTTGTTCCACCAAGACAACCCAACGTGCCACAAGTCATTGAGAACGATGGCAAAAATTCATGGATTGGGCTTCGAATTGCTTCCCCACGCACCGTATTCTCCAGATCTGGCCCCAGTGACTTTTTCTTGTTCTCAGACCTCAAAAGGATGCTCGCAGGGAAAAAATTTGGCTGCAATGAAGAGGTGATCGCCGAAACTGAGGCCTATTTTGAGGCAATACCGAAGGAGTACTACCAAAATGGTATCAAAAAATTGGAAGGTCGTTATAATCGTTGTATCGCTCTTGAAGGGAACTATGTTGAATAATAAAAACGAATTTTGACAAAAAAATGTGTGTTTTCTTTGTTAGACCGGGGACTTATCAGCCAACCTGTTATAATGCAATTTTAACTGAAAGAAAGTTTATAATCTTTGCTTCAAAAATTTTTGTATTACATTTAGGTCACAAATTTTGGAAATTTGCGTCTATCCGTTAAAATCGTATATCTTTGAACTAAGGCACATTTGCTTCAAAGTAAAGAAAAACATTTTTGAGTTAAAGAAATAGTCCTCAAATTGTAACTAAAATATTGAATCATTAGATTTAAGATGAAAACGCTTCATATATAGGCTAAGACTTATTTTGAGTATTTTGTATCTTTGTTTTAAAGTTATTTTGGAATTAAGAAAATATATTTTAATTGGAAGTATCTGTTATAATTTGGATTTAAACTTCCATTTGTTTCTATGTGAATTGCTTTATTAATATATCGTAAATAGGGAATGAAAATTTCATAAAAGAGATCTGTATCCTAATTGTAATTTAAAGATCCTAGATTTAAAACTACAAAAGTCTCTAAAAAAAAACTTCCTTATTTTAAAGAAGCCGCATCATTGGCACGAAATCAATACCAAAATCCTTAAGGGGAGGTCAAAATCTTTGGATTCAAGCAATTTGTTTTGAGTGCATCTACCCCATAAAATGTACATGAGGATTCCAAAAATAAGCATAGATCTCATATAAATATTATCCAGTTTTATTAGCCGATTATATAAATTAAAAAAATAAAAACCCCCCATAAGTCATACCACTTTCAATTGAGATATAGCCTCCATAAGATTCTCTTTCGCAAATATTGCATTACCCGTACACAAAATAATAAATATTTTTGAAACTTGTTACAATTGTTAGCAATAAGTCTGATTTTTGTAAAATTTTGAAGAAATGAAATTTATGATGAAAAGTATTAAATAAAACCATCTAATAAATTTTGAAAAATACATTATATTACATTACATTGGTAACATTGTTGCATAGTGTTATCTTATGTAGACAAAGTCAACATTATCATTTTGTATCTCTTTCAGACTTCGTCGCAGCTTCATACATATGCCTATAATTCACAGTTGAGAGTAATGGAGAAAAGAAAAAAATTCAACTGAACTCAATTTCATTAACGGCAACCAAGGCACATAAAATGGCTTAAAACCAAAGGCACATGGATCAATGTAAATGTACATGTATCTGTATGTATGTATGTATGTATGTATATATCTATGTATTCATTTTGTTAAACGTTTCTCATATAAGTAGATAATGACTAAATTAATGCTTTTATATCTTACCCAGACGTCTGCAGAATACAACTTCTGCCAACGTTAATATCTTGTAATTCCCCACCGTTCTCTATAATCTTTACACCACACCAACAAAAAAAAAAAAACTTTCCAAGATTTGAAAAAAGTAGGATATATTATTACTGTCATTACTATGCATTCTGCTTGTATACACCAGGGATGGAAAATGCAGTACTATAGTACTTTTTTCAACACTTTTTCACCCCGGTCAGTACCGTAGTACCCCCGCGAAGGATTTAGTACCTTTTGTGTAGACATTTTTGAGTCGATATCAGATTTATGGTACAATAGCTTTGACAAAATATTTTAATATTTTGAGAAAGTCTTTATCAACCTTATTTGCTAATAGTCTTTTACAAATATGGCAAAACAGACATGTTCATGTGGGAAGAAAATCTCGATTTTGTAAAAGACATAGTCAAAAAGAGGATTTTATTGAACTTCAAGAATGTTTTAGTCGAAAAAAGAATGCGATTCTATATTATCGATTTTTTATTTCGGTAGAAAATGTTGTCAAAATTTTATTTCTATATAGAATTTTTCCAAAATTTTATTTTTATAGAAAATTTTGTCAAAATTTTATTTCAATTGAAAATTTTGTAAAAATTTTATTTCTATAGGAAATTTTTGCAAAATTTTATTTCTATAGAAAAAATTTTGCAAATTTTTTTTTCTGTAGATTTTTTTTGCAAAATTTTATTTCTATAGAAAATGTTTGCAAAATTTTATTTATATAGAAAATTTTGTCAAAATTTTATTTTATTTAAAATTCAGTCTCTTGACAATAGTCTTCCAGTGAAATTTTTGTTGAAATTTAGTAAAAAGTATCTTTCCGTTCAAAAAATACCTTTTTTGTACTTTCTTAAAAATTGTATTTTCCATCCCTGGTATACACTACACGCACAAACACATTGTGGTGAGCTTAATATATATCTACCATGGGAGAGTACTTTTGTGGTACATTAACATTATTACCATTATGAGAGGGATATAGAATTCTATGGAAGAGTGGGTGGTGTATAGTTATCTCTATATTTGTATATTTAAAGCTTATTCGTTATAGTATGCCGTTTGGAGTTGTTGTTGTTGGTTTTGTTATGTCTGTGGTCATTCATATTAGAAAATTTTTCTTATTATAACACAATAAATCCTGTGACTTACTTAAACAAAGTAATAAGCTAATTAAATGGAATGTAAACCATAATGGTTATAATAAAAATAATTATAAATTTCTGGATATCGACCATATGTATGTTAGCGCATACATTTATATCGAAACACATGTAGGAAACACCGACGGCCATTATATTGAACTTGCATCTACTGAAGATTTATACACAGAGAAGAGATACTGAGAAGATACACAGGGATTCCTAAGAAAAATTTGGAATCTGGTCAGATACTCATATCTCGTTATGCTCTGCTACTTAATCATCGGCATTGAGATTCCCATTGTCGGGGTCCAGGGCCTTAAAGCGTTAGAAGTTGTTGGTAATATCCGCAATTTCGGGTCATGGACTTAAACGCAGTTACGGCTAGAAAAAAACAAATCAGCGGTTTGTTTATCTGTTCAAAAATTTCTGTAAGTGGTTTCACACAGAGAGAGATGTTTATCATCTGTGACATCATAATGGACTGAATTTTATCCTGCCACGTAGTCAGAGAGACTGTACTTGCGCAGCGATGTTAGGCTGGAAGTGTACCTATGTCAAGCCACCGTGGTGCAATGGTTAGCATGCCCACCTTGCATACATAAGGTCGTGGGTTCGATTCCTGCTACGACCGAACACCAAAACGTTTTTCAGCGGTGGATTATCCCACCTCAGTAATGCTGGTGACATTTCTGAGGGGTTCAAAGCTTTTCTAAGTGGTTTCACTGGAATGTGGAACGCTGTTCGGACTCGGCTATAAAAAGGAGGTCCCTTGTCATTGAGCTTAACATGAAATCGGGCAGCACTCAGTGATAAGAGAGAAGTTCACCACTGTGGTATCACAATGGACTGAATAGTCTAAGTGAGCCTGATACATCGGGCTGCCACATAACCTAACCTAACCTATGTAAAGCACCGGTTACTCTTTACCTAAACAGAACTGTAGTAAATCAGTTTCCGGTAAACATAACAAATTCATGGTCTCAGACCACGGGAGCCACCGTGGTGCAATGGTTAGCATGCCCGCCTTGCATACATAAGGTCGTGGGTTCGATTCCTGCTACGACCGAACACCAAAAAGTTTTTCAGCGGTGGATTATCCCACCTCAGTAATGCTGGTGACATTTCTGAGGGTTTCAAAGCTTTTCTAAGTGGTTTCACTGGAATGTGGAACGCCGTTCGGACTCGGCTATAAAAAGGAGGTCCCTTGTCATTGAGCTTAACATGAAATCGGGCAGCACTCAGTGATAAGAGAGAAGTTCACCACTGTGGTATCACAATGGACTGAATAGTCTAAGTGAGCCTGATACATCGGGCTGCCACCTAACCTAACCTATGGTGTCGGATTTTCGTCAATCCCAGCTTTGACCGGCGGTAGTTCTCCGGGATATAATTCAGGTCAATTTGATATGTACACTCAAAAAATGTTTACTTGTATCCAAAGATTTTGGCCCTCGCTCAAGGATTTTGGAATTGAGCCACAGCTTTCATGATCTAAAAACGTAGAGGGTAAGAATTTATTAAAAAAAAAAATAAATAAATAAAAAATTAAAAATCCGCTACTGTGACTCGAACCTGGATTGCCTGCCATGGCCAAAGAAAAACGAAAGCCGTTCATGAAATCGTGAACCTGCAAAATCACTTTCTCATGCCTTTATGGTGGCTAAATATGGTGGCTATTTATTATGCTAAGTTCGGTTCAAATATACTATTTTTAAAATATTTTTTATTAAACTCAAATATGAACTGATTTGCTTTACACTTTATGACAATTCATATGAATGTTCTAGCTTTTTATACCCTCCACCATAGGATGGGGGTATATTAACTTTGTCCTTGCGTTTGTAACACATCGAAATATTGCTCTAAGACCCCATAAAGTATATATATTCTGGGTCGTGGTGAAATTCTGAGTCGATCTGAGCATGTCCGTCCGTCCGTCTTTTGAAATCACTTCCGAACGAAACAAGCTATCGACTTGAAACTTGGCACAAGTAGTTGTTATTAATGTAGGTCGGATGGTATTGCAAATGGGCCATATCGGTCCACTTTTACGTATCGCCCCCATATAAACGGACCCCCCAATTTGGCTTGCGATTGCTCTAAGAGAAGCAAATTTCATCGGATCCGGCTGAAATTTGGTACATGGTGTCAGTATATAGTCTCTAACAATCATGCAAAAATTGGTCCATATCGGTCCACTTTTACGTATAGCCCCCATATAAACGGACCCCCAAATTTGGGTTGCGATTGCTCTAACAGAAGCAAATTTCATCCGATCCAGCTGAAATTTGGCACATGGTGTTAGTATATGGTCTCTACCAACCATGCAAAAATTGGTCCATATCGGTCCATAATTATATATAGCCCCCATTAAAACCGATCTCCAGATTTGAACTCCGGAGCCTCTTAGAGGAGCAAAATTCATCCGATCCGGTTGAAATTTGGTACGTGGTGTTAGTATACGGTCTCTAACAACCATGCAAAAATTGGTCCATATCGGTCCATAATTATATATAGCACCCATGTAAACCGATTCCCAGATTTGGTTTGCGGATCCTCTAAGAGAAACAAATTTCATCCGATCCGTCTGAAATTTGGTACATGGTATTAGTATATAGTCTCTAAGAACCATTCAATCCATTATTATATATAGCCCCTATATAAACCGATGCCCAGATTTGAACTCCGGAGCCACTTGGACGAGCAAAATTCATCCGATCCGGTTGAAATTTGCAACGTGGTGTTAATATATGGCCGCTAATGGTCCATATCGGTCTATAGTTATATATAGCCGATCCCCAATCACACAAAAATTGGTACATATCGGTTAATAATCATGCTTGCCACTCGAGCAAAAATAATCTAGCAAAATTTTATTTCTATAGAAAATTTTGTCAAAATTTTATTTCTATAGAAAATTTTGTTGAAATTTTATTCCTATAGAAAAATTTGTCAAATTTTATTTCTATAGAAAATTTTGGCAACATTTTATTTCTATAGAAAATGTTGTCAAAATTTTAATTCTATAGAGAATGTTGTCAAAATTTTAAATCTTTTGAAAATTTTGTAAAAATTTTATTTCTATAGAAAATTTTGTCAAAATATTATTTCTATAGAAAATTTTGTTAAAATCATATTTCTATAGAAAATTTTGTCCAAATTTTACTTCTATAGAAAATGTTGTCAAAATTTTATTGCTATAGAAAATTCAAACTTAATTATATACGTATTTAATGGGCCATTTTAAGTTTAATATATACGTATGGACTACGTGGTATATATTACGGTATTAGGAAGTTTTAAGATACCTTGTCATCGGCAAAAGTTACCGCAACCCAAGTAATTCGATTGTGGATGACAGTCTTCAGTAGAAGTTTCTACGCAATTCATGGTGGAGGGTACATAAGCTTCGGCCTGGCCGAACTTACGGCCGTCAAGTCCAGAAATATTATCAGCACAAATTTTGTAATAAAATACTTATGAGTTTGAAACGAAATAAATATTTACATCTATGTCTTAAAAAAATTATGGCCTAATATGGAAGAATATGCAACATACATTTTAGGACACGTAATTTAAATTAATTTTAATTAAAATTAATTTTAATTAATCTTTGCTTCGAAATTTTTTTTCATTAAATATAGGACAACAATTTTAGAAATGTGCGTTTCTTGGAAAAAGGTGTAGATCCTTGAAGAAAGCAATTTTCCTTGATGTAAAGACAAACATTTTTAATTTAAAGAAATCATCTTTAAATTAGCTGATTGATTGATTCTTTAGATATAAGATAAAATTTTCAAAGTTAAGCCAAGACTCATTTTGAGGATTTTGTATCTTTATTTTTTGGGAATTATTAATTTGGTTCAGCTTGAGGTCATAGAAACAATCGATTTGTTTTAAATTTATTTCCAATATTTTGGTTAGTGTCACAAACCATCTCCAGGGATATTGTATCTACACTCAAAAAAAGTTTACTTGGATCCAAAGATTTTGACCTTCCTTTAAGGATTTTGGTATTGATTCCGAGCCAAAGCTGCGGGTTCTTTCAAATAAGGAAACTTTTTTGCGACCTATCTGGCTTTAAATCTAGGATCTATAAAATTTTCATTCTATTTTTCAGGTATATTAATAAAGCTATTCACGTACAAACAAATGCTTGTTTTTTTATTTTATTTTATTTTATTTTATTTACAAAATTAGACTTATAGTATAATATAAGAATAATATTACAATAGTAGCATTGGCTACAGAGGCCATCAGCTAACAAATGCCTGTTTAAAAATCCAAATTATAACGGATACTTCGAAGTATAAAATATTTTCTTTATTAAAAAAAAAGAAAAAAACTTTAAACCAAAGATGCTAAATTCTCAAAATAAGTCTTAGCCTATATTTGAAGCATTTTGATCTTAAATCTTAAGATTCAATACTTCAGTTAATTAAATCTAAAGTTTCAATATTTCAGTTAATTTAAGGACGATTTCTTTACATAAAAAATGTGTTTCTTTACTATAAGGAAAATGTGCCTTAGTTTAAAGACATGTAACTTAAAGTTTTCAAAATGTGTGTCCTAAATTTAATGAAAAAAAATGTTTGAACCAAAGATTATAAACTTTATTTTAATTAAAATTTCATTATTTTAAAGAAATTTGTTCTTAATAATGTGTAAATTGCGCATCCTAAAAATTGAAGTTGTATAATCTTTAATATCACGTAAATATTTTTATCAGTGTATCATAAAATACAAAAATTAAATTACATTTAATGTTCACAAAAAAAATCATAAATTAAGAAAACATTTTGAGCTTGGATGTATTCGTTTTAATTTTATTTATTAAATGTATTTCTTTTTTTTTATTTAACTGACAATTGTTTGTATGTGAGTAGCTTTATTAATATATTGCAAAGAGAGATCTGTATCCCAAAAATATTACTTTATTAAAAAAACCTCATCTTTGGCTCGAAAGCAATACCAAAATCATTTAGGGAAGGTAAAAGTCTTTGGGCATTAGTAAACTTTTTTTAATGTATGATTTGTTTTATCATATTCTTTGACAATTAATTTTTTAAAGTTAGTTGATATTTGTCGATTGATTAAAATAGGAGAACTCATGAGCTACCTTGGAATTGAACTCATGAGCTACCTTGGAATTGCCAAAATAACACTTCAATAACAATTACATTTGAATTCAGATTTCTGAAAAAAGTAGAGCAAGTCTTTCATTGAAATGAAAAAAAAAAAATAATAAAAATATTCCTATATTGTCATGGTATTCGATTACTAAAATACTTCTGTTATATTGAATATATTTATAGTATTTATAGTGATTCATTATAACTGAATCAGTTTAATTTGTATGGAATTAAATTGAAATGTCAATTAAAATCTCTCTCATCATCATCACATTGACATCTGCACAACACAATGGGGTTATAGTCGTCTACAAGCACTTTGTTGGAAATGTGGCATACCAATTTGCCTCAAAAGCCTATTTATTTAATGGAAACATCATCAGTCGTCATCATTATCATTATTATCTGCAGAGACGGACACAAATGTACAAATATACTTTCCACCAAATTAAACCTTGTTTGATTTATTTATTTACCATGAAATTTTGATTTGTTTGAGTTTAAGTAAACAGCAAATACACAATCACATTACAAATCAAATCCATCTAGCCATCCTCCATCCAACCATTTGCCCATCGACCCATCCATAGGCTAACCAACTCAACCAACCAACACACCATTATTTATAACATGAAGATATATCCACGCCTATGATGCCCATATTATTTACCTTCATCTGATGTGGATAACGTTGTACGTGTATGTCTGTCCTTCTGTTCTTCTATTCTATCCATTAACCTTATGCTCTCTGATTTCCTTGTATTCTGTATTTACTCTGGAAATATGAAATTTCATAATTTGCAAAGGATTTTCTGCTCTGCCTTTATAATATCACACTCATTACAAGCACGAGTAAAGCCATTAATAGAGATGTCATTGTAGACAAGAGTGATGATAATTAACTTCTGAAAAATTTTCAGTTCACGGAGAGAAGATATTAGCAATTTACTTCACCCAGAAAAAAGTGCCTTCGAAACTAAAGGAAAAAATTTTCATCAATATAGTTTATCCATTTTATTTCCATTAAGGTAAATTTTTGTGAAAAATAATAAAATTTACTCGTTTCAGTAAATAAATCCTAAACTGTAAGCAGTTAGGAATAGTTCATTAACTAGAATAAGGCATGGAATTTTACTCATACTATTTTCTTCGCTGGGTATAAGAATTTACTACTGAAAAAGAAAATTTTATTCGCCGATAACAAAGCATTCGTAAAAATAAACAAAAACCGAACTAAAACCAAGTTTCCTCAAAATTAGTAAAATTTCTTATAAAATGATAATTGCGACTTCCTTTATAATAGAAAGTTTTTCATACATACGAACAACACTTGGCATAGAAAAATATTTTAGTTCATTCGTACTAAGAAGTATGCAATCCTTTGAAAACTTAAGGAAACACACTTGTTAGAATATAGGAAATTTTCCTAAATTTCTATTGTCTACCTGGAATCGATACCTGTCATCGTAATCGATGTGTTTGCGCGTGGGTGTAATCGATATATTTGCGCGTCGGTTGTTTTTTTAGTTGGAATCGCGTTGTTTCGGAGAGATTGTTAAAAAATAATATGGTAAAATAATATAATAAATAACAAATAAAATATATAAAATATTTGTTATTTTAAATTAGTGAGAAAAGTTTTCGTTTTTTTTTTTAAATAAATCTATCAATGTTCGTGATAGTGTATAAAGAAAGAAAACACCAGCAGAATAACAACCCTTTCATTTGTCTTCATTTTGGAATCTTCAATTATCAGGTAATATTCAGTGACGCTAACCTTTTGCAACAAAAATGTTTTATGATTTTTTATATTTGTAGGTATTGAAATTGTAAAAGGAGGACAAAATCGTTAGGCAGCAACTTATTAAAAGTGAAAAGTACAGGAAGAAGAAAAAGTGCGTTTTACAGTTGATAATATCACACGGAAATTGTAAATAGTGGAATAATAAACTAATATTTCAAAGAGATTCGATGCTGTTGATTCTTAATAAATATATTCAATATATTAATAAAACATGTCTTTTATTGAAGATAAAATTGCTTATAGAAATAAATAAAATTGTATTTAAAAACGAAGGTAAGCAGTTCTAATTATGAAGTAAAAGTTTTACCACAAATGTGTAAGATTTGTCGAAATGAATGAAAAAATTTCAATAAAATCATTCCATATATGAATTCAAATTAGTTAAATTTTTTCATTCTGTAGTATAGTGGTATATAAATATAGGAAAATGTTAACTAATATATGGAATGCATTATTCCTAATTTCTACGAAAATCACATCGTTCAAACAAATAAAAATGTCTTTGGCGCTATACGAAGTTCAACTTTCTTCACAATGAGTTCATTTTAACTTAAAGAAGGGGTCACTTTTTTCTGGGTGTTTCTGTTAACATACAGTTAAAGTCTAAAGGAATAAAACCTCTATGTTTAGTTAATAAAATCTCTATGTTTAGTTAATAAAATTTTTGAGATATAAAGAAAACTTCATTACGCTGGGGGCAAATTTCTTAAAAAAAATTTAAAATTAGCAAAATGGAAATATTTTTTCCTCATAAACGTAAGTATTATTGTAACCAGGGCTGAGGAGTCGGAGTCTGAAGATTTTGCTGGAGTCGGTGACGTAAAAATTTTGCTCGACTCCGACTCCGGCTAAACTAAATTTTTTAAAACAGTTCACAATTTTGTAACTAAAAAAGTTTTTACTCAAATTAGTTTCCCTTGTATTATTCATTCGATCAATGTTCGGTACGACTGTAAATGAAACTCAACTTCCAATTATGGAGATCATTTTATGTTTCCTAGAATGTTAGACTAGCAGATGGGCTGAATCGATCCATTTTAATGCCTACAACCACATCAATTTGTTTGAAATATTTCGAACAATCGATTTTTTTTTTAATTTTAAGACCATATACATATGTCGAACATTGGCATAAATTTTCTTCAAAAAATTATTTCTATAGACAATTTTGTCAATATTTTATTTCTATAGAAAATTTCTAAATTTTATTTTTACAGAAAAATTTGTCAAAATTTTATTTCTATAGAAAAATTTGTAAATATTTTATTTCTATAGAAAATTTTGTCAAAATTTTATTTCTATAGAAAATCTTGTCAAAATTTTATTTCTACAAAAAATTTTATCAAAATTTTATTACTATAACAGGTTCGCTGATAAGTCCCCGGTCTAACAAAGAAAAACACATTTTTTTTCCTCAAAGTTCGTTTTTATTATTCAACATAGTTCCCATCAAGAGCGATACAACGATTATAACGACCTTCCAATTTTTTGATACCATTTTGATAGTACTCCTTCGGTTTTGCCTCAAAATAGGCCTCAGTTTCGGCGATCACCTCTTCATTGCAGCCAAATTTTTTCCTTGCGAGCATCCATTTGAGGTCTGAGAACAAGAAAAAGTCGCTGGGGGCCAGATCTGGAGAATATGGTGGATGGGGAAGCAATTCGAAGCGCAATTCATGAATTTTTGCCATCGTTCTCAATGACTTGTGGCACGGTGCGTTGTCTTGGTGGAACAACACTCTTTTCTTCTTCACATGGGGCCGTTTTGCCGCGATTTCGACCTTCAAACGCTCCAATAACGCCATATAATAGTCACTGTTGATGGGTTTTCCCTTCTCAAGATAATCGATAAAAATTATTCCATGCGCATCCCAAAAAACAGAGGTCATTACTTTGCCAGCGGACTTTTTAGTCTTTCCATGCTTCGGAGACGGTTCACCGGTCGCTGTCAACTCAGCCGACTGTCGATTGGACTCAGGAGTGTAGTGATGGAGCCATGGTTCATCCATTGTCACATATCGACGGAAAAACTCGGGTGTATTACGAGTTAACAGCTGCAAACACCGCTCAGAATCATCAACACGTTGTTGTTTTTGGTCAAATGTGAGCTCGCGCGGCAACCATTTTGCACAGAGCTTCCGCATATCCAAATATTGATGAATGATATGACCAACACAGTCCTTTGATATCTTTAAGGCCTCTGCTATCTCGACCAACTTCATTTTGCGGCCATTCAAAATCATTTTGTGGAATTTTTTGATGTTTTCGTCGGTAACCATCTCTTTCGGGCGTCCACTCCATCTTCATTTCACCACGCTTGAATTTTGCATACCAATCAATTATTGTTGATTTCCCTGGGGCGGAGTCTGTAAACTCATTATCAAGCCAAGATTTTGCTTCCACCGTATTTTTTCCCTTCAGAAAACAGTATTTTATCAAAACACGAAATTCCTTTTTTTCCATTTTTTTCACAATAACAAAAGTTGCTTCACAAAAGACGCTCTATTTCACAAACTAATTGACTTACAGACGTCACGAATTTGACACGAATCATTTGGTACTAAAGGGTGATTTGTTAAGAGCTTGATAACTTTTTTTAAAAAAAAAACGCATAAAATTTGCAAAATCTCATCGGTTCTTTATTTGAAACGTTAGATTGGTCCATGACATTTACTTTTTGAAGATAATTTCATTTAAATGTTGACCGCGGCTGCGTCTTAGGTGGTCCATTCGGAAAGTCCAATTTTGGGCAACTTTTTCGAGCATTTCGGCCGGAATAGCCCGAATTTCTTCGGAAATGTTGTCTTCCAAAGCTGGAATAGTTGCTGGCTTATTTCTGTAGACTTTAGACTTGACGTAGCCCCACAAAAAATAGTCTAAAGGCGTCAAATCGCATGATCTTGGTGGCCAACTTACCGGTCCATTTCTTGAGATGAATTGTTCTCCGAAGTTTTCCCTCAAAATGGCCATAGAATCGCGAGCTGTGTGGCATGTAGCGCCATCTTGTTGAAACCACATGTCAACCAAGTTCAGTTCTTCCATTTTTGGCAACAAAAAGTTTGTTAGCATCGAACGATAGCGATCGCCATTCACCGTAACGTTGCGTCCAACAGCATCTTTGAAAAAATACGGTCCAATGATTCCACCAGCGTACAAATCACACCAAACAGTGCATTTTTCGGGATGCATGGGCAGTTCTTGAACGGCTTCTGGTTGCTCTTCACTCCAAATGCGGCAATTTTGCTTATTTACGTAGCCATTCAACCAGAAATGAGCCTCATCGCTGAACAAAATTTGTCGATAAAAAAGCGGATTTTCTGCCAACTTTTCTAGGGCCCATTCACTGAAAATTCGACGTTGTGGCTCGTTAGTAAGTCTATTCATGATGAAATGTCAAAGCATACTGTGCATCTTTCTCTTTGACACCATGTCTGAAATCCCACGTGATCTGTCAAATACTAATGCATGAAAATCCTAACCTCAAAAGAATCACCCTTTATATAAAAATAATATACATTTAATACTAACGACGCCATCTATGTGTCAGACCGGGGACTTATCAGCCAACCTGTTATAAAAATTTGTCAAAATTTTATTTGTATAGAAAATCTTGTCAAAATTTTATTTCTGTATTTAATTTCTAGAGAAAATTTTGTCAATATTTTATTTCTATAGAAAATGTCTAAATTGTATTTCTACAACAAATTTTGTCAAAATTGTATTTCTATTGAAAATTTTATTTCTATATTTTATTTCTATCGAAAATTTTGTCAAAGTTTTATTTGTATAGAAAATTTTGTCAAAATTTTATTTGTATAGGAAATTTTGTCAAAATTTTATTTCTATAGAAAAGTTTGTCAAAATTTTATTTCTATAGATAATTTTGCCAACTTTGTTTCTATAGAAAATTTTGTCAACATTTTAGTTCTATAGAAAATTTTGTCAAAATTTTATTTCTACAGAAAATGTTATCAAAATTTTATTTCTACAGATATTTTGTCATAATTTTATTTCTAGAGAAACATTTTTTATTTGTTAATTTTATTTCTATAGAAAATTTTGTGAACATTTTATTTCTATAGAAAATTTTGTCAACTTTATTTCTATAGAAAATTTTGTCAAAATTTTATTTCTATCGAAAACTTTGTCAAAATTTTTATTCTATAGAAAATTTTGTCAAATTTTCATTTTTACAGAAAAAATTTATCAAAATTTTATTTCTATAGAAAATGTTGTCAAAATTTTAGTTCTATTGAAAATTTTGTCAAAATTTTATTTCTACAGAAAATTTTATCAAAATTTTATTTCTATAGAAAACTTTGTCAAAATTTTGTCAAATTTTTATTTCTACAAAAAATTTTATCAAAATTTTATCAAAATTTTATTTCTGTAGAAAATTTTGTCAAAATTTTATTTCTGTAAAAAATTTTGTCGAAATTTTATTTCAATAGGAGTCTTGTCAAAATTTTATTTCTATCGAAAATTTTCTTTATGTCTTTTTTTCAAATTTTATTTCTATAGAAAAATTTTATTTCTAAAGAAAATTTTGTGAAAATTTTATTTCTATAGAAAATTTTGTCAAAATTTTATTTCTATGGAAAATTTTGTCAAAATTTATTTCTATAGAAAATTTTGTCAAAATTTTATTTCTGTAGAAAATTTTGTCAATATTTTATTTCTATAGAAAGATTTTTTTTTATATTTTTGATTTGTTTTTTGCAAATTTTATTTGTATACAATTTTTTTCAAAATTTTACTTGTATACAAATGTTGTCAAAAATTTAATTTCTACACAAAATTTTGTCAAGTTTTTATTTCTATAGAAAATTTCGTCAAAATTTTATTTCTACAGAAATTTTTTTCAAAATTTTATTTTTATAGACATTTTTTTTAAATCTGTGATAATTTTATTAAAAAGTGAATAATTAAATATACTGAAATTGTGTTGAATTACTTCTCGGGAAGGGATCTGCAACAAGAAAAATATTCTATATTTATTTAATTTTATTCAACATTTTAATCAGAAGAAGTAATACCTAATATTTTTCGCATGACATCCCTAATGATAACCCAAGACCTGGGGAAGCAAGCCTGACATTACATCTGCCACAGTTGGGTGGAAATTTTTTTATATATATATTTATATTCGAAATCAACTCATTCTCTTCTATTCGATGCTGAAGCCAGCAAAAAAACATCAATATTAAAAGTTATACAATAAGAGCTCGAATTGAAAAAAAAAACAAAAAGAACAATAAAACAAATTAAATATTTATATTCGAGTGCAAACAAAAGTGTCAGGGAAAAAAGTTAATTAATGGGTTAAATTGTTCGAAAAATGACTTAAATAATAATTTCGCTTAATTAAGTGTAGATTTCGCCATTATATATTGTAACTTGTGTATATTCATCGTTCTCGTTCATTTATTCGGAATTGTAGCCATGGCAAAGTGTTTGTTTAACAACATCAACATGGTTAATTTTACTAAAAGCTTAATAAAGGATTCCATTTCGTCTGTTGGGCAGGAGTTTTTGTTTTTTGGGTTGGTTTTTAATTAAAATGTGATTTCGCGGAATATAAAATTCAAGAGAATTTCGCTGTTACGCGTTACAAATAAATTGTACCATTGTAGCTCGGAACTAAAAATGAGCATTGATAAAACTAGGGAATGTATGGCAAAATTTACTTAATTATTTATTAAATCAATATTTATCAAAAAAAAAAAAAAATAATTTACGTTCCAATTTAAAGCCCAAAACAAAGTCTTAGTCATTTTGAATTAATTTATAATTTGTTTAGCAAAGATTTTAGTATATTTAGTTTTTTTTGTGACTATACTTTAGAAAAAATTGCATACAAATTTTATTAAATTTTTAGCTTTGAATCGCTTTTAATAAAAAAATATAGAGAACTTGTTATAGCTTTTTCCACAAATTTTATTGGATATGATATTTTAATAGTTTGATAATACAGTGAAAGTTCTGAAAGGTGGACACCCATGGTTGTCTAAATTTTGTCCACCTTAGAGAAGTGTCCAGGTAGGAGAGGTTAATATAGCAAACGTCCTCTGACAGCTGTCTATGTTTGGGAGGTGTCCGGTTTTCGGAGTGTCCAAGTTTGAGAGGTTTCACTGTAATTTTTTGACAGAAATACAATAAAAAATTTGGCATAAATCTTCATATTTTTCTAAAAATATCTTTACTTTAAAAAATGTTTGTATACTTTTGTCCAACAATTCCCTTCTTTTTTTCCCAAATAATTTTCACGGATTTCATTCATATTTTTTTATCGTCTATCCTTATGTTTGTATCATATAATTCCTATAGGCATCATAGAGATTAAAAAATATTTAAATAGATGTGTAAACATTGCTTATGGAAATTGCAAATTTATGCAGCTGTTTCATTGGATGCATGCAACTGAAATAGGATTTTGTAATCATTACATCCCTAAACAAAAAACGATTCATTCATAATTGTAATTTTTTTGTTTTTTTTGTTGTTGTTTGTTTGTTTCATTTAAGTTCCTATATTTAGAACTAGAATCTTTTATTGTAGATTTATAAAAGGAATTTTGTTTTCAGGATAGAGTTATGAATCATAGTAAAAAGAGAATATTGCATAGCCAAAAAAGTGATGTTGTGTTTTTGATTAAATTTTAATTCATTTTATTATATTTAATTATATTTATTATTTTTTTATTTAGTTTACATCAATCACCTTTTCCAATTTTTTTGCTAGATACATTTTTCTATCAGTGTAAATTTTTGTCTTCTCTTAAAGCCAACTTAACTTCATTAAGGGAGTTCTACATTGACCGAATCAAATGGTAGTCCGATGCCACAAGGTCAGGTTTATACACCCAGAGAGGGTATCTGATCACCTCCCTGAGTAATAATATTTTATTATTTAGGGTGGCTGCTATGTATTGCAACCAGCATCAAGTTGCTGTCATTTCTAAACCGCTCGTCCGATAGCTATCAGATTTATTCCAGCGACAGTTCATTTTATTGTTTACGATCTTACAAAACATTTTGATCTATTGTAATCAGAAATAATTCGTGATGGAGTTCAAGAATGAATTGCAATGCTTTATATTTGGTTGGAAAACCACAAGTGCTGTCGTTAGACTCCTCTACACTCAAAAAACTGTGAAGGAAAATTTTGGTTAACTTTAGAAATTTTTAATTAAACTGTATTAAATTTTAATTAAATTGTAATTAAACTGTATTTGTCAACAAATTCAAGAAAATTTATTGGACATAATTATTTTTTTTCACTTTTTAAATAAAATTTCGAAGTTTGGAGGAAAAAGTTGGAGTTCAAAATTGAAAAAAATGTGTACGAAGTTCAAGATGGGCGCATTATTGGTAAAATGTACAAATTCTAAGAAATTCTCAATTTAGTATATCTTTATGCTTCGTTAACGTACACAAAAAAATATTAAAGTCAAGGAAACTTTCTCAAAACATAATAATTCCATGACCTAAAATAAAACTAAATTGGCTTTAGTGCCATGTAGAGTTCACTTTTTGGATTGTAGTATTTAAATGTGAATAAATCTTATATTGCTCGTTACTATGATGCTGGTGCTACATTCACGGTTGCCACTCGTGCCAAAAACAATCTACCAAAATATGAAGAAAACTGTACCAAATTTAAAAATTATTATTGTGAAGTATTTGGTCAAAATTAAGTCAAGATTTCGTTTATACAACATTTTATCAAAATTATATTTCTATAGAAAATTTTGTCAAAATTTTATTTCCATTGAAAATTTTGTCAACATTTTATTTTTATAGAAAATTTTGTTAAAATTTTATGAAAATGTTATTTCTATAGAAATTTTTATCAAAATTTTATTTCTATAGAAAATTTTTTCAAAATTTTATTTCTATAGAAAATTTTGTCAAACTTTTATTTCTATAGAAATTTTTTTTCAAAATTTTATTTCTATAGATAATTTTTTCAAAATTTTATTTCCATTGAAAATTTTGTCAAAATTTTATTTCCATTGAAAATTTTGTCAAAATTTTATTTTTATAGAAAATGTTTTCAAAATTTTATTTCTATAGAAAATTTTGTCAAAATTTTATTTTTATAAAAAATTTTGTCAAAATTTTATTTAATAGAAAATTTTTTCAAAATTTTATTTTTATAGAAAATTTTGGCACAATTTTATTTCTATAGAAAAATTTGTTAAAATGTTATTTCTATAGAAAATTTTGTCACAATTTTATTTCTATAGAAAAATTTGTCGAAATTTTATTTCTATAAAAAATTTATCAAAATTTCATTTATATAGAAAATTTTATCAAAATTTTATTTCTATAGAAAATTTTGTCAAAATTTTATTTCTATAGAAAATTTTTATCAAAATTTTATTTCTGTAGAAAATTTTGTCAAAATTTTATTTCTATAGAAAAATTTGTTAAAATGTTATTTCTACAGAAAATTTTGTCACAATTTTATTTCTATAAAAAATTTTGTCAACAATTCATTTCCATAGAAAATTTTGTTAAATTTTTTGTTTGTCAAAATTTTATTTCTATAGAAATTTTTTTCAAAATTTTATTTCTATAGAAAAATTTGTCAAAATTTTGTTTCCATGGAAAATTTTGTAAAAATTTTATTTCTATAGAAAATTTTGTCAAAATTTTATTTCTATAGAAATTTTTTTCAAAATTTTATTCTTATAGAAAATTTTTTCAAAATTTTATTTCTATAGAAAAATTTGTCTAAATTTTATTTTTATAGAAGATTTTGTCAAAATTTTATTTCATTAGAAAATTTTGTCAAAATTTTATTTCTATTGAAAATTTTGTCAAAATTGTATTTTTATAGTAAATTTTGTCAAAATTTTATTTCTATAGAAAAGTTTGTTAAAATGTTATTTCTATAGAAAATTTTGTCACAATTTTATTTCTATAAAAAATTTTGTCGAAATTTCATTTCTATAGAAAATTTTGTAAAAATTTCATTTCTATAGAAAATTTTGTCAAAATTCTATTTCTATAAAAAATTTTGCCAAAATTTCATTTCTTTAGAAAATTTTGTCAAAATTCTATTTCTATAGAGAATTTTTTCAAAATTTTATTTCTATAGAAAATTTTGTCAAAATTTTATTTCTATAGAAAATTTTGTCAAAATTTTATTTCTATAGAAGATTTCGTCAAAATATCATTTCTATAGAAAATTTTGTCTAAATTTTATTGTTTTTAGAAAACTATGTCAACATTTTATTTTTTTATTAATTTTGTCAAATTTATTTTCTTCGAATTGAGCAGTCTGTGAACAAATAAAATGATGACATGCCAAAAATTGCCATTGGACAACAGAACTCAAGCGCCGCCGATGGTAATAGTGTGGACTACCGATCGGCCATGCGGTCGATTTCATTTCGTTTTAGCAAAGAATCGTACACGCAAAAAAAAAAACGTTTGGAAAACGTGTACCGAAAACGGTTTTCTTTTGTTAGAGTTTTTTGAATTGCTTCGAAACTTTTAAACTTTTATCACCAAAAAATTCGTTTGTCACAATATTTTTTTCAATAAAAAAATTATTTTTGAACAAACAGCACAGTCCATTTCGTTTATATCAAGCACTGTTCTTTTTTGGCTTTAAGTCTTTAATAAGACACATTTTACAGTTCATAGTAAAAATTTAATATAGTAGTATGTAATGTTGAACATCTTTTCGGAATCTTCCGAACATATCTGGAACATTAAAAAAAAATACAAAAAAAACTTATTGGTGTTTGGCCGAAGCAGGGATCGAACCCACGACCCTTGGCATGCAAGGCGGACGTACTTACCACTGCTCCACGGTGTCCAACTAAATGTATGTTTAATAGGCTCGTGGGCGCCACAAGCTATGCTATATAAATATAACTTATATGGATAATTGTCTATTGATGACAATAACAGCAACATAGCTCAGTGGATAGTGTGTTGGCTTACAAATTGCATGGTCCGCGGTTCGATTCTCCGTCCAGGCGAAAGGTAAAATTTAAAACAAATTTATAATATCGAATAATTTCTTCTACATTGTTTGTATTACAGAAAAAGGTACTAAGAACAAAAAAACCTCGTGGAAGTAAAAAAGAAGTGAGGGAAAATGCAATTAGTCAGAAAAGTGTTTTTTCTTTGGAGCAGATTTTGATAATGAATGTTTACGATGCCATGACTGCTAATGTTGCCGTCCTGGTCATCTTTTCCCTAACTTCATTGACTTTGCAAACTTTTGCAAAAACTGTCAAAAAGATGTTGTCGTTAGAAAAATTTTGTGTGTAGAGAAAGTTTTGTAGAAATTTTTGTGGTGAAAATATCGAAAATGTTTTCCTTAGAGAAAATTTCATGCAAACTCTGTCTTTAGAAAAAATGTTCATACAAATTTCGTATTTAGAAAAAATTTCATAGAAATGTTGTCTTTAAAGAAAATTTAAAGAAATTTCTATAAAGAAAAATTTCATAGCAATTTTGTCTTGCCTATAAAATTTTATAAAAATGTTGCCTTTAGGGTGGGTAATAAGTTCGAACTTAGCCACTAAAACCGAAAATAAATCTGTAAAAGAAGAATAATATTATAACTCTTTATTATAAATTGATGGGGAATGATCCAAATTATGAAAACAATTAACCGCACAAAAATGGCTATTTTAGAGTGATAATATGAACTTAATGATGGCCTTTAGAGAAAATTTCATAGAAATGTTGTCTTTAGAGAAATTTTGTGGTTTGTTTGTAGAAAACCTTAAAAAATTTTGTCTTTAGTAAAAAAAATTTTTTTGTAGAGAAAATTTCATAGAAATTTGTCTTTAGAGTAAAATTTCCTAGACATTTTGTCTTTTGGGAACATTTCATAGAAATTTTGTTTTTAAAGGAACTGTCTCAGAAATTTTGTCTAAATAGAAAATATCTCAGAAATTATTTTCATAAAAAAGTCTACACGACAAACTTTCTTTAAAATGTTCTTTAAAAAAATATAAAATGGACAAGATATCGATGAAATGATTTTTAAATACAAAATATCGATAAAAATGTACTCTAAAAGTGGGTATTAAGTTCGAGTTTAGCCGCTAAAATCACCACTTTTCACTATTACTTTTCTTAATTAATCCACTTTAAGAAATACAAACATTGTGAAAATTTGCATTGGGGAATACCCCATGAAGTTATAATAAAATTTGCAACAAATTTGTATAATTTTATGCCTTTTTATACACACCACCATAAAATGGTAACGGGGGTATAATAAGTTTGTCATTACGTTTGTAAGTTATCGAAATATCGATTTCCGACTATATAAAGTATATATTCTTGATCAGGGAGAAATTCTAAGACGATATAACGATGTCCGTCTGTCCGTATGTCGGTCTGTCTGGCTGTCTGTCTGTTGTAATCACGCTACAGTCTTCAATAATGAAGCAATCGTGCTGAAATTTTGCACAAATTCGTCTTTTGTCTGCAGGCAGGTCAAGTTCGAAGATGGGCTATATCGGTCCAGGTTTTTATGTAGTCGCCATATAAACCGACCTCCCGATTTGGGGTCTTGGGCTTATAGAAACCATAGTTTTTATCCAATTTACTTGAAATTGGAAATCGAGAGGTACTTTAGACCCGTAAAGAGGTGTGCCAAAAATGGTGAACATCGGTGCATGTTTTGGTATGGTCCCCATATAAACCGACCTCCCGATTTGGGGTCTTGGGCTTATAGAAACCGTAGTTTTTATCCAATTTGCCTGAAATTGAAAATCTAGAGGTACTTGAGGACCATCGAAAGGTGTGCCACAAATGGTGAGTATCGGTCCATGTTTTGGTATAGCCCCCATATAGACCGATATCCCGATTTTACATCTTGGGTTTATAGAATCCGTAGTTTATATACAATTTGCCTGAAATTGGAAATTTATAGGTATTTTAGGACCATAAAGAGGTGTGCCACAAATGGTGAGTATCGGTCCATGTTTTGGTATAGCCCCCATATAGACCGATATCCCGATTTTACTTCTTGGGCTTCTAGAATCCGAAGTTTTAATCCAATTTGCCTGAATTTGAAAATCTAGAGGTATTTTCGGGCCTAAAGAGGTGTGCCGAAAACGGTGAGTACCGGTCCATATTTTATATAGTCCCCATTAAAAACGATCTCCCGATTTAACTCCTTGGGTTTCTAGAAACCGTAGTTTTTATCCGATTTGCCTGAAATTGTAAATATTCTGGTATTTTAGGCTCACAAAACATGTATCGGATTAAGTTTTTATCGGTCCATTTGGTAATACACTGAAAAAACAGTGAACCCTTTTCCATTGCAAAATGAACTAAACTGTAGTAATATTGACCATGATTTAGCCCTTAAGATTTTTTTCAACTTGTATAGTTTATAATTCTCTTAAATTTTAGTTAATCTATAACATTGTATTTTAGTTCATTTTTACAACACCATAAGATTTATATACCCCTACCAAGTTAAAAAGTCAGTATTATTTTGGTTTACCTGCTTATTTTTTGGGAAACCCGATAATAAAAAGTGGTTAACAGTCTCCTTAAAATGTCGACGACTAAACTATTTTTAAATCAATCATTCCACAGTACAGAGAAATTAAATAATTAAAGGAACAACAACCCGTTTTACTTATTATGAAAATTTTCATACATTAAAATTCTACTTTCTTTAAGCAAAAGTACTTTATTATAAAAACTTATGATAAGAGTTCTTAATACAATGTTTTTGTGAATAAAAATTATGACCACGTGGAACAAGAAAGTAGTTTATTTTAACTCGCTATTTGGACATTTTGACTTTTCCTTAGTTTTTTATTCATCGTTAGTATATTCACATATATTGCTGAAAAAAAATGGAAGGAATAATGAAAATTGTTAAAAATTAACATGTAATAAAATATAATTTTTAATATCTTTAAATTAGCTTGTAACTTACCATATTTGGGGGCATTTTATTAAATGGTGTAAGGAATTCAACTTTTCTTAGATACCTCATAATGTTTGTACCTGAAACAATTAGAGAAATAATGAATTAAGTAATATATTAACTCATAAAACTGTGTTGTTACCGATGTGAAGGACATAATACAATAAATATTCTTGTCAAAAGAAAGCCAAAGTTTTAATATAAAACTTACCAATTCTCTATTAAATTGTACGCTGAGGTTAAAAAGTTATCGAAATTCATTTGGGGATACTCTGAAATTAAATATTTAGTTTTTACATTAAATTGGTTTCCAAAAAATCTAATTAAAGAAATAATATGCATAAAAAAACTAAATATTCTGGTTAAAAGAATGTTAAAGAAAGCTTACCAATTCATAAAAATGTTTCCAAATTGTTATTCTGAAATTAAATATTTGTTTTTTACAATTAAAATATTAAATTGGTTTCCAAAAATATTTGATTAATGTAATACTATAATAAGGTATTAAAAACATGTAATTTTGATAATAAAAAGGTCATAAAAATTTAAATATTCTAGTGAAAAGAAAGCCAATTTTTAAAAGAAAACTTACCACTTCTCTATTAAATTATACGCTGAGGAGAAATATAAAAATTTGCCCGAATCCATCTGGGGTAGCTCTTAACTTAGATATTTTTTTACAACAAAGAAAAACATGAAACTTGTTAAAAAATATAATAATAATAATTAGCAAATAATAATATACATAAAGAGTATTATTTTTTAAAAGAAAACCACATTGAAAAAGAACTCTTACCTATTTATCATTAAACTATATGCTGAGGTGTAACAAACAATTTTCCAAATTCATCTGGAGTTACTCTGAAATTGAATATTTATTTTTTACATTGAATAATAAAAATTAAATTAGATAAAACAATTTCAATATACTTTACATTTCAGCATTTTTTTCCTAAATATTGAACATTCTTAATAACTTTTTTCTAAGCTACCGATCATCACTTCGCCATCGTACATCTCATCTCTAAAATATTAATAACTTTCATTTCAAAGTTTTAATAAACAAACACCAATATATGTTTAAAAAAACCAAAATATTCCATACCTTTATATTCCCTTGTTACATACTTGCTAAAAAGATGCAACAGCCCACGCCAACGCCAACTATATAACTGAAGCATGCCAAAACCAAGCAAAACCAAAACATTCGTACAACAACAAAAACACATGTGCCTTCATTGAAAACAACACCTCATCCAGACAAATAAACCATTCGCCAATAATAAACACACACACAAACCACTGAAAGAACAAAAACAACCCCACGCTCAGATGTACACAACATCCCCATCACTCGCTACCATTTCTCATTATTGCATTGCATGCTCTCACTCTCAAAAAAAATTCAAGTAACATCATCTTTACATTATGGAATATGTTTAATATTCCACTTTGACGAGAAAGATCTCTGTACTATGCATTAGTTCATCGCATCTGTCCACAATTTACTCTAAAAACAATACTCTTAAATGCATATCAGTATAAGAACGATGAATCGTTTAACTTAAAATTAGCAAAAACTTCATGAAATGATATCTACCCATTTTTGACGAAAATGTCTATAAATTTAATTACATGTGAACTAAAAATATTTCATTGGGAAATTTTTTACCAACAATTATTAACCATAGGAATTTTCAGTAAGAAATTGCTATCCACTTTCAAGTTCATTTTTCGTAAAAAAATATTTTCTCATACAAAAAAATCTTATAGTAAATTGCACTTATTATTTAGAAAATACTTTACATTTCACAAGTAGTTTTATAGCATGACAAACGAATTTTTAACTACCAGTTAAGAAATTTTTTAAGGAAATTTCCATCGTATTTTGTAGGCCATGAACTAAACGATTGCTACTTAGAATTTGTAAAATTTCCTTTCGAGTAGTTAATTTTCGTTGAAGATACGAAAAATGAACTAAAATTCTGGAAAATTCTTGTAATAAATTATTGTAAAAATCTTCTTAAATTTACGAGACACTTTTTTTTCTGTGTATGTAATATAATATAGACTGACTTCACTTCTATATAGAATAGAAGGCGCACTGATCATGCAAATTGCTTGAAACTCAATGTAAAATTTCCAGATTTTACTTCTCGGGTGAAAATCTACCGATTTAAGATTTCAAATCAAGACGTTATTTTATAATTTTCTTGCACACTTACAAGAGATGTTAATGATTCCTCTAAAACTCAAACAAAAATGGTTCTTATAAATCCAGAATCCGATATAGTCTTCATAGGTGAAATCTTTAAATTTATCTTCGGGAAGTGTCCTTAAGTCCTCAAGCCCTCCTGAAATTTCAAAGGAAACCCTAATATTTGGTTCATGGTGGTGGGTATTTAAGATTCGGCCCGGCCGAACTTACTGCTGTATATACTTGTTTATTGATTCAGTTTTCACTTTAGTAAAAAAATGAAAATTTTAGCGGCTAAACTCGAACTTAATACTCACATTAAATTAAATTAAGCATTAAATTTTTAAGAATTTGGTTTATAAAAATTTTTCTGTATATAAAATTTCTAAAAAATTTTCTTTAAAGACGAATAAGTTTATAAAAATAAAATTTTATTATTCCAATATTAATAAAAAATCAAACCGAAATTATTCTATGTCTAAATTAAATTTAAACATTGGCTTCCATTTTCAAAATATCTTCACACGTACGCTAAGATTTAATGAGAACACATTGCGACCGATTTATTGTAAGTTCCTCATATAGCCAATATCTAGACTTAACAGAATCTAGGTAGAAAAGGTAAAACGCCCTCGGATTAATGTCAAATGCAGATCAGCATCATGTTTACCACTAAATTTACGCCTCAATGATATAAAATTCACCATGAAAGTTGATAAACAATTGCAGACTCACACAATGACAAACACGAGGGCACACGCATGCATATCCCGATATCATCTCTTTATTAAAATATTGAGAGTATAACACCGTTGTGAACTGAACGAATGTGTGTGTGCGTTTGAGTGTGATACATGCTATAAAACCTTGGGTACAGTAAGAAATATGGGATAAAATCGTTATTTCATGTTTTGATGCAGATTAGTATGATCCTTTGATCCTGAATGTACCGTTTGATGGATGGTATATGCGTTCGTTCGTTCATTGAATTATTTGATTGTGTGATGATACCAAAATGAAAGGACATACGGCCAGACGAACAGGGCATTGTTTTGAAAGTTGAATATAGGGGATAAAAATATCAATGTCATCTATGTCCTTGTGATCCTTGTATATAAAATGTCTACACTTATATATGTATGTGTAGGTATTTGTATTATGTGATGTGTGCGAGAAGGACACATTAATTTGTTTTTTTACAAACCGGATTGGTTTGTTGCATTTACCTTTCCATACTCAGAAAAAAAAAAATAAGTCCTTAAACTTAGACAAGGGATGTTGTTTTTTTATTGTTTTTGTTTTTTTTTTGTATATCTTTAGCGATTATTTGAATTGTCGGCTGAACGTTGACATTATACAAAAGAGAAACAAGTTTCAAAATGAAAATAAAATTGTCACATTAGTATTTAATATAAAAATAATACAAATCGTAATAAATGTCCTTATTATCCTTGATTCCTCTCTTCGCAGACAATGCATGAGCTGCTTGAGTCTCAAACTCCCTAGAGACTATGGAGTCATGAATTTATTGCACATTACAACAACAATGTTGCGAAAAACTTTTACACTTACAGCACAAAAATCCATTGGCAAACAGTAACGACCCACAAGTAGCACAGACCAGAGCAGTGAGCTTTGTACAAGCATTGCTCGAACAAAGTTAATTTAATTTTTATTTAAAATTCAATCTCAGAACTAAAACAAAAACTTCTAGGATTGGGAACTATAGCAGCAAAATAAAAAAAAAAATCCCAAAAAAAAAACCAACCAGCGAACAAAACTCTTGACGAATTACAAAAAGGGGAACACAAATAGTAGCGATGGATCCAAATAGGAAAATGTATTCCTTTAGCTAAAAAGGACTTGGAGAAAATATCAATAGACAGTGGTTTAGGTGTTACTGTATATATTTAAAAACATTTTAGAAACGATAATAAATTTAACAGACCTTTTGCCGTAAGTATTGCTTGGCAAGAAAAAGAAAGAAATTTTAGAAAAAAAAAACATTATAAATTTGTCTTTGGAGATATAATTTGCAATAAATGAACATCGCATAGAAATTTTGTCTTAAGAAGATATTTATATTCATAGAAAATGTTATATAAATTTTGTTTTAAAGAAAATTTAATAGGCATTTTGATTTTAGAAAAAAAATTTATAGACATTTTATGATTAAGAAAAATTTTATATAAATTTTATCATTTGGGAGAATATCAAAGAATTTTTTTTGTTAGAGAAAATTTTATAGAAATTTTGTTCTTAGAGAAAATTTTGTGCTTTGTTTTTAGAAAAACTTTGACCAAATTTTTGTCTTTAGTGAATATTTCATAAAAAGTTTATATATAGAGAAAATTTCATAGAAATTTGTCTTGAGAATAAAATTTCATAGAAATTTTGTCTTTTGAGAAATTTTCATAGAGATTTTGTTTTTAGAGAAAATTTGATAAAAATTTTATCGTTAGAGAAAATTTCACAGAAATTTTGCGTTTGAAGGAAATATCTCAGAAATTTTGTCTTTATAGAAAATTTCTCAGAAATTCTTTTCAGAAAATTTTACAGAAATTTAGACAAAAAAATAAATTTTGTTTTTAGAAAAAATTTAATAGTAATTGGTCTTAGAAAAAAATTCAAAACATTTTTGTCTTTAAATTTTTTTAAAATAAATTTCGACATATTTAAAAAAAATTTCTCAGAATTTTGTAGAAATTTTTTTCTGTAAAAAAATAATGATTATATAAAAAATTTCACAGAAACTTTGTTTTTAGAGACAATTTCAAATAAAAAATTATTGAAAAATTGTCTTTAGAAAAAATTCATATAAATTTGGTCTTTATTTTTTTTTTATAAATTTCGACTTTTTTCACGATTACTTTTCTCTAATATTAAATATTAAATAATAAATTAATTGGTACAATTAACTTTTTAATCAAGATAGAAACATTAAGTTAATTTAGTCAATGATTGAAAATTTTTAAATTTTGAATTAAAAAGTTAATTGATACAATTAACTTTTAATCAAATTCGGAAGACTAAGTCTGTTAAAAAAGTGATGAACATTTTTTAAAATTTTTAATTAAAATTTTTTTTCAAACAATCAATTGTGAATGCAAATAAAAATTCTAAGCCAATTCAGAATGTAATTGAAAATAGTTACCTTTTTTAAATTACTAAATTAATTGAGTTTTGCAATCAACATAAATTAAAATTTTAATTGAATCAATTAAAAAATTAATTGAAATTTGGTAATGAAATCAATTAATTTTTTAATCAAGAATTTTTTCTATGCCCAATTAAAACTGTGATTGATACTATCATTTTCGTGATTGAAGACATTTCAATTAAAAAATTAATTGTATCAATTAATTTCGTGATTGAATCAGAATTTTTTTTGTGCACCTTAAAGTAACATTTTATAGAAAATTGTTCAGAAATTATTTTCGTAAAAATTTTGTCTTAGAAAAAATTTCACAGAAATTTTGTCTTTATAGAAACCTTCATTAAAATTTTGTTGTTTTCATTGAGAAAATTTCAGATATATTTTTTTACAGAAAATTTTGTAGAAATTTTTGCCTTTATAATAAATTTTATAGTAATTGGTCTTTAGAAAAAAATTCAAAGAAAATTTGTCTAAGATTTTATAAAACAAATTTCGACTTTAGGGAAAGTGTTTTAGAAATTTCGTCTTCTCAAAAAACATTTCATAGAAATTTTGTCTTTAGAGAACAATTTTCAGATTTTTTTCATAAAAATGTCTTAAGAGTAAAATTTTTAGAAATTTTTTCGGTAAATAAAATTTCGTATACATATTGATTATAGAAAAAATTTCACAGAAATTTTATTTTTAGAGAAAATTTCACAAAAGAATTTAATGGAAAATTTGTCTTTATCTTTTTATAAATTTCGACTATACGGGACATTTCTTAGAAATTTTGTCTTTAAAGTAAAATTTTTAGAAAATTTCTCAGAAATTCTTTTCATAGAAATTTTTGTCTTAGAAAAAAATTCACAAAAATGTTAGCTATAAAGAAACTCATTGAAATTTTGTTGTTAAAGTAACATGTGGTGTTTGGAGAAAATTTCAGACATTATTTCTTCAGAGAAAAATTCACAGAAATTTAGACGAAAAAAATATTTTAGTCTTAGAAAAAATTAAATAGTAATTGGCCTTTAGAATATAAATTCATAGAAATTTTGTCTTTTATATTTTTTAATAAATTTCGATTGTAGGGAATTTTTTTTGGAAATTTTGTCTTCACAAAAAATATTTCATAGAAATTTTGTTTTAGAGAAAATTTCTAAAATTTTTTTTTCATAAAAATGTCTTAAGAGTAAAATTTTTAAACATTTTTTCTATAAAGAAAATTTCGTATACATATTGATTATAGAAAAAATCTCAGAAATTTGGTCTTTAGAGAACATTTTACTGAACAATTTAATGAAAATTTTGTTTTAGAAAAAAAATCATTGAAAGATTGTCTTAAGAAAAAAATAATCATAGAAGTTTGGTCTTTTTTATAAATTTCTACTTTAGAGAAAAGTTCTTAGAAAATTGATCTTTAAAGTTAAATTTTATAAGAAATGTATCAGAAATTCTTTTCATAAAAATTTTGTCTTAGAAAAAATTTCACAGAAATATTGTCTTTAAAGAAACTTGTGGAAATTACCTGTTAGTAATTTACACTTGTTGAGTTTTTTTTGTTGAAACATGGAAGCATAGCAAGAATTTTGATTGAAATAAAAAAAATTGGAAGAAAAAGAAAAAGATTTTGAAAAACTGTCAGTCGATAAAGCAAAATTTTAAAATTTAAAAAAAAGAGGAAGAAAAATTTTTAAGAAAATTCAACGAAGGATTTTTTTTAAACTGAAATACAAGAAATAAAATAAATAGCGCGAAATAGTGCGATATATAAGCAAATATAGAACGTTGTATTTTACGTGAAGTTTCGTGCTAAGAATTGAATGCTGGCAAAGGAAAATTTGAATTAACGACGCCTTTTCACATAGATTTAGAAGGGCATTAGCAGATTTTGGTTCTAATTGGGTTTAATAACCAGCCACAAGGAGTTAAAAAGCTTCAAATATTTATTTCCCCGAATTGACAAAAACGTTAAGAATTACTACAAATTACCAGCCCAAAAGGAGTTCAAGGACTTCGAACACTTATTTCGCACATTTGATGAAAACGCTAGAAATTGCTGCAAATTAGCTCCTCTAACTACCCGGACGTACCTTTATGGATCTCTTACGGAAAGGCAATCATCAATGAATTTATTATTACTACATTATTCCTTAAGTTTCATTTAGAGACATATTTACATTTCCCATTCTAGAATTAGTCATACCTACTTACACTTACATTTACTTTCCCTGTCAAATTTGTTCTCCAACCTACACTGAAAGAAGATTTTATTTTATCAATATTAGTATTTAATTATTCCATTTCATTCATTTGTTTATGTTAATAATAACTTAATTTTAAAAATAATGAACTACTAAGACGGTTTTATTGACGAAAGGCCAGGCTTGTCGGATGTATTCTCGAAAATTTATATAGTCTCCGTTATTATTCATCTCTCCGTCCGATATTATTCTTCCTTTTCTGCTATCCATCTATTTTAAAATTATGTAATCGGCCATAAAAGATCCTCCCCAAATTTCCCTGAGCAAGGCCGGAAGTGGAAGATATGGCGATTTCGTTACAAACTCATTGAAATGTTGTTCTTATAGTAACTTTCATTGATATTTTGTATTTGGAAAAAATTGCAGACATTTTTTCTTTAGAGAAAAATTCATAGAATTTTTTTTGCATAAAAATATCTTAAGAGTAAAATTTTTAGACATTTTTTCGGTAAAGAAAATTCCGTAGAAATATTGATTATAGAAAAAATTTCACAAATATTTTGTCTTTACAGAAAATTTCACAGAAAAATTTAATGAAAATTTTGACTTTAAAAACACTCATTTAAAGTTTGTCTTTAGAAAAAAAAATCATTGAATTTGGTCTTTAATTTTTATAAATTTCGTCTTTAGAGATCATTTCTTAGAAAATTAGTCTTTAAAGTAAACTTTTATAGAAATTTTGTCTTTAAAAGAAATTTGTCTTTATAGACAATTTCTGAATTTTTTCATAAAAAATTTGTCTTTGTCTTTCATTGAAATTTTATATTTGGAGAAAATTTTACAGAATTTTTTTCTTTAAAGAAAATTTCACGGAAATTTTGTCTTTAGAAAAAATTTCACGGAAATTTTATCATTAGAGAAAATTTCATAGAATTGTGTCTTGGAAAAAAATTTAATGAAAAATTTGTATGTAGAAAAAAATTCATAGAAAGTTGGCCTTTAGAAAACCATGTTTGTATTTAAGAATTTTTTTATAATTTTTTATAAATTTGTCTTAAAAAACATTTCATAGAAATTTTGTCTTTAAAGTAAACTTTTATAGAAATTTTGTCTTTAAAGGAAATTTGTCTTTATAGAAAATTTCTGAATTTTTTCATAAAAATGTTGTCTGTCTTTCATTGAAATTTTATATTTGGAGAAAATTTTACAGAATTTTTTTCTTTAAAGAAAATTTCACGGAAATTTTGTCTTTAGAAAAAAATTCACCGAAATTTTATCATTAGAAAAAATTTCATAGAATTGTGTCTTGGAAAAAAATTTAATGAAAAATTTGTATGTAGAAAAAAATTCATAGAAAGTTGGCCTTTAGAAAACCATGTTTGTATTTAAGAATTTTTTTGTTATAATTTTTTATAAATTTGTCTTAAAAAAACATTTCATAGAAATTTTGTCTTTAGAGAAAATTTCTTAGATTTTTTTTTTCATAAATTTTCTATAAACTTTGTCTTTCGAGAAAATTTCTATTCACTGTTATTCTAAAAAACATTTTTGTGTTCAGAGTAACACTTCATAAAATGTTGAAAAAAAATTGAAATTTTGTCTATAGCAGAAATTATGTTTGTTTTGGCGTTGTAGAAATTATTCTTGTAAAAACTTTATGTTAGCTCCATAAAACCACTGTCAACTCATCCCAAAGAATATGTGGAATCACATACGATACCAGCAATGCGTGCCCTTAGAATCAACCATCAAAAGAAATACACAACAACACGGATTGATGAAGAAAAAGTGAATGGAAACTTTTCGCCAATGCCAGGGCTAGTGAGATGTGCCTCCAATCTAAGAAGTTTAAAAAGAAATCAAATGATATTGACCTAGGGAAAACAACGAAATTGATATTTTCCATTGGTTTCCATTCTTTCTTTCTTGCCTTTTTCTCTTACCATTAGTACACACTTTATTGCAGATTTGTTTTCCTTCACTGTTTTGATTTTTTTTAGCTCGCCTTTTCTGTCTTCAATTTGCTCACAATCTTCCAGTGAAAAAGCCAATAAAAAATCGATAAGAAAAAAAGGACTTTTTATTTATCCTTAGGCTAATTGTGAAATCATAGATGGTCACCATCCATATCCATATCCATGTTCATGTTCTCAGTCTCAGTCTTTTATGGGAAACGACAATGTAAACATTTTAATACAAACACTCTAGTCAGGATAAAATTTACACATAAACCAAGTGACGATATATGTGTGTGTGTGTGTGGGTGTTTGTTTTTGCAAACTTGGATGTAAGGACATATGTATGTATATTGGTACGGGGGTTTGTATGTGTATTGCACAAAACAGAAAATTCTATTAGCGACTTTAGTCCTTTGCACACATGATTAATTATTGACTAATTTCTATGAACATAAACCACAAAGATCCTCATGCACGCACACACATACACTTGCCAATCAAAGTTGTGGAAACTTGTATGGACTTTTATAAGCTACAGTGTCCAGATCTGAATATTTTATGTAAAATAAAAAAGTTTTTAGAAAATGTTGGTTTTACATAAAATTTGATAAACATTTTTACTATAGAGAAGATTGCATAGACATTTTGTGTTTAAAGAAAATTTAATAGAAATTTTGTCTTTAGAGAAAATTTCATAGAAATTTTGTCATTATAAAGACAAAAGTTCTATAAAATGTTCTCTAAAGAGAAAATTTTAAAGAACTTTTGTTTTTATGGAAAATTTCATAGAAATTTTGCCTTTAGGGAAAATTTTATAGAAATTTTGTATTTAGAGAAAAATTCTTCGAAATTTTGTCTTTAGAGAAAATTTCATAAAATTTTAGAGAATTTCATAGAAATTTTCTTTTTAGAGAAAATTTCATAGAAATTTTATATTTACAGAAAAATTCTTCGAAATTTTGTCATTATAGAAAATTTCATAGAAATTTTGTATTTAGAGAAAATTTCATAGAAATTTTGTCTTTAGGGAAACTTTTATAGAAATTTTGTCTTTAAGGAAAATTTTATAGAAATTTTGTCTTTAGGGAAAATTTCGTAAAAAATTTTTTCTTTAGAGAAAATTTCATAGATTTTCTTCAGAGAAAATTTAATAGACATTTTGTATTTAGAGAAAATTTCATTGAAATTTGTCTTCAGAGAAAATTTAACAGAAATTTTGGCTTTAGGGATCATTCTATAAAAATTTTGTATTTAGGGAAAATTTCATAGAAATTTTGTCTTTATAGAAAATTTTATAGAAATTTTGTTTTTGGAGAAAAATTCTTCCAAATTTTTTCTTTAGAGAGAATTTCATTAAAATTTTGTATTTTGAGAAAATTCTTCGAAATTTTGTGTTTATAGAAAAATTCATAAACATTTTGTATTTAGAGAAAAATTACTAGAAATTTTGTGTTTAGAGAAAATTTCATAGAAATTTTGTATTTGTAGAGAAAATTCCATAGAAAGTTTGTTTTTAGAGAAAATTTGATAGAAATTTTGTATTTAGAGAAATTTCATAGAAATTTTGTCTTTAGCGAAAATTCATAGAATTTTTTTTCTTTAGAGAAAATTTCATGGAAATTTTGTCTTTAGAAAAAATTTCATAGAAATGTTGTCTCTGGAGAAAATCTCATAGAAATTTTTTCTTTAGATACAATTTCATAGCAAATTTGTCTCTAGAGAAAATTTAATAGAAATTTTGTTTTTAGAAAAAGGTTCATAAAATTTTGTGTTTAAAGAAAATTTCATAGAAATTGTATTTGTGGAGAGTATTTTATAGAGATTTTGTTTTTAGAGGCAATTTCATGGAAATTATGTTTTTAGGAAAAATTTCATAGTAATTTTGTCCTTAGAAAAAAATTCACAGCAATTTTGTCTTTACAGAAAATTTCATAGAAATTTTGTCTTTGGAGAAAATTACATAAAAATTTCATAAAATTTTAGAGAATTTCATAGAAATGTCGTTTTTAGAGAAAATTTCATAGAAATTTTATATTTAGAGAAAAATTCTTCGAAATTTTGTCTTTATAGAAAATTTAATAGAAATTTTGTCTTTAGAGAAAATTTCATAAAATTTTAGAGAATTTCATAGAAATTTTGTTTTTAGAGAAAATTTGATAGAAATATTATATTTAGAGAAAAATTCTTCGAAATTTTGTCTTTATAGAAAATTTCATAGAAATTTTGTATTTAAAGAAAATTTCATATAAATTTTGTATTTAGAGAAAATTTCATAGAAATTTTATCTTTAGGGAAAATTTTATAGAAATTTTGTCTTTAGGGAAAATTTCGTAGAAATTTTTTTCTTTAGAGAAAATTTCATAGAAATTTTGTCTTCAGAGAAAATTTAATAGAAATTTTGTATTTAGAGAAAATTTAAAAAAATTTGTCTTCAGAGAAAATTTTTGGCTTTAGAGAAAATTAGAAAAAAAATTTACCTGTAGAAAAAATTTCATAGAAATTTTGTCTTTACAGAAAATTTCATAGAAATTCTCTCTTTAGGGAATATTTTATAGAAATTTTGTCCGTAGGGAAAATTTCATAGAATTTTTTTTTTCGAGAAAATTTCATAGAAACTTTGTCTTTAGAGAAAATTTAATAGAAATTTTGTCTGTAGAGAAAATTTCATAAAATTTTAGAGAATTTCATAGAAATGTTGTTTTTAGAGAAAATTTCATAGAAATTTTGTCTTTAGAGATAATTTTATAGAAATTTTGTATTTAAAGAAAATTTAATAGAAATTTTGTCTTTAGGGAAATTTTCGTAGAAATTTTTTCTTTAGAGAAAATTTTATAGAAATTTTGTCTTCAGAGAAAATTTAATAGAAATTTTGTGTTTAGAGAAAATTTAATAGAAATTTTGTATTTAGAGAAAATTTAATAGAAATTTTGGCTTTAGAGAAAATTAGAAAAAAAATTACCTGTAGAAAAAATTTCATAGAAATTTTGTCTTTAGGGAATATTTTATAGAAATTTTGTCCGCAGGGAAAATTTCATAGAAACTTTGTCTTTAGAGAAAATTTAATAGAAATTTTGTCTTTAGAGAAAATTTCATCAAAATTTCATAAAATTTTAGAGAATTTCATAGAAATTTTGTTATTAGAGAAATTTTCATAGAAATTTTATATGTAGAGAAAAATTCTTCGAAATTTTGTCTTTATAGAAAATTTTATAGAAATTATGTACTTAGAGAAAATTTCATAGAAATTTTGTATTTAGAGAAAATTTCGTAGAAATTTCATAGAAATTATGTACTTAGAGAAAATTTCATAGAAATTTTGTATTTAGAGAAAATTTCTTAGAAATTTTTTTCTTTAGAGAAAATTTCATAGAAATTTTGTCTTCAGAGAAAATTTCATAGAAATTTTATCCTCAGAGAAAATTTAATAGAAATTTTGTATTAAGAGAAAAGTTCATTGAAATTTGTCTTCAGAGAAAATTTCATAGACATTTTGGATTTAGAGAAAATTAGAAAAAAGAGACAATTTCATGGAAATTTTGTCTTTAGGGAAAATTTTATAGAAATTTTGTCTTTAGGGGAAATTTCGTAGAAATTTTTTCTTTAGAGAAAATTTCATAAAAATTTTGTCTTCAGAGAAAATTTAATAGAAATTTTGTATTTAGTGAAAATTTCATTGGAATTTGTCTTCAGAGAAAATTTCATAGAAATTTTGGATTTAGAGAAAATTAGAAAAAAATTTACCTGTAGAAAAAAATTCATAGAAATTTTGTCTTTACAGAAAATTTCATAGGGATCATTTTAAAGAAATTTTGTATGTAGGAAAACTTTCATAGTAATTTTGTCCTCAGAAAAAATTTCATAGAAATTTTGTCTTTAGAAAAAAATTCATAAAATTTAAAAAAAAAATCATAGATATTTTGTCTTTAGAGAAAATTTCTTAGGAATTTTGTCTCTAGAAAAAATTTTGTCTTTGTATAAAATTTCATAGAAAATTTTGTATTTAGAGACAATTTCATGGAAATTTTGTCTTTAGATAAAATTTCATAGAAAATTATGAGTTAGAGAAAATTTCATGAAAATTTTTAGAGAAAATTTTATAGAAATGTTGTCTTTAGAGAAAACTTATTAAAAATTTCATAGAAATTTTTGGTGTTAGAAACAATTTCATGGAAATTGTGTCTTTAGAAAAAATTTTATAGAAATTTTGTCTTTAGAGAAAATTTCATAGAAATTTTGTCTTTAAAGAAAATTTCATAGAAAAAATTGTTTTTAGACACAATGTCTATAAACATTTTGCCTTTAGAGAATTATAGCAAAGTTCATAGAAATTTCTTGATCTTATTGAATTGAGACCTGGTCGTATCATTCATTTTCACCTATGACATTTTTGGAACTTTATAGAGTGTGTGTGTTTGATTGACTATAGCACATGCTTGTATGGGTTTTGTATTTTTCTATAGCCTTTTGTTTTTAACCATAAGCTTTTTAGTATTGTACACAAAATTCACTACCATTTGGATTGGGGCAGATTGAATGGTTGGTGGTAACCACATAACACAAAAGGTTATTTCACTAGGGCACTTGACAAAAGTCCTTATGGGAATTTTCGGGTTTTGTGTAAACTTTTCTACAATTCGTCCTGCAGTTAGTGTACATAGTATATTGGTTTTTTGTATTTTTAGCCAAGATTTGTCACAGTTCATATGGAATATTGTCGTTATCCAGCAATATGAACAACGACTTGTTAGTTAAGAGTTAGGATGGCTGGCAGTCAGTTAGTTAGTTAGTTAGTTAGTTCGTCGTTTAGTTAACATGTCTCTCTGACATATTCATTTTACTGAAGTTTATGATGACTTTTCATGTTATGCTTGAAGGATATACCATATAGGGGATGTATGAAGTATGTACTTACACTATAGATTAAAATATTTTTAAACAATAGAGGACTTATTAGATTTACGTATAAATAACCTTTACTAATTCCTTCAATTCATTGTTGGAGCTACGAGTAAATGTCAGTATGTGAGTTGGCTTTTGATGAGGGGCTTCTAACATTAGAGGAACTCATAGAAATGCATACATGATGGAATCTTTGCATTATTCGTTATGGTGAATAGAGGTTTTACTCACACAAAGTTTGTATGGGTGATTGTGTCATGAGAAGCTGTTTTGTTAAATTCAAATTAAATATTTAATTTTTAATATTTATTTGCTAATACGATATATGGGTAGAAAATATTTTGTTCATATTTGTAGTATTTTGCATATTTGATTAGCGCATGTCAACATTGTGATGATTATCATAAATAATATATTTATCAATTATTTTGCATTATTTAATGTTTATTAAAGCATTTTAACCAAATATGCGAAAAATTGGAAACTGTCCAAAAATTAAAATAATAATTTTCCAAACGCCAGCAGCTCATAGGGTCTATATATTTTGATGGTAAACATAAAATGGTGAACAAAATTGAAAAATGGAGTCTTTAGCACACAGAAAAAACTTTACATAGTTTCAAAGATTTTGTCTAAACACCCAGAAAAAAGAAAACCCACCATTAAGGAAAATGTAGGCTTATATTCGAAAATTTTAACTAAAATATTTTAGTAATTGCAACATGATACACTGAAAAAAAATTGTCGTGAGGTCAAATATTTCATGTCTTACGAATGCAAATTTTGCTTAGCATAGAAGACTCATTTCTCTAGTATACAGTTTTTTTCCTTGTCCAAAAGTCGATAAACTTTTCAATGAAGTCGTATTGTCCTTATAATTAAGTGATTTGACTTAAAAATGGGTATCACATGAAAGCAAAAATGTTTGGGCTAAGGTCAACTTGACTTTAATAATTCAGAAAAATTCTTTAAATTCAATGAAATTGTCTTCAAATTTGTTGTTTTTTTTGCATCTTGACTACAAAGCAAAAATTCTTTCAAATATGATATATGATATGATATGATATGATGTGCTATGATATGATATGATATGGTATGGTATGATATCATATGATATGACATGATGTCCCCATATACCTATATTAAGTACAATTGGCATAAATAGATGGAGAAAAAATTTCACGAAAATTTTTCCAATTAAAATCCTAATTGAGTTTTAAAACATATTCTATTAAAAATTAAATTGATTCAACAAAATTTTTAATTTAAATAAAAATCAATCACACCAACTAATAGTATCAATTAATTTTTTAATTGGATCAATTAATTTTTTAATTGACTGTCAATTCATTTTTTTATTTATACTATTTCTGTGATTGAAGACATTTCAATTAAAAACTGACTACAAAGCAAAAATTCTTTCAAATATAGGACATGTTTTTGAAAACTTTATTTTAAAGACGTTTTTTACTTGAAACATAGCATAATTTCTGCTGGAAGTCGAGTCTTAATTTGGAAAATAAAGTTGTCTCTAACTCGTTTTTAAAGGACTTTGATAGCATATGAAGAAAAAAGCTGAAAAAGCGAAAAATTAAAATTTACTTCCTAGAAGCAAGTACACAAAACCAAAATTTAAAATAGAATTGTGCCTTAAAAGTGTCTTTACTTGTATTCTCCGCTTCTTTGGCTCGGAATCTATACCAAAATTTTTAAAGTAAAGACAAAATCTTTGGAACCGGACATGCTTTTTTTTTCTGTGTACAAATAAGTTTATAATTTTTGTCAAATTGAAGAAAATTTGTTTAAAATAATATTTTTTTTCTGTTATTTAATAAAAAATCATATTATGAAAGAAACTATTTAAATTAAAAATTGTTAAAATATCTTTAGCGCTAAATAAAGTTCTGGACAGACACAATTTAAGTAAAATTTACTCATTTGAGAAACTTACACACAAAGAAAAATTCATTACAATTGAGTCAACTACAGCTATTCGCTGAAACAACGAAACATTTTCATTCATACAAGGAGTAATTTCGTTAATAGTACGAAACGTTTCATTATTTGACAGAAAATTCATCATAATTATGAAAAATTTCATTGTATTAACGAATTTGTTTCGTTGGCTCAATTTTAATGACACATTTCGTTAATATAACGAAACTTTTTCTATCAGTATATGAACTCAGTTTCAGCAAACTTCCCCCTTTTTAGGAAAATATGAACTATATTCATATTTAGTAAAATTGTGTACGTTATTTATATAAAACTTTCTGTCTCATTTTTAATTCACGCAAGCAAAAAATAATTTAAAAAAAAATTCTCACAGTTGGCAAAATTTAACTAAAATCAGCTAAATTTCATAAACTAAAATAATGTTAAAAAAAATTCATTGTCTTTTTCGGGGGTTGCTTCGGGGGTACAATCAAAGTCCATTACAAATATGATGGACTTTGAACCCAATCTTAATATTCCAAGCTTCAAGTAGAAATTATTTTATGTTTCAAATCAAAAGCGTCTTTAAGATACAATTTTCGAAGACGTCTTCTATTTTCTAATGCTTTTTAAGTTTATAGTATGATATGATATGATATGATATGATATGATATGATATGATATGATATGATATGATATGATATGATATGATATGATATGATATGATATGATATGATATGATATGATATGATATGATATGATATGATATGATATGATATGATATGATATGATATGATATGATATGATATGATATGATATGATATGATATGATATGATATGATATGATATGATATGATATGATATGATATGATATGATATGATATGATATGATATGATATGATATGATATGATATGATATGATATGATATGATATGATATGATATGATATGATATGATATGATATGATATGATATGATATGATATGATATGATATGATATGATATGATATGATATGATATGATATGATATGATATGATATGATATGATATGATATGATATGATATGATATGATATGATATGATATGATATGATATGATATGATATGATATGATATGATATGATATGATATGATATGATATGATATGATATGATATGATATGATATGATATGATATGATATGATATGATATGATATGATATGATATGATATGATATGATATGATATGATATGATATGATATGATATGATATGATATGATATGATATGATATGATATGATATGATATGATATGATATGATATGATATGATATGATATGATATGATATGATATGATATGATATGATATGATATGATATGATATGATATGATATGATATGATATGATATGATATGATATGATATGATATGATATGATATGATATGATATGATATGATATGATATGATATGATATGATATGATATGATATGATATGATATGATATGATATGATATGATATGATATCATATCATATCATATCATATGATATGACATGATATGATATGATATGGTATGGTATGGTATGATATCATATAATATGACATGATGTCCCCATATACCTATATTAAATACAATTGGCATAAATAGATGGAGAAAAAATTTCACGAAAATTTTTCCAATTAAAATCCTAATTGAGTTTTAAAACATATTCTATTAAAAATTAAATTGATTCAACAAAATTTTTAATTTAAATAAAAATCAATCACACCAACTAATAGTATCAATTAATTTTTTAATTGGATCAATTAATTTTTTAATTGACTGTCAATTCATTTTTTTATTTATACTATCATTTCTGTGATTGAAGACATTTCAATTAAAAAATTAATTGGATCAATTAATTTCGTGGTTGAATCAGAAAAAAATTTGTTCGCCACAGGCTTCTGTATCAGATTCGGGATCTAAATATAAAAATCATTATTGTTTGCTTTCTATAGGACATCATCAATTCTTTAATAAAATAGTATAAACTTTTATAAATTAAAATATTTGAAATAAAATTTCCCATGCTTTGGACTATGTTAAAGAATTTTTCTTACTAACTCCAATTTATTTTTTTAGTGTAAAACGCAAAACAGCCAATATAAGAAATTAAAAAAAAAATAATATGATCTCCTATATAGGACGTCTTCTCGATGCCCATTTCAGCCAACATGTATATACGTATTTGAGGGATTTATTATTTTGTTCCAAAATATTCACCTTACCACAAATTTGTTAAAAGTACATAAGTAAGTAGTATATCACATCTTTAAATCTTCCATTGATGCCACAAAACATTTTCACACAATTAAATGTATAACTAGAAAACAAAATCTCTTAGACAATTGCTTTGGTTTTTGGCCAAAAAAAGATCAAACAAATATTGCTAACGATCAAATGCACATTAAGGTTCAGAGGGGGATGAATTGATAAAAAAAATAAAACCCAACCATTGACAAATTGAATGGCCGTAGTTAGAGACCTACATCAGATTATCCTGTCTGAGCCTTGTTGTACATTCAAAGTGGCAATACAGTAAAAAGGCCAGAGAATTTCTTTTAACGGTCAATTGAAAATGGCCAATGAAACGATCAAAATAAAGAGGATCGTGGGGAACAAATATTCAAAAAAAAAAAAAACAAAACATATGAGTTAACATGGTATTTCATAGGTTCTAAATGTCTGGACTAAATTTTATTGTTTCTGGGGAGTTTTTTTGTCTTTGTGGCTGTTTACACAAATGGCGTGAGCCGGCTGGCTGATTGGTAGACCAGTTCTTCTACATTTTTTATTGTTAGATCCTATAACAATGGATCCATTTTAGGGCTTAGAGGTAACATTCCAAACAGGAAAATCTTTAGTTTGTAGATTGTTTTCTTCTCTCCATGCCAGTGGGGGTAATTATATGGGAGATTATCACTTTATGCCTAAAACTATCATATACTGAATAAATCTTCTCAGTAGAAAAATTCCATGCCATGTGGGTAAAAACATATGCTCCTACATATTTAATCTATTGTGGAATTGATCAATATGAATTTTTTCATTTTTTTATTTCTAGCTATGATAAGCCGATATTTATTTATATTTGGATTTGAAATTATTTCAGCAGTTGTCTTCAACTCTAGAAAATCTTGGCTCATTCTGCTCCCCAATACCTTAAGGATTCTCAATCCTTGATATTAATTTTAAAAACACACACGCACATCTTTGGTGCAGAGTGTTGAGTTTACAAGGAAAACCCTTCCAAATATTTGTGAACATTTGTAAATATCAGTGTGCTAAGGGCAAAGCCAAAACAATTGTCCTGTAACCCTTTTTTCACTCCTAGAGTGATGGCGATGGTTGTGGTGGTGGTGGTGCTACTTATCCAATATGCCTTAAGAAGATAGCATCTTTCAAGTGATTTTTGTTGTTGTTGCTGTTGTGATCTGTAGTTGGAATACAGCCTATTGTAGTATAGGGAAGCCAAACTAAAGCTGAAATATCATCACCATCAGCATCAGAGCAAACTCATTATCAGTGTAAAGAGTTAAAATAAACAAATATTTAATTTGGCTCTATGTTTGGCTTCCCTCCACGAGGAATCCATGAAAATGTTGATGAGATGTATGGTTGGGAAATGTAAATAATATTGTGGGATTTGAAAAATCATATAGTTTGATTTTTATTTATTCTTTCGTTAATTTACATTGTTCTATTTGAAGAAGGTTTAATATTTTTTCAACGTGAATTTGGAATAATAAAAATATTCGAAATATGGATAGTATAGGTATGTTTGGCAATTACATAGTATATTTAAAACAATAACTTTTTCAATTAGTCCAATTGAACATAGTAATTGATGTGTTGTGAATTCAATTATAAGGACATTTTGACGTTTTTGACAGTTTTCCATTCAACCAATTATTTTTTAATTTTATTTTATCATTCAATTATGGCAATAATTGATATTTATTTTACTTCAATTTTTTCTGTGTATGTTCGAGTTTTCTACCAAAACACTAAATTAAAAGTGTGAAAATATATATAAAGACGATAATATTTTTATCAAGTCTTGCCAAATTATGGATGGAAAATATCCAAGGCATTAAATGCAAAACATTTAATATTTCTAAATTAGCTGATTTAAAAAAGTGACCGAAAACAATAGGATTTCAGTCTGAACAAACTGAACATAGTGTTTAAAATTTTTTTATAAAATATTTTAAAATATAACGAACTTTCCCTTTATTATTATCACTATTTTTTAACAGCTGCCCAGCACAAAAAATTGGAAATGTCCTCTCAAAGATGTTCTTTAGTTTAACTACACGGGAAGTTCTTCTAATTCAATTTTTTATAACTCGCTTTTTTCATATTTTTAATGGATAATTTTAACTTTGTTTGTTTCAAATGGGTTAAAAACAGAGTATGAATTAATAATTAATGGTATAAATTATTAAATTTTTGTCGAAAAAAATGTTAAATCCAATCTGGAAAAATTGCGAATTTTTGAAAATATTTGAGGTTTCAGACAAGTGTTAGAATGCATTAAAAGTCATAAAAAAATATAAAATTTAATTATTTGGCAAAATATCATAAAATTTTCCAATACCCATCCAAAACACTGATTTCGGATCACACCTTAAGAAGTGATGCAAATTCAGTGCAACGGCTATCGAAATGGTGGGCATCCGTCCTATGACAAGCCCATGTTAAATTCATCGCTTCTGCGTCAATTTTGCACCACTTCCAGATCCAAAAAGAACATTTTCAATACTTTTAAGGCGACGCTTTTTTTGCTTGGTGTAAAATATCACATTTCCAAAACTGCTAACAATGTTGGACATATACTCCAACGACATCTATTGACAAAATACGAAAAGACTTCGACATTTGATTAACACATTGTCTAGAATCCAAAAGATTAAATATGAAGATAGACCACAGTAAAAATTTTCTATAAAAAATTTTAACAAAATTTTGTATATAAAATTTTACACATTTTTTTTTGACAAAATTGTCTATAGAAAAAAATGTTCATAAAATTTTCTATAGAAAAAAAATTTTCATAAAATTTTTTATAGAAATAAAATTTTGACAAAATTTTCTATAGAAATAAAATTTTTAAAAAATTTTCAATAGAAATATAATTTAGACCATTTTTCTATAGTACTAAAATTTTGAAAAAATTTTCTATAGTACTAAAATTTTGAAAAAATTTTCTATAGAAATAAAATTTTGACAAAATTTTCTATAGAAATAAAATTTTGACAAAATCTTCTATAAAAATAAAATGTTGACAAATTTTCTATAGAAATTAAATTTTTGACAAAATTTTCTATAGAAATAACATTTTAAGAAAATTTTCTATAGAAATAAAATTTTAACAAAATTTTCTATAGAAATAAAATTTTAACAAAATTTTCTATAGAAATAAAATTTTGACAAAATTTTAACAAAATTTTCTATAGAAATAAAATTTTGCAAAAATTTTCTGTAGAAATAAAATTTTAACAAAATTTTCTATAGAAATAATATTTTGAAAAAAATTTTCTATAGTAATAAAATTTTGACAAAATTTTCTATAGAAATACAATTTTGACAAAATTTTATATAGAAATAATAAAATTTTGAAAAAATTTTCTATAGAAATAAAATTTTGACAAAATCTTCTATAAAAATAAAATGTTGACAAATTTTCTATAGAAATTAAATTTTTGACAAAATTTTCTATAGAAATAACATTTTAAGAAAATTTTCTATAGAAATAAAATTTTAACAAAATTTTCTATAGAAATAAAATTTTAACAAAATTTTCTATAGAAATAAAATTTTGACAAAATTTTAACAACATTTTCTAAAGAAATAAAATTTTGCAAAAATTTTCTGTAGAAATAAAATTTTAACAAAATTTTCTATAGAAATAATATTTTGAAAAAAAATTTTCTATAGTAATAAGATTTTGACAAAATTTTCTATAGAAATACAATTTTGACAAAATTTTATATAGAAATAAAATTTTGACAAAATTTTCTACAGAAATAAAATTTGAACAAAATTTTCTATATAAAATTGTAGCAAAATTTTTTTGACAACATTTTCTATAGAAATAAAATTTGACAAGATTTTCTGTAGAAATAAAATTTTGATAAAATTTTCTATAGAAATTAAATTTTGATAAAATTTTCTGTAGAAATAAAATTTTTATAGAAACAAAATTTTAACACAATTTTCTATAGAAATAAAGTTTTGACAAAATTTTCTATAGAAATAAAATTGACAAAATTTGACAAAATTTTCTATGGCAATAAAATTTTGACAAAAAGTTCTATAGAAATAAAATTTTGACAAAATTTTCTATAGAAATAAAATTTGACAAACAAGACTTTTTTGTTTGGTAGTTTTTTGCTAAAATTTTCTTTAAAATTTGGTAGATTATTTTTGACTCGAGTAGCAACCGTGAATGTCATCCTTCTGCTGTTCTGGATTTACTAGAAGAGCAGGAGGATCTCATTACCTTTTAGAGATTTTTCAATTAAGACAAAAATTGGCCACAAACTCAGTGGCTTGATCCTCAATGAGTAAGCCACTGAGTTTGTGGCCAATTTTTGTCTTAATTGAAAAATCTCTAAAATGTAATGAGATCCTATCATTATATGAATAGGTGATTAATATTTGTAATCTATGTGCGTATTAATTTATATTTTGAGCCAGGATTCATTCCATCTAGTCTAGTTCACTTTCACAACTTTAAAGGGCGTGGACATTTTGGATTAAATTATAACTAATTTTTATCCCCCGCTTAAAATATGAATAACTGTAAAGCAATTCTAAAAGAACAACAAAACTCGAAGGTAGAGAAGAATTTATCCTACTACTCAAGAAAATTGTTAACAAAAAATAATCATTTAGTGAACCATATTCCGGCTGGTTAAAGCGAGCCCCGGACTAAGAAAACAAAAAACGGAAGGAACTTCATCATGTCCATAACAACATTTAATACCTTGGTGTACATTCTTTTACAGGTAATACATTAGTTTTTATCCATATTTTTAAATCCCTAGATTATTTAGTCGAAGGGTTCAAAGAGTTTAAAGAAAATTGAAAGGCTGCATAGAGTAAATGCAAGGGTTCAGTTTTAAAATTTCCCCTGTTTTGTGGTGGATCGAGTTGAAGAGCAGGAGTATCTCATTACCTTTTTGAAGGATTTTAATTGACAAGAAAATTGTTCACAAACAAATGACACACGTAGTGAGGATCTCTTCATTAAAATAGGTGATTAAATAATTTGTAATCTAGGTAGGTCATTTCAACTAGTCTAGTTCACTTTCACAACTTTAAAGGGCGTGGACATTTTGGGAATATTAAAATCGGAGCTCACTCAAAATTAGGACTATTTCTTTAAACCTCAGCTTAAAATATGAAAAAGAGCAAAGAAAATGTTGAGACAAATTGTAGTAGAAAATTGAAAAGTATTGATGAAACAATAACTGCACCAGTTCATGGTTATAACTACAAATACATGTCTTCTTTGTCCGAAGTAGTGCATATGCTCTCTATTCGTCTAGTGATCTGGATCAATGTAAATCCAAATTTAGTTCAGGCCACATTTACAGCCGAAAAGGGGCATGTGCCTTTTTGAAAAATTGAAAGGCTAAGAAGGCAATTGTAAGGGTTTAACTGAGTCTATAGTATGCAATCCTTTTTGAGAGTGTTTTCTTACGGAAGGATCTCATTAGCTTTGGAGGATTTCAATTAGTTTGAAAATTGGTTGAAAATAAAGGAAACCAACTGAGAAATCTATACTTACCTGTTTTAAAAAGTTGTTTTTTTTTTTTATTAAAAAAGATCACCGTCATGTGGGAAACCCTACACAGAAAAAAATTCCGTTGTTAAACTAACACTAAATTTAACTTACACCCAGAAAAAAGTGCCTTCGAAACTAAAGGAAAAAATGTTTATCAATTTAGTTTAACCATTTTATTTCCATTAAGTTAAATTTTTGTGTGAAATACTAAAATTTACTAGTTTCAGAAAAAATCCTAAATTGAAAGCAGTTAGGAATAGTTCATTAACTAGAATACGGCATGGAATTTTACTAATACTGTTTTCTTCGCTGGGTATAAGAATTTACTACTGAACAAGAAAATTTTATTCACTGATAACAAAGCATTCGTAAAAATGAACAAAAGCCGAACTACAAGCAAGTTTCCTCAAATTTGGTAAAATTTCTTATAAAATGATAATTCTGACTTCCTTTATTATAGAAAGCTTATCATACATACGAATAACATTTAGCATAAAAAATTATTTTAATTCATTCGAACTAAGAAGTATTCAATCCTTTCAAAACTTAAGGAAGCACACTTGTTAGAATATAGGCAATTTTCCTATATTTCTAATATCTACCTGTAATCGATACCTGTCATCGATGTAATCGATATGTTTGCGCGTGGGTTGTTTTTTTGGTTGGAATCGCGTTGTTATGGTATACGGAGAGATTGTTAAAAAATAATATAGTAAAATAATATAATAAATAACAAATAAAATATTTGTTATTTTAAATTAGTGAGAAAATTTTTGGTTTTTTCAAAATTATTGAACATAAATAACAAACAGTAAGGCTATGGTCACACTAGGCAAATATTTGACCAAAATGAGTGTCAAACATTTTTCCAGAACCATCTTCCGAATATCTGAATACCGTTTTTGGAAAATTATCATATCATGATGATATATATCCAACATGAGTTAAAAATGATAGCTGGTTTGTCTGTGGCGACAAATTCTTTTTTGATTTCTGTCAAATATTTGCCCAGTGTGACCATAGCATAAGTCTATCAATGTTCGTGATGGTGTATAAAGAAAGAAAACAGCAACAGAATAACAACCCCTTCATTCGTCTTCATTTTGGAATCTTCAATTATCAGGTAACATTCATACAGTGACGCTAACCTTTTGTGAAAAAATTGGTTTATGATTTTTTATATTTGTAGGTATTGAAATTGTAAAAGGAGGACAAAATCGTTACGCAGCATCTTATTAAAAGTGAAAGGAACAAGAAGAAGAATTCAATTCAGTTAATTTTTTCATTCTGTAGTATAGTGGTGCATAAATAAGAAAATGTTAACTAATATATGGAATGCATTCTACCTAATTTCTACGAAAATCACACCGTTCAAACAAAAAAAAAATATCTTTGGCGCTATACGAAGTTCAACTTTCTTCACAATGAGTTCATTTTAACTTAAAGAAGTGGTCACTTTTTTCTGTCACTTTTTATTGCAAAAAAAAAAAATATTAGTAGCTTTTTTTAAATTTTCCACAGCTTAATGAAATCTTTCTTTTTAAAAGTATGTCTCAAACATTTTATGAACTAAACGTGGGTATAAAGTTCAATACACATAAAAATGTTTTTTCTGATTCAATCACGAAATTAATTGATTTTAATTGAAATGTCTTCAATCACAGAAATGATAGTATTAATTAAAAAATTAATTGAAAGTCAATTAAAAAATTAATAGAAAGTCAATTAAAATATTAATTGATCCAATTAAAAAATTAATTGATACTATTTTCGTGATTGATCATTGTTTCATTTAAAAAATTTGTTGAATTGGAAAAAATTTCATGAAATTTTTTCGGTGTATGAAAAAGTAAAAATGAACTACTGTATGATTAAAATGGTCATGATTTGTGCGCCTATGATTTTTTTCTTTACTTTAGTTCATTTTTATACCCACCACAATAAAATGGTGACGGGGGTACAATAAGTTTGTCATTCCGTTTGTAACACATCGAAATATCGATTTCCGACTATATAAAGTATATATATTCTTGATCAGGGAGAAATTCTAAGAAGATATAAGTATGTCCGTCTGTCTGTCTGTTCTAATCACGCTACAGCGTACAATAATGGCGCTATCGTCCTGAAATTTGGCACAGATTCGTCTTTTGTTTGCAGGCAGGTCAAGTTCGAAGATGGGCTATATCGGTCCAAGTTTTGATATAGTTCCCCTATATACCGACCTCCCGATTTAGGGTCTTGGGTTTATAAAAACTGTAGTTTTTATCCAATTTGCCTGAAATTGGGAATATAGAGGTATTTAGGGCCATCAAAAAGTGTGTCGAAAATGGTGCCTATCGGTCCATGTTTTGGTATAGCCCCCATATGGACCGATTTCCCGATTTTGTTTCTTAAGCTTCTAGAATCCGTAGTTTTAATCCAATTTACCTGAAATTTGAAATCTAGAGGAACTCTAGGACCCTAAAAAACGTGTGCCGAAAATGGTGAGTACCGGTTCATGTTTTGATATAGCCACCATATAGACCGATCTCCCTATTTTATTTCTTGGTCTTCTACAATCCGTAATTTTTACCCAATTTGCCTCAAATCGGAAATCTAGAGGTGTTCTAGGAAAATAAAAATAGGTTTTATCCAATTTGCCTGAAATTTGAAATCTAGAGGTATTCTAGGACCATAAAGACGTTTGTCGAAAATGGTGAGTACCGGTCCATGTTTTGATATAGCCCCCATATAAACCGATCTCCCTATTTTACTTTTTGGGCTTCTAGAATCCGTAGTTTTTACCCAATTTGCCTGAAATTGGAAATCTAGAGGTATTCTAGGAAAATAAAGAGATGTGCCAAAAATGGTGATGATCGGTCCATGTTTTGATGTAGCCCCCACATAGACCGATCTCCCGATTTTACTTCTTGAGCTTCAAGAATCCGTAGGTTTTATCCAATTTGCCTGAAATTTGAAATCTAGAGGTACTCTAGGAAAATAAAGAGATGTGCCGCAAATGGTGATTATCGAACCATTTTCGATATAGCCCCCATCTCCGATCTCCAGATTTACTTCTTGGGCTTCTAGAATCCGTAGTTTTTATCCAATTTGCCTGAAATTGGAAATCTAGAGGTATTCTAGGACCATAAAGAGGTGTGTCGTATATATTGAGTATCGGTACAGTTTTTGATATAGCCCCCTTATAAACCGGCCCTCCGATTTGGGGTCTAGATTCTAAAACTACAATTAAATGTGCTGAATACTGTGTTTTTATCCGATTTGCCACAAATTGAAAATATACAGGCATTTTATTCCCATAACGAAGATAGTAAACGAAGCCAATGATTGAAGATTTTGAAATTTTAAATTAAAAAAATTAATTGATACAATTAACTTTTTAATCGAACTTGGGAGACTAAGTCAATTAAAAAAAGTGATGGATTTTTTTTTTTAATTTGTGACTAAAAATGTATTTCAAACAATCATTTTTTTTAATCAAACTAAAATCAGTAAGTCAGTAAGTTGAACAGAAAAAAATTTCACGAAAATGTTTCCAATTGAATTTTTAATTGAGTTTTAAAGAATATTCAATTAAAAACTTAATTGATTCAACAACGTTTTTAATAGAAACAAAAATCAATCAAAAAAATTAATTGGATCAATTAATTTCGTGATTGAATCAGAAAAAATTATTTGTTTTTAAGAAAGTAATTAAACATAGTTACGTTTTTAATTAAAAAATTAATTGTGTTTTGCATTCAACATCAATTAAATTTTTAATTAAATCGATTAAAAAGTTATTATTGAAATTTGCTAATGAAACCAATTAATTATTTGGTTAATACTATCATTTTGGTTGATACTATCATTTTCATTTTCAATTAAAAAATTAATTAGATCAATTAATTTCGTGATTGAGTCAGAGAATAATTTTTTTGTGTATTAAATTAATCCAATACATTTCATCGCTCTACAAGCTTTTCATTGTTTAATTGATAACTGCATTCTGAATTAGGCATAAAAACCCCTGTAAAAAATCTCAATTTTTCCTCTCCATCCAATGTCGTTTTTTTTTGTATGAAACCATAAATGAACAATAAGGGTGTGAAATTATTAAAGGGCTTTGTGCTGTGACGCTTGCCATGCAATGGATGATGGATGTATAGATAAAAGGCAATTGAAAGAACAAAAAAACAATAATAGACATAAAGATTGTGGTCTATAAACACCCCCACTGTGAAGACACCAAAGAACAGAAGCATGCTACCACTTCAAAAATCTTATTAAACTGTCAGCAACAAACATTTGGCTTTATGTTCAAATCGAAAAAAGAGTTGTTTGTGAAAATTATTGCTCTATCCTTGGCTTTGATGGTTTACTTGCTTACTGAGTCCACAATCATAATTATAATTTCATTATTATTATATGATAATATCTGAAAAGTGTAAAAGGTTTGCTAGTCGGAATCAATACCAAAATCTTTAAAGGAAGGTAAAAACCTTCACCCAGAAAAAAGAGGCTCTAATGCCAACTGAACTTTATTTTAGTTCATGAAGATTAGTTGATTTTAGTTAAATTTTGCACAATACGAGTAAATGTTCATTATTTGAATAATTTTTTGCTAACTTTAATGGCGTGAACTAAAAATAAGAAAAAAAGTTGTATACAAATATAGTGCACAATTTTACTAAAAAACAAGTAAGAAAAGTAAGGAAGTCGGGCGGGGCCGACTATATTATACCCTGCACCATTTTGTAGATCTAAATTTTCGATACCATATCACATCCGTCAAATGTGTTGGGTGCTATATATAAAGGTTTGTCCCAAATACATACATTTAAATATCACCCGATTTGGACAGAATTTGATAGACTTTTACAAAATCTATAGACTCAAAATTTAAGTTGGCTAATGCATAATTTTAGTAAAAACACAATTTTAGTAAAAAATATGGGAAACATTAAATCTGAAGCAATTTTAAGGAAACTTCGCAAAAGTTTATTTATGATTTATGGTTCGATATATATGTATTAGAAGTTTAGGAAAATTAGAGGCATTTTTACAACTTTTCGACTAAGCAGTGGCGATTTAACAAGGAAAATGTTGGTATTTTGACCAATTTTGTCGAAATCAGAAAAACATATATATATGGGAGCTACATCTAAATTTGAACCGATTTCAATCAAATTTGGCACACATGACTATATTACTAATTGTACTCCAAGTGCAAAATTTTAACCAAATTGGGCCAAAACTCTGGCTTCTGGGCCATATAAGTCCATATCGGGCGAAAAATATATACGGAAGCTCTATCTAAATCTGAACCGATTTCAATCAAATTTGGCACACATGACTATACTACCAATTGTACTCCTTGTGCAAAATTTCAAGCTAATCGGGATAAAACTCTGGCTTCTGGGTCCATATAAGTGCATATCGGGCGAAAGATATATATGGGAGCTCTATCTAAATCTGAATCGATTTCAACTAAATTTGGCACGCATAGCAACAATCCTAAATCTACTCTCTGTGCAAAATTTCAATCAAATTGGGCCAAAACTCTGGCTTTTAGGACCATATTAGTCCATATCGGGCGAAAGATATATATGGGAGCTATATCTAAATCTGAACCGATTTCAATCAAATTTTGCACACTTGACTATACGACTAAGTGTTATGTTTGTACAAAATTTCAAGCAAATCGGTATTAAACTCTGGCTGCTGGGTTCATATTAGTGCATATCGGGCGAAAGATATATATGGGAGCTATATCTAAATCTGAACCGATTTTTTCCAAAATCAATAGGGCTCTATTCTGGCCCAAATTAGGAACATGTGCCAAATTTGAAGGCGAATGGACTTAATTTGCGACCTAGATTTTGTTCACAAAAATGTGTTCACAGACAGACGGACGGACAGACGGACATTGTTATATCGACTCAGGGACCCACCCTGAGCATTATTGCCAAAGACACCATGTGTCTATCTCGTCTCCTTCTGCGTGTTACAAACATATGCACTAACTTATAATACCCTATTCCACAGTGTGGCGCAGGGTATAAATATGGGAAACATTTAAATCTGAAGCAATTTTAAGGAAACTTCGCAAAAGTATATTTATGATTTATCGCTCGATATATATGTATTAGAAGTTTAGGAAAATTAGAGTCATATTTACAACTTCTCGACTAAGCAGTGGCGATTTAACAAGGAAAATGTTGGTATTTTGACCAATTTTGTCGAAATCAGAAAAACATATATATGGGAGCTACATCTAAATTTGAACCGATTTCAATCAAATCAATTGGCACACATGACTATATTACTAATTATACTCCAAGTGCAAAATTTCAACCAAATTGGACCAAAACTCTGGCTTCTGGGGCCATATAAGTCCATAGCGGGCGAAAAATATATATGGAAGCTATATCTAAATCTGAACCGATTTCAATCAAATTTGGCACACATGACTATACTACCAATTGTACTCCTTGTGCAAAATTTCAAGCTAATCGGGATAAAACTCTGGCTTCTGGGTCCATATAAGTGCATATCGGGCTAAAGACATATATGGGAGCTATATCTAAATCTGAATAGATTTCAACCAAATTTGGCACGCATAGCTACAATGCTAAATCTACTCCCTGTGCAAACCCAACCCTGTCAACCCAATTGGGCCAAAACTCTGGCTATTAGGACCATATTAGCCCATATCGGGCGAAAGATATATATGGGAGCTATATCTAAATCTGAACAGATTTCAATTAAATTTTGCACACTTGACTATTCTAAAGGGTGATTCTTTTGAGGTTAGGATTTTCATGCATTAGTATTTGACAGATCACGTGGGATTTCAGACATGGTGTCAAAGAGAAAGATGCTCAGTATGCTTTGACATTTCATCATGAATAGACTTACTAACGAGCAACGCTTGCAAATCATTGAATTTTATTACCAAAATCAGTGGCAGAAAATCCGCTTTTTTATCGACAAATTTTGTTCAGCGATGAGGCTCATTTCTGGTTGAATCGCTACGTAAATAAGCAAAATTGCCGCATTTGGAGTGAAGAGCAACCAGAAGCCGTTCAAGAACTGCCCATGCATCCCGAAAAATGCACTGTTTGGTGTGGTTTGTACGCTGGTGGAATCATTGGACCGTATTTTTTCAAAGATGCTGTTGGACGCAACGTTACGGTGAATGGCGATCGCTATCGTTCGATGCTAACAAACTTTTTGTTGCCAAAAATGGAAGAACTGAACTTGGTTGACATGTGGTTTCAACAAGATGGCGCTACATGCCACACAGCTCGCGATTCTATGGCCATTTTGAGGGAAAACTTCGGAGAACAATTCATCTCAAGAAATGGACCGGTAAGTTGGCCACCAAGATCATGCGATTTGACGCCTTTAGACTATTTTTTGTGGGGCTACGTCAAGTCTAAAGTCTACAGAAATAAGCCAGCAACTATTCCAGCTTTGGAAGACAACATTTCCGAAGAAATTCGGGCTACTCCGGCCGAAATGCTCGAAAAAGTTGCCCAAAATTGGACTTTCCGAATGGACCACCTAAGACGCAGCCGCGGTCAACATTTAAATGAAATTATCTTCAAAAAGTAAATGTCATGGACCAATCTAACGTTTCAAATAAAGAACCGATGAGATTTTGCAAATTTTATGCGTTTTTTTTTTTTTTTAAAAGTTATCAAGCTCTTAACAAATCACCCTTTATTAATTGTACTCCTAGTGCAAAATTTCAACCAAATTTGACCAAAAATCTGGCTTCTGGGGCCATATAAGTCCATATCGGGCGAAAGATATGTATGGGAGCTATATCTAAATCTGAACCGATTTCAATCAAATTTTGCACACTTGACTATATGACTAAGTGTTATGTTTGTACAAAATTTCAAGCAAATCGGTATAAAACTCTGGCTGCTGGGTTCATATTAGTGCATATCGGGCGAAAGATATATATGGGAGCTATATCTAAATCTGAACCGATTTCTTTCAAAATCAATAGGGTTCTATTCTGACCCAAATTAGGAACATGTGCCAAATTTGAAGGCGATTGGAATTAAATTGCGATCTAGACTTTGATCACAAAAATGTGTTCACAGACAGACGGACGGACAGACGGACATGGTTATATCGACTCAGGGACCCATCCTGAGCATTATTGCCAAAGACACCATGTGTCTATCTCGTCTCCTTCTGGGTGTTACAAACATATGCACTAACTTATAATACCCTGTTCCACAGTGTGGCGCAGGGTATAATAAAATAGTTCATATTTTCCTAAAATGATAGAAGTTTGCTTAAATTGAGTTCATAAGTTTCTCAAATGAGTAAATTTTACTAAAATTGTACCTGTCTCGAACTTCGTATAGCGCTAAAGACATTTTAACAATTTTTAAATTCAATTTTTTCTTCCAACATATGAAATTTTCTTAAACAACAAAAAAAAATCAATTATTTTTAAAAGATTTTCTTCAATTTGACAAAAAGTATTAACTTATTCGTAACATGTTGCAATTAGAAAACTATTTTAGTTAAAATTTTCTAAAATAAACCTACATTTTCTTCCACGGTGGGTTCACTTTTTTTTGGGTGTTTGGATCCAAGTAAACTTTTTTTGAGTGCATGTAGAAAACTGTTTATTTTTCTGCGTGTGCATATAGTAGCATAGATGTAGGATTGGGCCTGAATTCAGATTTAAAGAGATTTCCATTTAGTCCAAGTACTAAGGTAGATTTTAAAATTGAGAAGTTGAAAAGGGTTCATGTTCAAGCAATCCCCTATATGTTATTCTCCCTTTCAAATTTTGTGTTAGATTTATTCAATGAGCAGGAGGATCTCATTACCTTTTAGAGGATTTCAATTAGGACGAAAATTGACCACAAACAAATGCCTCGTATTGAGGATTATTCTATGAGCACGAAGTATAGACCTAGAATACATTTAATTTAGTCTAGCTCACTTTCACAACTTTAAAGGGCGTGGACGCTTTGGGAATTTAGGAGAAACCATGATTAAATAAAGACTAATATTTAGTCTTGCCACATGAAGACAAAAAAGAACAATTCGTTGAATTCACATTCGTATATTTTGTATTGAAAGAAGAGCACCCGTACCGCGGTAAGCCTGCTACAAAATTCTCACTAGACTAATTGTTTCGCTTTTTTTTGATGAGTACTAGCCATACTCTTTTTCATTTTTAATCCAGGCTTAAACTTAGTTGAGTTTTCAATAGATTCAATGTGAATTCGAAAGAGTTCAAGAAAAAAAAAACTGACAACTACTATAAAAGTTACAAAGAAGGGTTCACTTGCCTGCTGCATTTTGCTTTTGTTCTTTTCATGGTACATTTTGAAGAGCGGGAGGATCTCATTACTTTTATAGGATTTCAATTAGGCTCAAAATAAGCCAGACAACAATAGCCACGAAATATCCTAGTGATTTGTAGAGTAAAGAGATCCTCCTGCTCATAATGTTAATCCACCACAAAACGTAAATCAAAAAGAGCTACAAAATCGCGAAATTGTAAAAACTGGCAAATGGCGCATTTTCCATTGGAAGTCTTCCTTTAGTTGTGAAGACTAAGCAGACAATAGGTGGACTTTAAAAAAGTAGCGAGATTAATAACAATAGGCTAGATTTGTTATGGTGGCTATATATTCCAAAAGACACACTTAGTCTATCCAGTCCATGGACCCTCCAAAAAAAAAAAAACCCCTTCTGTAACATATACCCCAAACACATTTTGCTTCAAGCACATATATTTTCACGATTGGTCCAAACAAAATATTGTTTTTATTGTTCAAACATATTATCTTTCACCTTAGGCATACACGGGTAGAAAAAAATTTTAATGACATTTTCTTAGTGTATATATATTTTTAAGGCGTTACTCCCATTCTTTTACTTGCAGTATACTCTCTAGGTCTCTCTTTCTAAACACATATATGTTTATAGGCTATTTCTAAATTAATATATGGTTGCGTCCAAGCGTATTATATTTACAAACATTTTATGTCCCAAACATAATATGTTGTATCATACTAACATATATGTATCAAACATGTCATTCTAGTTTATGAACATTGTATGCTTGCACTTAAAAATATTGTGTTAAAAAATTTGAGTTCCAAACATCTAATTTTTACACCCAAACATATGAAAAACAGTCTGTTTTGTCTGTGTGGTGGCTATTCGATTCTATGCTAAGCTTACTTATATGTAATGGAACTTTTTTGTAGGCAGATCTTTTGTCGGACATTCGGAAATTTCATCAAAATTATTTGGTTTTCGAAGTTTGCACGCAGAGATGGAATAGGGTCGCCCAACCAGGTTTCAAGAGCAAAATGTTATTTTTGGACGGTGAACATGGAACATTTTTGTATCAAAAATGTTGTTTTTTTCGGCAAACATATACATCGTTGCCGAAATCATATACCTTCTCTGGGAGTGGGTTAGGTATAGTTTTTTTTTCTATTTATTTAAGCGAATACATATATGATGCTTAACTTATACTACAACTAGCCTCTATTAAAGGGTGATACGGTCAAAATTTGGTCAATATAAACTTGACGTATTTCTTTCAATTTTGCATTTAAAAAACCTGAACACCCCTCATTTTGAAGGTGTGTGTGTGTGTAGAATGTTGCTCCTATTTTGATTTTGGAATTCACTCTTCAGTTGTCAAAATGCCGTCCAAGCAAGAAGAGCAGCGTATCAAAATTTGGTCGCGCAAAATCCGAGCTACTCGCACGCAAAGCTGGCAAAATCGCTAAAAGTTGCCAAATCAACCGTTACAAATGTAATTAAAGTGTTTGGGGAACGTTTGTCGACAGCCAGGAAGTCTGGATCGGGGGGAAATCGAAAACCGGAAGCCGCTGAGACGACAAAGAGAGTTGCCGGTAGTTTCAAGCGAAACCCTAACCTCTCTCTCCGAGATGCCGCAAATAAGCTGGGTGTATCGTCTACAACCGTGCATCGAGCCAAAAAACGAGCCGGACTATGGACTTACAAGAAGGTAGTGACTCCAAATCGCGATGATAAACAAAATACGACGGCCAAAGCGCGATCCCGGAGGCTGTACACGACGATGCTGACGAAGTTTGACTGCGTGGTAATGGACGACGAAACCTACGTCAAAGCCGACTACAAGCAGCTTCCGGGACAGGAGTTTTATACGGCAAAAGGAAGGGGAAAGGTAGCAGATATTTTCAAGCACATAAAACTGTCAAAGTTCGCAAAGAAATATCTGGTTTGCCAAGCCATCTGTACCTGTGGCTTGAAAAGCAGCATTTTCATAGCTTTCGGGACTGTCAACCAAGAAATTTACGTGAAAGAGTGTTTGAATAAACGTCTGCTGCTTTTCCTGAAGAAACACGGTTGTTCCGTACTGTAGTGTTGGGAAGGTAACGAGTATTTGATTACAAGTACTCGTTACTGACTAATTTTTTGAGTACTCGTTACTAGTAAAAGAGTACTTAATATCTTCAATGCCAGTTTTTTTCTTCTGACGGTAAGTAAGTTGGCGGTTTGGAAGTAAAATTCTTGACTTCTTGGAAAATATTAATTGAAGTTTTCGAAAATCGTTTTATCAGTTAAAATAACACGAAAAGGATATATGGCTTCATCTTTGAACAAAGTGAAAAATTTATCTGATTTCTTAAAAACGTTTGCATTTGAAAAAATTTTGCATTGGGTGTAGGTGGGAGCTATAATTTAAAGCATCACATGGATCACGTCTCATGCTAATAGTATGAATAATAATGTCGTTGACTACAGCTGGTTCAATCCAATTGTTTTCAGAGAAGGTACCCAAGCTTATTCAAAAACCCTTGGAAAATTTCAACATTGGGTCTCACGATAAAAATGATCGCTAAATATTTTCATCCACTGTCAATGGTGGATTTAAAAAGTTTGCAAATTGCAAGCATCAGTAATACACAATGCAATTTAGATATACCCTGACGAAAAAATACCAAATAGTGAATACGAAATTGGCTCTAAAAATTTGAATGATTGGTGAAAATCTTTTTCTAACGAGACCCATATATCTACAACACCACATTTTATAACACTAGAATAAAACGGGATAATGTAATTTGCTTTTCTATACTGTTTTTAAATTTAAAAAAGAGGAAGATATTATTAAAAAGTGCCCACAATGTCTTTTTTAATTTTTTTACAAAAGTAACGACACGCTCACAAAAAATCGCTTCTGTAACATATACTCCCAAACATATTTTGCTTCAAGCATATACATTTTTGGGTATTGCCCAAACATTTATATGTTTGATCTCTACCAATATATAATATGTTTGAAAGCATATTGGTCTAAACAATATATGTTTGGGTAGTCTAAGTTCCAAACATTTTGTATTTTTGCATCTAAATTCAATAATGTTGTCTTCCAAAAAACAATATGTTATTATGTGACCATATAATATGTTTGGAAGCATTTTGCACCCAAAAATATTATATGCTTAAAAAAAATTCTCCCAAACAATATTGTGCTCAAAATTTTATTTATTTATTTATATATTTACAATCATAATGAATTATGAAAATAAACAGGTAATATAGGTGCTAACAACATAGGTTTTCGACCTGAATGCTCAAAATTTTGTTTCTGCCCAATTGTATATTCCCCCACATCTTTCTCACTTCCACGAGATTTTTTAGTTCTTAGCACCTTTTTCTGTAATACAAACATTGTAGAAGAAATTATTCAATTGTATGATTTTTTTTTTATTTTAATTTTACCTTTTGCCGGACGGGGATTCGAACAGCGGACCACACAGTTTGTAAGGATCAAAGAAGTAGCAGATCAATTGCCCAAGGAAAAATAAAATGTAAATTTTGTAATAACAAGCAACAACCACCAACTTAATTCAATATCGCTCCCTGTTAAATAGCGCTCCAAGCTACTAAACACATATATGTTTATAGGCTATTTCTAAATTAATATATGTTTGCATCCAAGCATATTATATTTACAAACATTTTATGTCCCAAACATAATATGTTCTAACATATTAACATATATGTCCCAAACATGTTATGCTAGTTTATGAACATTATATGCTTGCACTCAAAAATATTGTGTTTAAAAATTTGTGTTCCAAACATATAATGTTTATAGCCAAACATATGAAAAACAGTCTTTTCCATCCGTGGAGTAGTAACGAGTACTCAATTGAAAAGTAACGAGTAGTAAAGAGTAGTCAAAAGTAATCAAAATTTACAACACTACCGTACTGTTTTGGCCGGATTTGGCATCTTGCCATTACGGTAAAAAGGCCATGGAGTGGTACGCCGCCAACAACGTGCAGGTGGTTCCCAAGGACAAGACTCGGCTATAAAAAGGAGGTCCCTTGTCATTGAGCTTAACGTGGAATCGGGCAGCACTCAGTGATAAGAGAGAAGTTCACCAATGTGGTATCACAATGGACTGAATAGTCTAAGTGAGCCTGATACATGGGGCTGCCACCTAACCTAACCTAACCTAAGGACAAGAACCCTCCCAACACGCCAGAGCTCCGCCCAATTGAGAAATACTGGGCTATTGTCAAGCGGAACCTAAAGAAGACCAAAAAAACTGCTAAGGACGAGCAGCAGTTCAAGCCAAACTGGCTTTCTGCGGTGAAGAAGGTAGACAAGGTGGCTGTACAAAATCTAATGGCAGGTGTCAAGCGTGAGGCCCGGCAATTCGGATTTGAAAAAGCGAAAGCCTAACTGAATATTTTTCCTGAATTTTATACTAATTGAACTTGAAAAATAAATTTAATTTAATTTTTTAAATAAACGATTTCACCGATTTACACGCGTTTTCCCTTGACCAAATTTTGACCGTATCACCCTTTAACCACATTGGTTTTAATGCTTGCTTATATATTAAGATTTTATTATCTGTGGACAGGACTGATTTTTTTTTTTCGATTAACCAGCTTAGTTTGCAGTATTTAATATTTAGTTCTTCGTACTTTTTATCAATATCAATTTTCCAATTTAATTTAGAATCCAGTGTAAAACCAAGATATTTTGCTGAGTTTGGAAAAGGCACTTCTTCATTGCCTATATTTAGGGGTTTGTATCTTCAGGCAATTTTCGCAAAGTCAACATGAACAGATTTGCTACTGTTGAGCTTTAGACCCCAGTTTTTTGTCCATTGGTGAACCTTGTTTAAAGATGCCTGGAGGCTATGTACGGATACCTCTGTATTAAAACTGTGTCATCTGCAAATGTTCCAATGAAACAATATATCGCTAACAGGCATATCGTGAGTGTAAAGTAGATACAGCATAGGTCCAAGTATACTGCCCTGCGGAACTCCTACAGATATTGGGTATAGATTAGTAAATTCATTATCATGGCATACTCTATAAAATCGATTACTCAGGTATGAGCTAAGAATCTCACAATGATTCTTTGGAAATAGTCTACTGAGCTTTCGAAGGAGACCATCATGCCATACTCCATCAAAAGCTTTGGAAATGTCCAAGAATACAGCGGAGCAAACTTGTTTTTTCTCGAAGGCTTTTTCAATATTATCGGTGACTCGATGTACTTGTTCGATAGTCGAGTGCTTTTTCCGCAATCCAAATTGATCATCCGGTATTATATTTTTCGAGACAATAAATGATTCCAATCTTCTGCAAAAGAGTTTTTCGAATAGCTTACCAATTACTGGAAGCAGAGATATTGGTCTGTATTAATTGGGATCGGGCGGTGTTTTCCCCGGTTTTTGTATCATGACCACATCTGCAACTTTCCAGCAAGTTGGAATATATCTAATTTTTAGGACGGCGTTCATTATTGTGGTTAGACGCATAAATCCATGGTATGGTAAATTTCTTAGGATATCTCCCTTTATTTTATCGAAACCACCAGATTTTTATGACCTTGATTTGATTCACTGCATCATAAACTTCTTTAATATTTATTTTGTAAAGCGGCTGCTCGCTAATTACATAGTTATTTATTTGATGTTGAAGATTTGGTTCTGTGTTTCTTGTTACATAAGAATTTGAATAGGTCATCTGAAGATTATTCGCAAATTCGTTCGCCTTTTCGATACTGCTTTTGGCCCATTGACCATTACCTGTATGTATTGCGACGTTCTGCACAATTGGTTTATTTTTTAATTTTGTTGCCTTCCAGAAAGAAGGTATAGTGGCAATCTGTTATTTTGGGCCCACTAATTTTTCCATTGTGGTACCGTAGGTGGTAAACTTCCCTCTTATTAATGAGTGCTGGCATGCTCTATATTTAGCTCAATGATTGACTTTTTATAGCCGAGCCCAAAAGGCGTTTCACATTCAGCATAAAATTACTTAGATATGCTTTGAAGCACTCTGAAATATCACCAGACTTGTTCGACAGATACCTCTACAATGAGTTAAACGTATCGAGGTCCCTTCAACTCCCTTTCTGCTCATACCCAATGCCTACACTTCTGTCCTGTGTTTTCCACCTGACCAGGTAATATTGACTAATTTGATCAGGGTTCTCGTTGTTGTTGTCGTGATCGAGGAACTCTGAGTGATCTGGGTAGGAGTTGGATGGGTTTAGCGGAGGAAGCGAAAATATGGCACTTGTCATGTCGCTCTTACTTATAGATGGGACGCACGTCAGCAATCACTGATGAATAGGAATTGAATTGGGCCAAAACTACCCTGCCGTGAGAGGGCTCCTTTCTCCGGTACTTTGAGCTGTGGTCGGACTATGAGAATAACTTAAACCTTTAAGCTTCACACCGCTTCATCCTTGTCAGTCCTATTCAGATCTGCCTGGTATGTTACCTGATCTAGAGGCTCCCTCTTGTAACGCTGGATCTTGCGCTGCAGAACGCGAAGATGGGTGGTGTTTGTCTGTCCACAAGATGGTGATGTGGATGGAACAACAACCGAGGAGAATATTGGTGTCTACGCCCAGGGAGGATATTGGTCTACATATAAAAATGGTCCAGAGGAGTACAGCGGAGAAACCTTGACGCAGTTTTAAGGGTAGCATTCTGACAGGTTTGTATGTTATTCGACTGCATGCCATTTTTTCTGAAGTGTCCAGACTGGAGGTGCATAGATTATCATTGACCGGTCGATTATAGATAGTCAACAAGATTTCTTTGTCCGCATCCGCATTGCTGTCGACAAGAGGCTTCAGGACATTGTTTCTACCTTGTATGCAGATAACATTTCACGGCCTGCCTATTTCTGCTGTTCATGTAGTGAATAGTGTGCATGAGGAACTGGTGGCGGATATCCCCAAATTTTTTAATTTTTAGCCGTAAAATAACTGATAAGATCAGTATGGTAAATGTTTAACCGATCGGAGATGTCATCAGCAAGGGGCTCGGACGCCATAATTGTACAGTAGCCTAAATATGATACAGGCTGAACTCCGTCAGGGAGGCATTCAAACTAATCAAGAACCAGAGAAGTTCGTGCATTCACTCTGTTTGCTACAAGTCAATCGGGGACGTGCAGTGAGCATCAAGACTGGATACAAATGCGTTGAATAGGATTTTGAAAGGTATGTGTCGGAAGGTGTGGAATATAAGATAGATAGAGACAGGCTTCTCCCCCTTTGTGCAGGTGATATTCAAGCAAATAACCAGTTTTAGTCTGTTTGCTACGAATTAAATGAGGATATGCAGCGAATGTCAAGACTGGGTACACTTGTGTCGAACAGGACTTTCAAATATCTACCGATGAGAGTTGGCTCAACCTGCAGCCGCAAAGAAATCAGGAGTCTGTATTTAGAATATATGACTAATATACTCCTGATATTGTGGGGTACCTCTCAACCCACTTCCATTATTAATCATACGCCATAGCGGTCTATTGTTCTTCTGTGTAAATCCCTGCTAAAAACCGGTCGGAACAATAGAATTGCAACGGACGGACGGTAAAGGATCGACACATAACTAAACACTCTACCAGGATAGGTCTCATTCAATCTGTTTTTCAAACAGGACAGAGAGCGGAATACCCTGAGGGAGAATGGTCTTCATTTTGTTTGATTCTGTGAAATTCAAACCCAGACCAATGACCACGGTAGACCCCATATAGAAATCCATGAATGCATCTATCTCTCCGTACTGGAACAATAGCATAATGCGCTTCTCCTAGGATTTGCCTTCAGGGCCAAAGAACTCCTCAATTGGTCGAAAAAATAATCATCGTATCATAAATCATAAATTAGGCTCTTCTTGCTGTCCGAGAACGCCAGGCTCCATATTGCCCAAGTCGTCAAAATAGCACTCCGTCTAGCCAAAATTTCGGGTCGCCACGTCCATTCATTTAGGCGGTAGAGAATGTTGCCTGTGGGCAACTTTGGGCAATTGTGACTACAAAATAGTTTGTTTTGTAATGATAGACGTAGTACGTTTTATTGGATTTTTCTTAAGTTTTTTGTTATTTTGCAGTAAATATATAATTAGATGCGCGCATGAGTGGAATTTCAATCACGCTCAAACACATTCACGAAGAAATATTTGTACTCACACACGCCATGTGGGTAGGAATTCACGGTCACGAAATGAAAAGTCATACACATGAACAATGTTTATGTCTCACGCTTTCGCACGATTCACGACAATTTTCGTAATTCACGACAAATCTCGTGAGTCACGAATATTTTCGGAACACGACAATTTTCGTGGCTCAATAAAATTCTGGTAATTAATGAAATTTCCCGTGACTCACGCTATTGAAATCTTAAGCGTGATTAAATAAGTAAAGGTGATTAAAATCGGTGAGCTTGAATTAAATCGTGAACGTAAATTTGTTCGTGATTGTGACTTTTTGTGTCTGTTTTACAGTGAGTGTGAATTTTATCGTGAATATGAATTTTATCGTTAACGTGAATTTTATCTTGAGCGTGAGTTGGATCGTGAGTGTGGGTTGGATCGTGAAGGTAATTTTTTATCGGGAGCGTGATTTCGGAGAAAGTTTACTCACTCACAATCACGAACACAATTTGATTTTTACTCACGCTCACGCACCACACATTTTTCTTTAATCCCGTTAACATTCACTAGATTTCGTTTAAATTTCATTCACGGCTTCGCGTGAATCACGCGTGACTCACGAAAATGTTTAGTTTTTTTGTTGTTTTTAACCCATGTCAATTTAACTGGCGGTGTAAAAACCAAAGTATTATAAAGCGTCAATATTCGTGCTAATCGACTAGTATGTTGCCAAGAAGTGGCTTCCTCCATTTTTACGATTCCTTCCAAATTCCCCACTGCACTGCAGATATGTTTTCCACATCATCGCCGCATTTCTCGTCATTGGGACATCCCAATTGAAGTTCAAAATTGATATGTTTTTCACATCATCGCCGCATTTCTCGTCACTGGGACATGCCAATTCAAGTTCAAATTTTTTCAAAATCATTGTTTCTCAAACCTTTTTTCTCCAGGTCTTATGTCCACAAAAAATATGTAATTTTACTACCACAATTGCCCAACGTTGCCCACAGGCAACTTTTCAATTTTAAAAATTTCTCATCTGTTGTGTTTTTGCAATTCTAAGATTTGACTTCCAGAAATATTTTATTTGACATGTACTACAATAGATTTAATAAAAACTTTCAACATTTTAGTTGTAATTTTTGAAAAAAATCACATATATAAAAACCTCTTTTTAAATTCGCAAATATTTTTTTCTTGAGGTACGTGCGTATTAATGAAAAATTTTTTTGCTAATTGACAACCAAATTAGCTGATTTTTCATTCAATTTGAAGAAAACACTTGCAGCTTTCGATACCGTTACAGTCTCAAAACACAAAAAGTTGCCCACAGGCAACTTTAGGGTCGAAAGGGTTAATGTTTTGGTAGATTTTGCAAAATATTCCTCTCCAAGTAGGAGGTACTTCACAATTTTTATAGAAATGAAATTTTGACAAAATTTTCAATAGAAATAAAGTTTTGACAATTTTTCTATAGAAATAAAATATTGACAAATTTTTCTACAGAAATAAAATTTTGAAAAAATTTTCTATATAAATAAAATTTTGAAAAAATTTTCTATAGAAATGAAATTTTGACAAAATTTTCTATAGAAATAAAGTTTTGACAAAATTTTCCATAGAAATAACATTTTGACAAAATTTTCCATGGAAATAAAATTTAGACAAAAATTTTCCATACAAATAAAATTTTGACAAAATTTTCTACAGAAATAAAATTTTGACAAAATTTTCTATAAAGATAAAATTTTGAAAAAATATTCTATAGAAATAAAATTTTGACAAAATTTTCTATAGATAAAAAATTATTGACAAAAATTTTCTACAGAAAAAACTTTTGACACAATTTCTATATAGAAATAAAATTTTGACAAAATTTTCTATATAGAAATAAAATTTTGACAAAATTTTCTATAGAAATAAAATTATGACAAGATTATCTGTAGAAATAAAATTTTGAAAAAATTTTCTATAGAAATAAAATGTTGATAAAATTTTCTATAGAAATAAAATTTTGACAAAATTAACTATAGAAATAAAAATTTTGACAAAATTTTCTATAAAAATAAAAATTTTGACAAAATTTTCTATAAAAATAAAATTTAGTCAAAATGTTCAATAGAAATAAAATTTTGACAAGATTTTCTATAGAAATGAAATTTTGACAAAATTTTCACAAAATTTTCTATAGAAATGAAATTTGACAAAATTTTCTATAGAAATAAAATTTTGACAATTTTTCTATAGAAATGAAATTTTGACAAAATTTTCTATAGAAATGAAATTTTGACAAAATTTTCTATAGAAATAAAGTTTTGACAAACTTTTGTATAGAAATAACATTTTGACAAAATTTTATATAGAAATAAAATTTTGACAAAAATGTTCTATAGAAATAAAATTTTGACAAAATTTTCTATAGAAATAAAATTTTGACAAAATTTTCTACAGAAATAAAATAATATAGAAATAAAATTTTCACAAAATTTTCTATAGAAATAAAATTTGACAAGATTTTATATAGAAATGAAATTTTGACAAAATTTTCACAAAATTTTCTGTAGAAATAAAATTTGACAAAATTTTCTATAGAAATAAAATTTTGACAATTTTTCTATAGAAATGAAATTTTGACAAAATTTTCTGTAGAAATTAAATTTTGACAAAATTTTCTATAGAAATAAAGTTTTGACAAACTTTTGTATAGAAATAACATTTTGACAAAATTTTATATAGAAATAAAATTTTGACAAAAATGTTCTATAGAAATAAAATTTTGACAAAATTTTCTATAGAAATAAAATTTTGACAAAATTTTCTACAGAAATAAAATTTTGACAAAATTTTCTATAGAGATAAGATTTAAAAAAAATTTCTATAGAAATAAAATTTTGACAAAATTTGCTATAGATAAAAAATTGTTGACAAACATTTTCTACAGAAATAAACTTTTGACACAATTTCTATATAGAAATAAAATTTTGGCAAAATTTTCTATAGAAATAAAACTTCGGCAAAAAATTTTTACAAAAATTTTCCATAGAAATAAAATTTTGACAAAATTTCTACAGAAATAAAATTTTAACAAAATTTTCTATAGAGATAAAATTTTGAAAACATTTTCTATAGAAATAAAATTTTGACAAAATTTTCTATAGATAAAAATTTTTTGACAAAAATTTTCTACAGAAAAAACTTTTGACACAATTTCTATATAGAAATAAAATTTTGACAAAATTTTCTATATAGAAATAAAATTTTGACTAAATTTTCTATAGAAAAAATTTTGACAAGATTATCTGTAGAAATAAAATTTTGACAAAATTTTCTATAGAAATAAAATTTTAACAAAAAATTTCTATAGAAATAAAATTTTGACAAAAATTTTCCATAGAAATAAAATTTTGACAAAAATTGTCTATACAAATAAAATTTTGACAACATTTGCTATAGAAATAAAATATTGACAAAATTTTCTACAGAAATAAAATTTTAACAAAATTTTCTATAGAGATAAAATTTTGAAAAAATTTCTATAGAAATAAAATTTTGACAAAATTTTCTATAGAAATAAAGTTTTGACGAAATTTTCTATAGAAATAAAATTTTGATAACATTTTCTATTGAAATAAAATTTTGACAAAATTTTCTATAGAAATAAAATTTTGACAAAATCCTCTATAAAAATAAAATTTTGACAAAATTTTCTATAGAAATATTTTGCAAAATAATATTTGTTTGTTTGCTAGATTATTTTTGGATCGAGTGCCAACCGTGCTCTCAACTCTTCCGATATCTGTCATCTTTGATGAGGAATGGACCTAAAAATCTATTGTTCAATCTTTTGTTAACTTCTGTTACAAACCACTAGAAAACATTGTTTCAATTCCCTCTAAGAACCACCAAGCGATTTGGAATTATTTTTGTTCTCTCGATATTTCGCAATAAAATGTAAATGCCAGTCTCTTATAAAAAATTGTCTTTTTAGATTGGAGGTGTTTTTTTTTTCATATTCATTTATAGAGCCCGAAGGTAATACCATCAAATATTTTTGCATATTATTTTGTGATATGGACGCAAATGTGGTTAGCCCACTTGATGATAAGCAACATTGGAAATCTTAAATTCCTTTTAAGGAAATGAAAAGCAAACAATATTCATAAGATTATCTTCACCATTAGAAAGATTTTTTCCAATGATGAGAATCTCGAAGAGCCACCTACCTACCATCTTCTGCACACGTTCAATATATTTCCCTTCCTTTCCAACATATGCTTTGAAATGAAAAGCAAAAAGAATAAAAATTTATGTTTTTACACTTAGAATAATACGTACAAATTGAAGACAATCCTTGCTGCAGGATATTTTTGATATTGAAACACCAGTGCATGTTATACGCTCATACACACGTCCACACACAAATGGCTTTCAATTGAAATAATAAAAAAAAAGGAAAACCACTACTCATATGACACACGTCGTTTATGTCTCGAATGTAAACAGTCGTGTACCACCCCCTACCTTTTAGTATTATCCTTAAGTACTTGACATGGTGTGAGTAACGATGAATAAAAATCTGATGCTATCCAGAAGATTTTCAAATATTAAAAATATATTCGTTTTTTTCTGGTCATCTGATGAAGTTGGCGGATACAATCAGTGTGACAACATATGCCTCAAGTCATTGCAAGTCCATATCTAGGATGATTAAATATTAAGTATGTGAGAAATAATAAAAATATGATATACGCCAACTCTGAAGTAGATGGGAGGGCGACCATCCTAGCCACCGTAAACATGGATACAGGTTAGAAAATTTACGTACTTTCCGAAAGAAAAAAACAAATGAATTTTTCATTGTCATATACTATGTAAATTTTTTCATTTAAAGGGTGATTCTTTTGAGGTTAGGATTTTCATGCATTAGTATTTGACAGATCACGTGGGATTTCAGACATGGTGTCAAAGAGAAAGATGCTCAGTATGCTTTGACATTTCATCATGAATAGACTTACTAACGAGCAACGCTTGCAAATCATTGAATTTTATTACCAAAATCAGTGGCAGAAAATCCGCTTTTTTATCGACAAATTTTGTTCAGCGATGAGGCTCATTTCTGGTTGAATGGCTACGTAAATAAGCAAAATTGCCGCATTTGGAGTGAAGAGCAACCAGAAGCCGTTCAAGAACTGCCCATGCATCCCGAAAAATGCACTGTTTGGCGTGGTTTGTACGCTGGTGGAATCATTGGACCGTATTTTTTCAAAGATGCTGTTGGACGCAACGTTATGGTGAATGGCGATCGCTATCGTTCGATGCTAACAAACTTTTTGTTGCCAAAAATGGAAGAACTGAACTTGGTTGACATGTGGTTTCAACAAGATGGCGCTACATGCCACACAGCTCGCGATTCTATGGCCATTTTGAGGGAAAACTTCGGAGAACAATTCATCTCAAGAAATGGACCGGTAAGTTGGCCACCAAGATCATGCGATTTGACGCCTTTAGACTATTTTTTGTGGGGCTACGTCAAGTCTAAAGTCTACAGAAATAAGCCAGCAACTATTCCAGCTTTGGAAGACAACATTTCCGAAGAAATTCGGGCTATTCCGGCCGAAATGCTCGAAAAAGTTGCCCAAAATTGGACTTTCCGAATGGACCACCTAAGACGCAGCCGCGGTCAACATTTAAATGAAATTATCTTCAAAAAGTAAATGTCATGGACCAATCTAACGTTTCAAATAAAGAACCGATGAGATTTTGCAAATTTTATGCGTTTTTTTTTTTTAAAGTTATCAAGCTCTTAACAAATCACCCTTTACATATATGATAAAAAACTATTTTTTGCTTGAAAGCAAAATCTTCATTCTTGGGAGCGCCCTCTGGTAACATATGTACACGCTTAGTTTTATATGTTCGTTATTCGCTTCTACTGATTATTCCGCTCACATGTCGATAAAACAGTATGTGAAATTTTCCTGCGTTCGACATAATGTGGCTTTCAGATTATAAGTTTTTCCGGACGGAATGTCTGTGTTTGTAAGGAATCTTACAGTGTGTCCAATCGATACGACAATTCGTTGATGACTAAATAGTCGGTAAATGTGTTATCGATCCCATAAACATGCAGCAGTATCGATTATGCCCTCAGAATTAACTTATAATGTGGCCAATATATGGGATATGTTTGACACGACCACTGTCGTCCGGATAAACTTATAGTTTGCAAGGCACATAACGCAAAAATGGCATTTCGATTGGGCGATAATACAGTTTTGTTATGTACTCCTGCTGAAGGCCCGTTTGTAGGTGTTGCGAAAAATCCTTTTCTATGTCAATAATAAAAGTAATCGATAACACGTACCAACCAATTCCACACATGGATTCCACTCGTGCTAAAAATCTTATTGTGTAGTATTTTTCTTCGAATGAATGAATGATCCCTCCTATGCACACAAAGAAAATTTCATTAAAATTGAGCCGACAATAATTTTTCATTGATATAACGAAACATTTTCATCAATACAATGAAAATATTCGTTAATAGTACCAAACGTTACGTTGATTAACAGAAAATTCGTTATAATAACGAAACATTTTATTAACGAATTTGTTTCATTGGCTTACTTTTAATGAAACATTTCGTTAATATAATGAAACTTTTTCTTCCAGTGTGTGTCGAATTTTATTCTTTCATTTCTATAGAAAATTTTGTCAAATTTTTATAAAAAATTTTGTCAAAATGTTATTTCTATAAAAAATTTGGTCAACATTTTATTTCTATAGAACATTTTGTCAAAATTTTATTTCTATAGAAAATTTTGTCAAAATTTTATTTCTATAGAAAAATTTGTCAAAATTTTATTTTTACAGAAAATTTTGTCAAAATTTTTATTTCTATAGTTAATTTTGTCAAAATTTTATTTCTATAGAAAATTTTATCAACATTTTATTTCTGTAGAAAATGTCAAAATTTTATTCCTATATAGAAATTTTGTCAAAATTTTATTTCTATATAGAAATTATGTCAAAAATTTATTTATACAGAAAATGTGTTCAACATTTTAATTCTATAGAAAATTTTCTCAAAATTTTATTTCTATAGAAAGTTGTGTCAACATTTTATTTATATAACAAATTTTGTAAAATTTTTATTTTTATAAAAAATTTTGTCAAAATTTTATTTCTATAAAAAAAATTGGTCAAAATTTTATTTCTATAAAAAATTTTATTTCTGTAGAAAATTTTATCAAAATTTTATTTCTGTAGAAAATTTTGTCCACATTTTATTTCTATAGAAAATTTTGTCAAAATTTTATTTCTATAGAAAATTTTGTCAAAATTTTATTTCTATAGAAAATTTTGTCGAAATTTTATTTCTACAGAAAATTTTGTCAAAATTTTATTTCTATAGAAAATTTTGTCAACATTTTATTTCTATAGAAAATTTTGTCAAAATTTTATTTCTATAGAAAATTTTGTCGAAATTTTATTTCTATAGAAAATTTTGTCAAAATTTTATTTCTATAGAAAATTTTGTCAAAATTTTATTTCTATAGAAAGTTTTGTCAAAATTTTATTTCTATAGAAAATTTTGTCAAAATTTTATTTCTATAGAAAATTTTGTCAAAATTTTATTTCTATAGAAAATTTTGTCAAAATTGTATTTCTATGAAAATTTTGTCAAAATTTTATTTCTATGAAAATTTTGTCAAAATTTTATTTCTATAGCAAATTTTGTCAAAATTTTATTTCTATAGAAAGTTTTGTCAAAATTTTATTTCTATAGAAAATTTTGTCAAAATTTTATTTCTATAGAAAATGTTGTCAAAATTTTCTTTCTTTAGAAAGAAATTTCCGTTTGAGTGTCAACAACATCGTTTTGTTATTTGTAGATCTTACGAAAATTACTGTTGCATGTCAATAACGCAGTTTTGCCGTTTGTTTCTATGAGGTGGAATTGTAATCGTTCTGACGAAAATGTCGGTAAAAATGTAAACAGTCGGTAACGTCGTTCTGAGGGAAATTTAGCTACAAATACAAACAATCGGTAACATCGTTCTAACGAAATTTTAGTAAAAATTGTAAACAATCGGTAACATCGTTCTGTCGAAAATTTCTCTTAAAGATTCATTTTTGACGGGGCACTGGGCAAATATTAGACACTAGAAATTAAAAGAGAAATCGTTGAACTCAAGTAGAGGTACGTGACACGAAATTGTCGTGACTCACGAAAATTTTCGTGACTCACACGTGAGTCGTGAGTCACGCTGACCGCAACGGCGTGAGTGTGTGTGAGCGTGATTAACCAACCAAATGTCGTGCATGAGCGTGAGTCACGAAAATATTATTATTCACGAAAATAAACCCGCTTACGAACATAAAATGCTTACGAATTTAATTCATTTATAATTTTAGCGATATCCTAGGTGGTAAGAGTTTTATAACGCACTCAATTTTAACCATGCTCATGTTTTCAGTCAGGTTCGATAGGTAAATCACTCATAAAATTATTCGTGAGTCACGAGGTTTTTCGTGAGTCACGATATTTTTCGTGATTCACGACATTAAAAAGATTTTCGTGCGTGAGGGTGCGTGAGTACAAATTTTCTTTTCGTGAGCAAAATTATTGCCTAATTTTCACTAAAGTGAAAACTAAAGCAGTAAAAAACGTCATAAAATTATACATATTTGTTGTAGATTTCATTATAACTTGATAGGGAATATCCCGAAGCAAGTTTTGTCAAAGTTTATATTCCTTAAAATGGATTATTAAAGAAAAGTAACCGTGAAAAAATGACGATTTTAGCGGCTAAACTCGAACTTAATACCCACCTATACATAAGAAAGTAATGCAAACGTTGTCCTGGCAAAAATTTTCTTGTCGTTGGATGCTGTGAATAATTGAAATTTTACGGAAAACATTTTAAAAACTTTCTGTCTTTCACATACTTTACTCTATTACATTTCTCACTTTACTCTATTACAGGTGACGCCATTGTCGATAATGGGTGCTCAACCAGCTGTTCATTATTGTCGTTTACCAACACTATGGAACAAAAAACGTTATCCAGCACTAAATAACATATGCGAGAGCATTTTGGAGTTTGTTTATAAAATACAATACAATACAAATTATAAAAGATGTAAGTTTTTGTAAATACTATTTGTTTATAATAAAATAATTTCATGTTTCGCTAGGGCCGACTATTGGGTTTCGAATGAACGTAAATATTGTGAATTTTGTAAGTGCTGGATAAGTGATAACAAAGCGGTAAGTTGGCGATTTGTTGTTTTCCTGGAAGACATTTTTAGTGTATCACCTTTATTACCAAAGATCCTATTTATTTCAGAGCATATCATTCCATGAAAATGGCAAACGTCACAAACTTAATGTGGCCAAACGTATTACGGATATTAGCCGTAACAGCGAAAAGGCCGAACAAGAAAAAAGAAAAATGGATTTGGAGATACGTAAAATGGAAGAAGCCGCAATGCGTTCATATGCCATGGATATACATAGTCGAGGAGATTTAACAGCAAAATCTATTAATGCTGTAATGACAGCAGGTGTGGGACCTTCAACATCTACCAATGATGTTAAAATGGATGCCAGCAAATACCGGCAACAGGATCCCTTGCGTTTGGCTGGCCCTTCGGACGACGAAGAAGATGGTCCCAGAGTCTCGGTGGGGGCACAAAAAGTCGATCACAGTGCCGTGCCTAATGCCTCATTATGGGTGGAAGGTAAAAACGATGACGGCTATTCATATTATTGGAATGTCAAAACAAATGAAAGTGTTTGGGAACCTCCCAAAGAGGGATATTTGTCGTGGGAAGAATATCAACGTATAAATGATATAGCCGTGAAGCAACAAGAGATACAACAAGCTGAAGAAGCTAAAAAGTTTCGTGAAAATGTCAATGAAGAAGTGGCCCGCTATAATCGTGAAAAACTGAAAGCCTATAAAAGGCCACCAACAGTAGAGGAACAAAAAGCCGACAAAGAACTTAAACAAAGTTTCAAGACAGAAGAGGAAGCAAAGGCTCCCGTAATGGGTCAATGGCAAGTTGTGGAAACTAAGTAAGTTTATAGATGGAAATATTTGAAGATAATTGTAAAAATATTCACATAAATTTTTTGTGTAGACCTCCTCCTGTTCCTGTCGATTTGGAATTACCTGAAATCAATAGTCATTATGTGGCTCCCGTAGTTTCGGATATTCCTTATGAACCACCTGTAAAACGATTTAAAGAGAAGACAATAACCAATTTAGATCCTGAAGTTGCCAGTGGGACATCCACATCGTTTAAGAAAAGAAAATTTGCTGCCAAAGGAAATGCACGAAAACGTTTAGATGATGATTAGTTTGTGATAGTCATTTTTTATCTTTTGTATAAGCAAGTCTATAAGGTAATTTGAAAAAAAAAAAAAAACATATAGATCCTAAAATATAGGTTTTGTAGAACAATTTACAAAATAATTAAAAAAACACAACCCGTGATGAAATTTTATTTCAAATTGTAGTACGGCATTTATTGCGAAATTAATATGGACATGTTTTATAATGTTTAGACCCACGTTTAATCTACGTTTTCGTTTTATATTAATATTCGAAACTTTTGTTGTAATATCGCTAAAACATTTCTAGAAAATTGTTGGAAGTGTTTTTACACATAAACATCCGAATTTTCAAAATTATGCATATACTATAGAACCGAAAATCTTATTTTCGTCTAATCCACATATAGCAACAAAATGTGATCATTCGAGCAATCAACATTTGATCTCTTGGAAAATATATTTATTATACCCTGCGCCACACTGTGACGTGCCAAATTTGGTCGGTTCAGATTTAGATATAGTTCCCATATATATGTTTTTCCGATTTCGACAAAAATGGTCAAAATACCAACATTTTCCTTGTAAAATCGCCACTGCTTAGTCGAAAAGTTGTAAAAATGACTCTAATTTTCCTAAATTTCTAATACATATATATCGAGCGATAAATCATAAATAAACTTTTGCGAAGTTTCCTTAAAATTGCTTCAGATTTAAATGTTTCCCATATTTATACCCTGCGCCACACTGTGGAACAGGGTATTATAAGTTAGTGCATATGTTTGCAACACCCAGAAGGAGACGAGATAGACACATGGTGTCTTTGGCAATAATGCTCAGGGTGGGTCCCTGAGTCGATCTAGCCATGTCCGTTTGTCTGTCTGTGAACTCATTTTTGTGATGAAAGTCTAGATCGCAGTTTTAGTCCAATCGACTTCAAACTTGGCACAAGTTTCTGTTTTGGGTCAGAATAGCACCCTATTTATTTTGGAAGAAATAGGTACAGATTTAGATATAGCTCCCATATATATTTTTCGCCCGATATGCACTTATATGGACCCAGAAGCCAGAGTTTTACCCTGACTTGCTTGAAATTTTGCACAAACATAACACTTGGTCGTATAGTCAAGTGTGCAAAATTTGATTGAAATCGGTTCAGATTTAGATATAGTTCCCACATATATCTTTCGCCCGATATGGACTTATATGGCCCCAGAAGCGAGAGTTTTACCCCAATTTGGTTGAAATTTTGCACTAGGAGTACAATTAGTAGTGTAGTCAAGTGTGCCAAATTTTATTGAAATCGGTTCAGATTTAGATATAGCTCCCATATATAGCTTTCGCCCGATTTACACTCATATGACCACAGAGGCCAATTTTTTGCTCCGATTTAATTGAAATTTTGCACAGGGAGTAAAATTAGCATTGTATCTATGCGTGCCAAATTTGTTGAAATCGGTTCAGATTTAGATATAGCTCCCATATATATGTTTTTCCGATTTCGACAAAAATGGTCAAAATACCAACATTTTCCTTGTAAAATCGCCACTGCTTAGTCGAAAAGTTGTAAAAATGACTCTAATTTTCCTAAACTTCTAATACATATATATCGAGCGATAAATTATAAATAAACTTTTGCGAAGTTTCCTTAAAATTGCTTCAGATTTAAATGTTTCCCATATTTTTTTACTAAAATTGTGTTCCACCCTAGTGCATTAGCCGACTTTAATTTTGAGTCTATAGATTTTGTAGAAGTCTATGGAATTCTGTCCAGATCGAGAGATATTTAAATGTATGTATTTGGGACAAACCTTTATATATAGCCCCCAACACATTTGACGGATGTGATATGGTATCGAAAATTTAGATCTACAAAGTGGTGCAGGGTATAATATAGTCGGCCCCGCCCGACTCTAGACTTTCCTTACTTGTTTTTTACTAACATTGTGTTCCAGCCGACTTAAATTTTTATAAATATTGTAGAATCTGACAAATTTTGTCCAGATCTGGTCAGATTTAAATATAAATGTGTATGGGAACATAAACCTTTATATATAGCAGCCAACACATTGCATATGCTATCGAGAATGTGCATATACAAAGTGGTGCAGGGTATAATATAGTCGGCACCGCCCGACTTTAGACTTTCTTTACTTGTTTGAATTTTCTTATTGTACAAATCGACTTTTTAAGTTAGACAAAATAGATTCATCGAATTTTTAAGTTGGGCAAACTCGACCTAAGACCCTAGAATTTAAATTTTGAGGCTTAAAAAGTGATACGTTTGCTGATAAAGGGTGATTCTTTTGAGGTTAGGATTTTCATGCATTAGTATTTGACAGATCACGTGGGATTTCAGACATGGTGTCAAAGAGAAAGATGCTCAGTATGCTTTGACATTTCATCATGAATAGACTTACGATCTGCCACAACGTCGAATTTTCAGTGAATGGGCCCTAGAAAAGTTGGCAGAAAATCCGCTTTTTTATCGACAAATTTTGTTCAGCGATGAGGCTCATTTCTGGTTGAATGGCTACGTAAATAAGCAAAATTGCCGCATTTGGAGTGAAGAGCAACCAGAAGCCGTTCAAGAACTGCCCATGCATCCCGAAAAATGCACTGTTTGGTGTGGTTTGTACGCTGGTGGAATCATTGGACCGTATTTTTTCAAATATGCTGTTGGACGCAACGTTACGGTGAATGGCGATCGCTATCGTTCGATGCTAACAAACTTTTTGTTGCCAAAAATGGAAGAACTGAACTTGGTTGACATGTGGTTTCAACAAGATGGCGCTACATGCCACACAGCTCGCGATTCTATGGCCATTTTGAGGGAAAACTTCGGAGAACAATTCATCTCAAGAAATGGACCGGTAAGTTGGCCACCAAGATCATGCGATTTGACGCCTTTAGACTATTTTTTGTGGGGCTACGTCAAGTCTAAAGTCTACAGAAATAAGCCAGCAACTATTCCAGCTTTGGAAGACAACATTTCCGAAGAAATTCGGGCTATTCCGGCCGAAATGCTCGAAAAAGTTGCCCAAAATTGGACTTTCCGAATGGACCACCTAAGACACAGCCGCGGTCAACATTTAAATGAAATTATCTTCAAAAAGTAAATGTCATGGACCAATCTAACGTTTCAAATAAAGAACCGATGAGATTTTGCAAATTTTATGCGTTTTTTTAAAAAAAAAGTTATCAAGCTCTTAACAAATCACCCTTTACATGTAAAAGGACCGAATCCTTTAAAGTAAACCTATAGTTCAACTTCAAAATAAGCATGAGTTTCGGTCATGTATATGCGATGTATGTTTGCCCAAATTTGTCGTATGTTTAATCGTTCTCTTTTTTTAATTTTGTTGGAAAACCCGACCTTAGTTCCAACCTTAAAGACACTTTTGGACTGGGCATAAAAATATCCCCCCATCATCAAACAAAGAAAAAACTTTGTGGCCTTAGATATAGTCGATTATTCGGTTCTGATAATGAAATGTTGAATTGAACAAGTCTCGATTAGTCGATTTGTATATTACAAAGGAGACTACATCAACTCGATGTAGTAATTTTGTCGTCTTTGGAAAACAATTTGAAAAGTTCAAATAAATTTCATACACTTTCATTCGCATCAAAAATTCAGTAAGTCGCGTAGTTGTAGGTCGAAGATCAATTTAATTCATAAAAGTCTCTTAATCGAAATCCAAAAACTGAACTCTTTCTTTATGGACTATAAACTATGGATCGATAAGTTCCATCTCCGGTATTTCCATTCGGATTAAAACAGGGCCTAATCAATAGTGACTATATGTTTAAAATTTGTAAATCTTTTTTTTTTTCAATTTATTAATTCATCTTTTTTATACCCACCACCATAGAATGGTGACGGGGGTATAATAAGTTTGTCATTCCGTTTGTAACACATCGAAATATCGATTTCCGACTATATAAAGTATATATATTCTTGATCAGGGAGAAATTCTAAGACTATATAACGATGTCCGTCCGTCTGTCTGTTGTAATCACGCTACAGTCTTCAATAATGAAGCAATCGTGCTGAAATTTTGCACAAACTCGTCTTTTGTCTGCAGGCAGGTCAAGTTCGAAGATGGGCTATATCGGTCCAGGTTTTGATATAGTCCCCATATAAACCGATCTCCCGATTTGGGGTCTTGGGCTTATAGAAATCGTAGTTTTTATCCAATTTGCCTGAAATTTACAATCTAGAGGTATTTTATGACCATAAAGAGGTGTACCAAAAATGGTGAGTATCGGTCCATGTTTTGGTATAGCCCCCATATAGACCGGTCTCCCGATTTTACTTCATGGGCTTATAGAAACCGCAGTTTTTATTCAATTTACCTGAAATTGGAAATCTAGAGGTATTGTAGGACCACATAGACATGTGTCAAAAATTGTAAGTATCGGTCCATATTTTGGTATAGCCCCCATATAGACCGATCTCCCGATTTTACTTCTTGGGCTTATAGAAACCGCAGTTTTTATTCAATTTACCTGAAATTGGAAATCTAGAGGTATTGTAGGACCACAAATACGTGTGCCAAAACTTGTGAGTATCGGTCCATGTTTTGGTATGGTCCCCATATAAAACGACCTCCCGATTTGGGGTCTTGGGCTTATAGAAACCGTAGTTTTTATCCAATTTGTCTGAAATTGGAAATCTAGAGGTATTTTAGGACCATAAAGAGGTGTGCCGAAAATGGTGAGTATCGGTCCATATTTTGGTATAGCCCCCATATAGACCGATTTCCCGATTTTACTTTTTAGGCTTCTAGAATCCGAAGTTTTTATCCTATTTGCCTGAAATTGGAAATCTTGAGGTATTTTCGGGTCATAAAGAGGTGTGCCGAAAACGGTGAGTATCGGTCCATATTTTAGTATAGTCCCCATAAGAACGATCTCCCGATTTAACTCCTTGGGTTTCTAGAAACCGTAGTTTTTATCTGATTTTGAAATTGTAAATATTCTGGTATTTTAGGCTCACAAAAACGTGTATCGGATTAAGTTTTTATCGGTCCATTTGGCAATGCCTCCATATATACCGACTTCACTTCTTGAGGGTGTAGAAGGCGCACTGATCATGAAAATTGCTTGAAACTTAATGTAAAATTTCCAGATTTTACTTCTACAGATTTAAGATTTCAAATCAAGACGTTATTTTATAATTTTCTTGCACACTTACAAGAGATGTTAATGATTCCTCTAAAACTCAAACAAAAATGGTTCTTATAAATCCCATTAGCGTAGCTAGACAATTTTCCTAGGGGGGGGGCTATAGCCCCCCTAGCTAAAACTTTATAGACTGAACTTATAGGTTCAACTAATGTTTTATTTCATAAAATTTAATAAAAAATAGACATCAAAATAACTCGAGAATCAATTTATAATAAAGCAACTAAAAGTACCCTACGGGAAATTGGTGCAAATTGTGAAATAAAATTTAGTGAAATAAAATTATAAGAATAACCTTTTGTTCGATATATTTCAAATTTTTTTTTTCATTTCGGGTTCGATTAGGAGCCCAAATTGAAAGAGATTTCTAAGAGTTTGTCCGAGACTGGTTCCTGAGGACCTGTTTATGGGTTGCTCCTGCTAAATTGTTCCAGAATATGTCCTTTGGGGTGAGTCCAAGACGCGTCCTAAAATGTAAGTTTACTCCGTCAATAACAAACCCATGTAAAGGTGGACGGTCCCTTCCATACGTTTTGATCAGAACTGGGACTGGTCCATACACACCAGGGACTAGTCCTGTACCAGTTCTGTGGTTGATCCATTTCCCGTAGGGTAGTTCCACACTTTTCCCAGCAAAAAATTGGGAGTTGTTCTAAAGGCACAACTTTGAAAGCACTTCCAAAAATGTCCTCACAAAGAAGTTAACTATTTTAACTACACAGAAAGTTTTTTTACTTCATTTTTTTATATTTTAATGCGTAATTTTTTGTTTTCTTTTTTCAAATAGTTTAAAAAAAGAGTAAAAGAGTAAGTAAGAGTGTACCACTTCCAGACCCAAAAAGAACATTTTCATTTCTTTTTGGCGACGCTTTTTTGCAGCATTATTAAGATATTAATTTATGAAAGAATAGTTCTAATATCAATTACTATTTTTTATTCAACTAAATCATAAGTTCAACCACAGCATTATTTCATAAATATCAGACTTCTACCACAACCCAAGTAATTCGATTGTGCATGAAAGTCTTTAGTGGAACTTTGTGCGTTGTACGAGTATATACTTGCTTAATTTTTATAAAAATGTAAAATCGTAAATAGGTTTTCAAATTCTGGGGGGGGGGCTAAAATTTTTCTGGGGGGTCTAAGCCCCCTCCCCAGAGGCCTTCCTACGCTTATGATAAATCCAGAATCCGATATAGGCCTCATAGGTGAAATCTTTAAATTTATCTTCGGGAAGTGTCCTCAAGTCCTCAAGCCCTCCTGAAATTTAAAAGGAAACCCTAATATTTGGTTCATGTTGGTGGGTATTTAAGATTCGGCCCGGCCGAACTTAGTGCTGTATATACTTGTTTATTTATATTTTTATTTTTATATGATATCTATATACATTTTTCGGACATTATACTAGATATTACAACAAATGAGATCAATTTTTGTGATGTTTACTTTTCAATGAACATTTCAAAGGGTGAAATAGGTTCAACCCCTTTCTATAAAATCTTGCATTAATCCAGTCCAATTTTTATTTGTTTTTAATTGTATTAAAATATTATGCAAAATCACTTCTCTATAACTTTTTATGTGTCGTTGTTAATGTCTTTTTTGTTAAGCAAATTTCGTTTCTTTCTAATACCCTTTAACATTTTTTATGACAATGACATTGTCAAATACATAAATTTATTTTTCTGTGAAATTAAAAATAATTTCGTTATTAAAATATTTTTAAAAAAAAAATTCGTTAATACCACGAAACGTAATATTTCACAGAAAACTTCTTATGTAGGCTTATTTCATTTTATATTTTCAAATAAAACCCAGGCCATTAATGTCTTGTCCAGAATCATAACCACATCTTCTACCTCGTACAAAATTTAATTGTTGTTTACTTTTTTTCACCACATTTCATATATAAAAATGCGGTATTTTTTTTTAATACAATGAAAGTTCATTGCTGCAGTATTATTTTTCCTTTTCGCATACACAATAAACAATCAGACATCATGGTAGACGAACAGACAGACAAACAGATACGCGGGTAATTAGGCATGAGACATCAAAAGATTATTTGCGGGGGAGCAAGAAAATCATTGCCCGAATGAAAATTCTTATACAATTTATTTACATTTCCGATTTGAACGCCCGTCTTGCCTTCGCTCTCGCCACTGTCCATGGTCCATGAGTATTGGAGGAATGAACGATCTGAAGACGTCAACAGAGCGCGTAGAAATAACAATATACTTTCGATTGCCGCATTTTCGTTGTGAAAATGGCATTAAATATTATTAATTATAATGACATGAAAATATCCCATAATACTTGTAGAAATATATATATATAAATATGGCCATGTATGTTCCCATGTCCATCTTAATTTTTCTTTATGAATGACCACACCATTTCCAAAGGAAATGCATTTTGGTTCATACATACTTAAGAAATGATAAGAAAACGAGGAAAACATTATTAAATAGAAAATCTTGTCAACGGTTTTTAATAGATTTTTAATAACTATAATAAAAATTAGCAAATATTTATTTTAATAAAATATTAGGTGCAAAAATTTGATGTTCGTAGAAAAAATTTATTTGTATACAAATGTTGCCTTATTTACATATTAATATATCAATTTCATCATAGAATATTTTTTTGGAAATATTAATTTCATAGAATTTTCTAACCTATCCTTGTACGACGCAACTTTTCTCCAGAGCCATGTTCCGAGAACAAAATTAGTCTGGCAGTTACTCACTTCTTCTGTCTTTCACCTTACACTGAAAAAACAGTGAACCCTCCAGGAAGAAAACTTTCGGTTAATTTTAGAAAATGTTGAATATTTGTAGAAAATTTTAACTAAACAGTATTACAAACGATGTCATAAAAATAAGTAAATATTTTTCGACAAATTCAAGAAAATTTATTAGCCATAACTAAGTTTTTTCACTTGTTAAAGAAAATTTTGTAGTTGGAAGGAAAAACTTGGAGTTCAAAATTGCAAGAATGTCTTTAGTGACATACGAAGTTCATGATGGACGTATTTTTGGTAAAATTTACAAATTTAAAGAAATTCTGAACTATTTTGTGGAAGACACGAATTTAGTCAATCTTTATGCTTCATTTGAGTATATTTTTTTCCTCGGATTTAGTTAATTTTACTAACGTACACAAAAAATTATTAGAATAAAGGAAACTTTCTCCAAACATAATAATTCCATGAACTAAAATAAAGTTAAATTGGCTTTAGTGAAATAGAGAGTTCACTTTTTTTTGAGTGTATCCTCTTGAATATTGTTTTGATATTTTCTTTTGTTGGATAATGAATATCGACCTTGACTCTCCTGGAATGTTGTTACAGTTGTGATAACAACGTTCTGGCATTTCTGTATGCATACACTGGCGCTGGATAGTTCATTCATAGGTCCGGTCAATTGTATACAAGGTTTCTTTGTCCGATATTTGGATACTACCGGCGAGTGACTCGTTTCTACATTAGAGCATATCAAAACTGGAATCGGAGTGGGCGTACGATCTGAGAAGGTTGTCGAATATGACCTTATGGAAAAATAAAATTTATATATAGAAGTATAGAAATAAAATTTTCGGAAAATATATATATAGAAAAAAACAAACTTTAGACAAAATTTTCTAAAGAAATAAAATGTTGACAAAAAGTTTCTATAGAAATAAAATATTTAAAAAAAATTTCTGTAAATATAAAACCTATAGAAACAAATTTTAGACAAAAGTTTCTATAAATATAAAATTTTGAAAAATTTTCTATGGAAATACAATTTTTCTCCAGAAGCAAAATTTAGATAAATTTTTATATAGAAATAAAATTTTGACAAATTTTTCTATAGAAAGAACATTTTGACAAAATTTTTTAAAGAAAAAAAAATTTTCGAAATTTTCTTTAAAAATAAAACTTTGGCAAATAGTTCTACAGAAATAGATTTTTTTTATTTTCTAGAGAAATACAATTTTGAAAAACTTTTATATACAAATAACATTTTTCTATAGAAAAAAAACAAAATTTATACAAAATTTTCTAAAGAAATAAATGTTGACAAAAAGTTTCTATAGAAATAAAATATTGAAAAAAATTTTCTGTAAATATAAAACCTATAGAAACAAACTTTAGACAAAAGTTTCTATAAATATAAAATTTATTTTATTTATTTATTTTATTTTCATTATGTAATTTGAAGCCACATAGCGGCCAATTTATGTAAATTACAATGGACTACTAACCGTGACTTGAATTTTGAAAAAATTTTTCTCTATAAGCAAAATTTAGATAAATTTTTCTGTAGAAAGAATATTTTTAAAAAATTTTCTATAGAAACAAAAATTTTGTCGAAATATTCTTTAGAAAAAAATGTTGTCAAATTATTATTCTATAAGAATAATAATTTTGTCAAAATTCTCTATAGAAATACAATTTTGACAAAATTTTCTATAGAAATAAAATATTTTTTATAGAAATTTTCTTCAGAAATAAAATTTTGCCATTTTTTTCTATAGAAATAACAAAGAAACAAAAGTTTCTATAAAAGATTGGCAAAATTTTCTATAGAAAAAAAAATTGTACAAAATTATCTATAGAAATAAAATGTAGACAAATTTTTCTAATAAAACTTTTTTTTCAAATAAAATTTTCTATTGAAATAAAATTTTCAAAATTTTTCTATAGAAATAAAATTTTGAAAAAAATATTCTATAGAAATAAAATTTTGACAAAATTCTCATATTTGACAAAAATCTCATAAAAGAATTTATATTTAAAAAAAAACAAAATAACATAATTAGTTAAGCGTTAGTAATATTTGGTTGTGAAAACCGAATATATGTATATATTTTTAATATTTCTATATATATATATATATATATATATATATATATATATATATATATATATATATATATATATATATATATATATATATATATATATATATATATATATATATATATATATATATATATATATATATATATATATATATATATATATATATATATATATATATATCGCTCTCCTTAAATGGATGAGATATGGTATTGTGTTTCTACTTCAGTCTAAGAATATCTAATCTCCTCCCTCATAAAGAAATTAGTTGTTGCAAAGAGAAAATAAACATACCCACAAACATATACAATAAGAGCCCACATTATAAGCTCTTACACGAACATATATAAAACCCCACTACTTAAGCTCCTACACGAATCTCGAAGCAGAAAATCTTTTTCTCTTTGTTACGTCTCCCTCTCCAATATCAACTACAGTTATTGAGATGTTAACTCGTTGTGTTACAAATCCTTGTGACGTGAATCTTTGTTCAATTGATAATACAGTAAATGAGGTTATTCTGCTACTTTTAATGTTTAGTGTTGCCACATTGTTGGATATTAGGATACTAATTCTAAATGATTGTTGTTATAAATTTATAGAAACGGGCAGCACTCTATTATAAGAGATACAAAAAATGGAACTAAAAAACAAATCACCGATTAAGGGACAGTAACTTTAACTTGGGAAATAACCCAAAGCAAGTTTTTATAAAGTTTATATTATTTTATGTGGATTATTAGAGAAAAGTAATAGTGAAAAATGGCCTTAATACTAAATATTATACTGGCTAGTGAAAATTATGACTAATTTTATAATATTTTTATTTTAAATATATTCTGAGAAGAATTTCAAAAATGTCCCATTAGCTCATAGATATGATTCCACTTTTTTCAATGTGGTAAGTTTTCCTATAAACGGTATGTCGTCCGTTTGTAATAGAACCAAAATTTCAACTTATTAAAAATAATTATTTTCATTTGCAGGTAGAAAGACTGTTTAATGCTAACTAAGCTAATATCCTCATTGGCTCTAGGAAACTACTCTTGAAAACCGTAATTTAAAAATCAATATGTACGATAGAATTTGAATTTTTTTTTTTATATTTTGTATAACTTTGCAATTTCAGAATCTTATAAAGCAAATCTACCCAACAAAATAGCCAAATCGATGAAATTGGACAGCAATTCAATGAATGAATATAGCAGGTTACGCCATACATATATCTTTCATATGGATAAAAAAACATGGAAATTGAAATTAATTAGTTTAGTTCTACTAACATAGAATATTACCCTTTTGAAGAAGCAATTTCTAACTATCGACAAGTAACTGCATCCGATGTGCGAATAAAAATATTTCCTTTATTGTGCGTCTTAAACCATAGTTTTTTTTTTGTAATATAATAATTTTTTGAAATAAAGTTCTGGGGGTTATAGAAAATTGACTTGTATTGTTCATTTTTCCGGATAGTAGGAATAGTTTGAATGAGTGTGAGAACATTCTTCCCATAGCGTAGTAATAATGAACTAAAATACGTATTGCATATACATGAACTAATTTATAAGAAAATCATGAACTTATCTAGATGAAAAAAATCTTTGGCGCCAAATCATGGTCATTCTTACTATGGGTTAGTTGATTTTTCGCAAAGAATAGTTCACTTTTTTTTCGGTGTAATCTCATTTTTGGAAGTGATAAAAATCAAATCTTCTTTCCTTAATTAATGCTGTTTAAATTTAGCAAATGTTTGATTCCGATTTCAAGAACGAAATATATTTTTGTTCGTATATCCTTTCAAATATGTCTGGCAACTTCAAATGTAGTCGATTGACTACCTCAACATAGAACTTCCCTAATCCCTTCCACCTTCAGCAGATTTTTATATCCCTGAAACAATGAATGAAAGTTGGTGGTGTTGGAGAAGGTTGCATGAAAGGGAGACTACACTGAAATTCTAGCCAGTTGACATGCCCTATTAAATGGGTTAATGGCAAATGGAACGTGGCCACGAAGAAGAAAAGAAGAAAAAAAAAAGCAAAACCACCATGTGCAGACAGGTTCTAAACAAACATGTTCGAGCATCGAAGTTCGATGTTGTACTCGTAAGCTCTGCATGTTCGGTTGGTTGGTATGCTAGCAGCGTCAATCAGCAGGAAATTAATGTTTATCGAGTTTCCTTTTTCATTCAGTTTTCTTGTGGCAGTGATGGTGATAACGGGATAAAAATTTTATTTCGTGGCAGAAAAAATCAATTCTCCTGTGGTCGTGGTTATTATTATTATTCTTGTGTTATGTTTTTTCTTCCTTCCCGTATAATTTTAATTCAATTTTTAATCCGACAAAGAATAAAATGCCAACTAGAAAAAAATTAATTTAACAAAAGTACTATCGCTTCCCTGTTAAGAAAGGAAAAAAAATAAAGAAAACACACGCACACTCCTATATCAAAAAAAAAAAAATCCTAAAAAAATTATATACAGGAATTTTTTGGCATCGCAATTGTAAGAGTCCGCCGGTGATATTCTCTTTATAACTACAACTCTCACTCGCCTTTGAAATCTATGTATTCTCCATGATATGCTACTCCAATTTAACCAGCAAAACCAAAATGCCAAGTGAGTGAGGTGCTGGTTTTATGCTATACAAAATCACACAAAAAGTCCCAGTAAGAGGGGTGTGAGTGAGAGAGTTACAAAGTGAAAAAAAAGAGTGTGGGCGAGAGTGAATTGTGTATGAGAAGAAGAGAGTTTATGGCTTAATTTATGCTTTAACCAACAAATAACCATATTTCAACACGAATTCGAATGCGGTTTCTTCAGTGCCGGCTTTTACAGTTTCCGGTTCTTTATTGTAAGTGTAATTAAGCAAATTAAACAAATAATGAAATAGTTAATTTCAATTCAATTGAGAGCAAAAAGTGGAGAAATTATAGATGAAACTTTTTAGTTTTTGGTGGTGGTATGAAATCAATCAGTTCCAGTTTCAAACCTACATATTTAAAGCAACAGTGGGCCCTTTAATTATGTACACAGAAAGAAAAACTACTTTCTTGAAGGAAGAAGTTATAAACGAAATATCTCATTGTTATGAAAGATTTTCTTTAGGAACAAATAAATACGAATTTATTGCAAACGTCGATATTAACGCCTCTAATCTTTAAAGAATTTTGCATTTAAAGATATTGTTCTGAATGTAAAGAAAAACACTATTGCTTTCAAGAAATAATCTCTAATGTTACTGCAATTCTGAAATTTTGAAAACAATGACGTAAATTTATTTTAAAGATATTGCATATTTGATTTAAAGTTTTTTTTTTTCGATTAGTTAATTTTTTTACTATGAGGTTCCGGTTACACTTTGGATTTGTGAATTGACCTTAAATGTATGTCATAAACTTTGTATCCAAATCTAGCGACACAGTTTAGTTTTCCAATATATTAAAAACTACACACTAATAGAAAAAATTACGTTCCATAGTCGTGAACGGACGGTGACAAATTGAAACGGAAACGTTCACAAAAAATCAAAACGGAATGTTCACAATTTCGTCCACGGGCGTTCACAATTTCACGAACGGCATTCGTTTTTCTTTGGCCATGAAAAGTCTTAAAATAATCGTTAGACGTTATTGTGGCAACTCCCTCGGTGGGGCAATCTGCTAAGGCGACTGTTAACGCGTATAGTGCAGAAAACACAGGTTCGAGTCACGGTAGCGGATATGTTTTTTATACCCACCACCATAGAATGGTAACGGGGGTATAATAAGTTTGTCATTCCGTTTGTAACACATCGAAATATCGATTTCCGACTATATAAAGTATATATATTCTTGATCAGGGAGAAATTCTAAGACGATATAGCCATGTCCGTCTGTCTGGCTGTCTGTCTGTCTATCTGTCTGTTGTAATCACGCTACAGTCTTCAATAATAAAGCAATCGTACTGAAATTTCGCACAAACTCTTATTTTGTCTGCAGGCAGGTCAAGTTCGAAGATGGGCTATATCGGTCCAAGTTTTGATATAGTTCCCATATAAACCGACCTCCCGATTTGGGGTCATGCGCTTATAAAAACCTTAGTTTCTATCCATTTGCCTGAAATTGGAAATCTAGAGGTATTTTATGACCACAAAGAGATGTGCCAAAAATGGGGAGTATCGGTCCATGTTTTGGTATAGCCCCCATATAGACCGATCTCCCGATTATATTTCTAGGGCTTCTAGAATCGATAGTTTCTATCCAATTCGCCTGAAATTGGAAATCTAGAGGTATTTTAGCACCATGTGCCAAAAATGGTGACTATCGGTTGATGTTTAGGTATAGCCCCCATATAGACCGATTTCCCGATTTTACTTTTTGGGCTTCTAGAATCCGTAGTTATTATCCAATTTGGTTGAAATTTGAAATCTAGAGGTATTTTAGGACCATAAAGAGGTGTGCTAAAAATGGTGAGTATCGGTCCAGGTTTTGGTATATCCCCCATATAAACCGATCTCCCGATATGGGGTCTTGGGCTTATAGAATCCGTAGTTTTTATCCAATTTGCCTGAAATTGGAAATCTAGAGGTATTTTAGAACAATAAAGAGGTGTGCCGAAAATGGTTAGTATCGGTCCATGTTTTGGTATAGCCCCCATATAGACCGATCTCCAGTTTTTACTTCTTTTGCGTCTAAAATCTGTAGTTTTTATTCAATTTGCCTGAAATTAGAAATCTAGAGGTATTTTAAAACCCTAATGAGGTGTGCTGAAAATGATGAGTATCGGACCATGTTTTTGTATAGCCCCCATATAGACCGATCTCCAGATTTTATTATTGGGCTTATAGAAACCGTAGTTTTTATCCAACTTGCCTCAAATTGGAAATCTAGAGGAATTTTAGGACCATAAAAAGGTATGCCGAAAATGGTGAGTATAGGTCCATGTTTTGGGCTTCTAGAAACCGTAATTGTTGTCCACTTTGCCTGAAATCGAAAATCTGGAGGTTTTTAGGAATATAAATAGGTGTGCAAGAAATGATTTTATTTCTTAGGCTTCTAGAATCCGTAGTTTTTGTCTAATTTGCCTGAAATGAGAAATCTAGCGGTATTTTAGGACCTTAAATATGAGAGCCGAAAATGGCGTGTATTGGTCCATGTTTTGGCTTATCTCCCAAATAGACCGATCTCCCGATTTTACTTCTTGGGCTTTTAGAAACCATAGTTTTTATCAAATTTACATGAAATTTAAAATCTAGAAGTATTTTAGGAACATAAAGAGGTGTGCCGAAAATGGTGAATATCGGTCCATGTGCACTTATAATGAAAATTGCTTGAAACTGAATTATAGTTTCCAGATTTTACTTCTGGTAATCATTTCAATAATTGGGGTAAAAATCTACAGATGTTAGATTTTAAATCAAGGCGTTATTTCATCGTTTTCTTGGACACTTGCACACGATGTTTATGATTCATCTAAAACTCAAACAAATAGGGTTCTCATAAATCCAGAATCTGATCTAGTCTTCATAGGTAAAATCTATGAATTTATCTTCGGGAAGTGTACTGGTTGAACTGATCTGCTTGTCATCAAATCCCCCTGACATTTTCACAGGAAACTATAATAATTGATTCATGGTGGTGGGTATTTAAGATTCGGCCCGGCCGAACTTACTGCTTTATATACTTGACAAAGTCATTTTATCGTTGTCAGATTGACACCGCCTGTTCTCCATTTGACACCACATGTGTGTTGATTCACTTTCATGAACGAATCGTTTTGAAATGAGCACGCCGTGTATGATTTTCTCTATGAGTGCAGGTTTGAAAAAGTGGAAATTGGATTTTTTTATTTTTTATAAAATTTAAAACTAATTGACACTCGAAAGAGCCGGAGTTAAGATTTTTTTTAAAGATTTTGAATCTTTGGTTTTACTTTTAACGCTGAAAAAAATATTGACCTAATATAAAAGATATCAACTTAAATTTCAGAACGCGCATCTTTTACAACATTAAAAACAATTTTATTAAATAAAAAAATTTTAATAAAAATAAAATTCATAATCTTTACTTCGGTATCGGTAATAATTTGGAATTTTAGACTGAAATTTATTGTGGGTGACTAGCTTTGTTAATATATCGCAAAAAGAAAATGAGGATCGTTTAAAAATTGTATTCATTTTAAAGATGACACATCTTTAGCTCCGAATCAATACCAAAATCCTTAAGGGAAGGTTAAAATCTTTGGATCCAAGTAATCTGTTTTTTGATTGTATGGCTTGGTTTACTTTATTTTTTAGTATTTATACAAGGTTCCACTGTTTGTTTGTATACCGTTGTACGGTGTTCCAACCAAGTTGGTTGGTATATAAGTTTTCTGGTATACCAAACAAGGCAACCCTCAAAGCAACCACCTTACAAAGAGAAACTCCCCGCTACGAAAAAGGCATGGACGCATACTTTGTTAAATTTGTAAGCACACGCACATTAAGACTCCAACATACTGATATAAATACGCACAATCACATATACACGCACTTTCGCTAAACACGAAAAGTATCCCTACAAACATTTTCTGTCGCAAATTCAATATTCAAAATTGTTAATTTTTAAGACACTACAATAAAATATGTCAAAAACATGAATTGGTGTAGTAGATAATATAATTAAAATTTGATTAGTATCAATAAAACCAACATCCGAAATTTATTTTTTGTAAAGCTAATGATTTTCGAAAGTAATTAAATGTTTGGCAACTCCGAAAACTACACTGTGAGCAAAATAAAACTCATCACCTGTTTTGCATTGCCAACCTTGGAACATACATTCCAATTACACGACAACATGTGAACAGTGATCAGCCCGCCGCGAGATGATTTTTTGCCGTCGACACCGCCGATGAATTTTTATCGACCCCGCCGACTCAAATTTAGTCCCCAATTAATAACTTTTTTTTACTTATATCAGAATTATTTATTTATAGTTGTTTTTTCTGGCAAAATTTCACTATATCTTTTCAAAGAAATATAAATTTGATTGTATGATTGATTGTGCAACAAATCGCACAACCAATCGTATAACCTCAATTTAATTTTATAATGGTCCTCCGCCGAATAGACAGATTTATATGGGCTGGCTTAGCTGCCGTCCCCGAAGGCAAAATTTTATTGACAGCTGCCGCCGACAAAAATAGATCGGCTTCATTTTCTGTATATGAAAACCAGAACAGGCCTGATAGAAAATGTTTACAGGGATATACACACTTAACCATCATGGTATGACAGACATGGCTAGTTAGGTATGATTTGATTCCATTCGGTTTGGTTTGATGACATTCGAAAGCTATTGACAAGTAAAAGAAGTCATCAAAATGTTAAATAAATACCTTAACTACAGAGGATATGGATAGGGGTGTCCTTTCCGACTCTCCTCCAGAAGACATCGCAATGAATTATTCACTATGAAAATACTCAATTAGATGTTTACCTTATCGAGAAAAACGAACCTGTTGTATAAAGAAAATATGAGAGAAGTTCTCAGATATACGTTTAGATACTTACAAAAAAAATTTTGGAGAAAATTTCCTATAGTAATATAGTAAATTTTGACAAAATTTCCTATAGTAATATAGTAAATTTTGACAAAATTTCAATATTTTCGAAATTTTGTCAAAATCTAAAGAAAAAAAATTTCGACAACATTTTCTATAGAAATAAAATTTTGCCACAATTTTCCATAGAAATAAAATTTTTCAACAATTTCCGAGAGAAATACAATTTTTACAAAATATCCTATAGAAATAAACTTTTGACAAAATTTTCTATAGTAATAAAATGTTGTCACAATTTTCTATACAAAATATCAAAAAAAAAAATAACAACATTTCCTATAGAAATAAATTTTTTACAAAATTTTCTATAGAAATAAAATGTTCACAAAATTTTCCATAGAAAAAAATTTTGACAAAATTTTCTATAGAAATAAAATTTTTATAAGTTTTCTATAGAAATAAAATTTTAACAAAATTTTCTATAGAAATAAAAATTAACAACATTTCCTATGGAAATAAAATTTTGACAAAATTTTCTATAGAAATAAAATTTTAACAAAATTTTCTAAAGAAATACAATTTTTACAAAATTTTCTAAAGAAATAAAATTTTAACTAAATTTTCTATAGAAATAAAATTTTAACAAAAATTTCTATAGAAATAAAATTAAAAAAAATCTATAGAAATAAAATTTCGACAAAATTTTCTACAGAAATAAAATTGTATTTGTTGTTTTGATCTCATCTTAAAAAGCATTGTGTTGTCTAAACTACAAAAGTAGCTTAACCAACAGAGGAAACCTACATTCGTTTTGTTTTGTTATTGTAGGTTTCCTCTGTTGGTTAAGCTACTCTTGTATTTTAGTCAACGCAATGCTTTTTAAGCTGAGATCAAAACAACATATATAATTGAGGTACAAACCAACAATAACAAAACAAAACGAATGAAATAAAATTTTCTATAGAAATAACATTTTGACAAAATTTTCTATAGAAATAAAATTTTTCATAGAAATAAAATTTTGACAAAATTTTCTATAGAAATTAAATTTTGACAAAATTTTCTATACAAAATATCAAAAAAAATTTTTTTTTGACAACATTTCCTATAGAAATAACATTTTTAAAACAATTTTCTATAGAAATAAAATTTTGGAAAAATTTACTATAGAAATAAAATTTTGGGAAAAATTTGCTATAGAAATAAAATATTGACAAAATTTCCTATAGAAATAAAATTTTGACAAAATTTCCTATAGAAATAAAATTTTAACAAAATTTTCTATACAAATAAAATGTTGACAAATTTTTCCGTAGAATTAAAATTATTACAATATTTTCTACAGAAATATAGTTTTGACTGTGTTTCTTATAGAAATAAAATTTTCATGGACCTTCTTAGCATCTAGTCTAATTGCAGTACAATAATCAGCCCATCATCAGAATTCGGTGAAAGCCCATTGAGAATTCATCTCGAAACTCTTGAAGATTAGTGTTTTTGTTTGATTTTATAAATTTTTACAAACATTTAACTTTTACCTTCTAGAACTAAAGATGGACAAAATTGTTTTCAACATCAAAAATGTCAATGAAATTTGTATTGAGAAGTATTTGCCTACGAGTATATTCTGCTTTGCGGGATTCTTGTTTCCACGCATTGAAACAAATTCAAAAATTACAAAAAAATAAATATAAAAACCCCCATATGTACACCTTACAAAATATATTCGGCTATTCACGTATCCAAGAAAATTATAATCCAACGTTGTTATGAATTTATGACTTTCAAAGATTTGTTTGTGCGGCATGTTTGCTATTATTCATAGATTTTTGAATTTCTTCTTTTGTTTATCAGTCTGTCCGTCTATATTTGTCCATTGTTTGTTTTCACTTGTCGGGGATTTGAGCAATGAGAACGACTAACACACATGCTGACTGCCCCTCCCCCTCCCCCTCCCTCAAAACACCCTTCCGGTTTTTTTCACCGCCAAATGTTTTCAAGTATTCATAATGAGACAGTTGGCGGGAAGACTGACCGACTGGAAGTGCTTGGCAGATTATTTGGTCAGTTTGTCTCGGACTGCGATATTTTGTCATCATCGATGGTTGTCCGTGCATATTAACATCGCATAAGCGTATCCAGAAATGACAGTTGGATGAAACACCGTTGAGCAGGCCATTTAGCAGGCCTCTTGCGAAGGGGGAAAGAGTAATCGGTTTGAAATTTTTCATGTGTTGGTTGGTATTGGGAAATTTGACAAATGGGGAACACGCGACAAGAGGATAATAATATCTTTCCAACCATGTTGACAAAATTTTCTATATAAATAAAATGTTCACAACATTTTCTATAGAAAAAAATGTTGACAAAGTTATCTATAGAAATAAAAAAAAAAAAAAAAACTTTCTATAGAAATAAAATTTTGTAAAAATTACTATAGAAAAAAAATTTTGAAAAAGTTTTCTATAGAAATGAAATAAAAATAAAATTTTGACAAATTTTCTATAGAAATGAAATGTTGACAAAATAAATAAAAAAAAAATTAACAAAATTGTTTATAGAAATAAAATTTTGATAAAATGTTCTACCGAAATAAAATTTTCTATAAAAATAAAATTTTGAAAAAATTTTCCTTAAAAATAAAATTTTGACAAAATTTTCTATAGAAATAAAATTTTGATAAAATTTTCTATTGAAATAAAATTTTGACAAAATTGAAATAAAATTTTGACAAAATTTCCTATAGGAATAAAATTTGACAAAATTGTCTTTAGAAATAAAATTTTAACAAAATTATCTTTAGAAATAAAATTTTGCAAAATTTCCCATAAAAATAAAATTTTCTATAGAAATAAAATTTTGATAAAATTTTGACAAAATTTTCTATTGAAATAAAATTTTGTCTATAGAAATAAAATTTTGACAAAACTTTCTATAGAAATAAAATTTTGACAAAATTTCCTATAGAAATAAAATTTGGACAAAATTTCCTATAGAAATAAAATTTTAACAAAATATTCTATAGAAATAAAATATTGACAACAATTTTCGATAGAAATAAAATTTTGACAAAATTTTCTATGGAAATTAAATTTTGACAAAATTTTCGATAGAAATAAAATTATGACAAAATTTTCTATAGAAATAAAATTATGACAAAATTTTCTATAGAAATAAAATTTTGAAAAAATTTTCTATAGAAATAAAATTTTAGAAAAATTTTCTATAGAAATAAAATTTTGACAAAATTGTCTATAGAAATGAAATTTTGATAAAAAGTTCTATAGAAATAAAATTTAGAAATAACATTTGGACAAAATTTTCTATAGAAATAAAATTTTGAAAACAATATTCTACAAAAATAAAATTTTGACAACATTTTCAATAGAAATAAAATTTTGTTAAAATTTTCTATAGAAATAAAATTTAAAAAAAAATCTATAGAAATAAAATTTTGACAAAATTTTCTATAGAAATAACATTTTGACAAATTTTTCTATAGAAATAAAATTTTGACAAAATTGTCTACAGAAATAAAATTTTGATAAAAAGTTCTCTAGAAATAAAATTTTGAAAACAATATTCTACAAAAATAAAATTGTGACAACAATTTTCTACAGAAATAAAATTCTGATAAAAAGTTCTATAGAAATAAAATTTATAAATAACATTTTGACAAAATTTTCTATAGAAATAAAATTTTGAAAACAATATTCTACAAAAATAAAATTGTGAAAACAATTTTCTACAGAAATTAAATTTTAACCAAATGTTCTGTAGAAATAAAATTTTGACAAAATTTTCTATAGAAATAAAATTTTGTTAAAATTTTCTATAGAAATAAAATTTTGTTAAAATTTTCTATAGAAATAAAATTTAAAAAAAAATCTATAGAAATAAAATCTTGACAAAATTTTCTTTAAATAGAAATAAAATTTTGACAAAATTTTCTATAGAAATAAAATTTTGACAAATTTTTCTATAGAAATAAAATTTTGACAAAATTGTCTACAGAAATAAAATTTTGATAAAAAGTTCTATAGAAATAAAATTTTGAAAACAATATTCTACAAAAATAAAATTGTGACAACAATTTTCTACAGAAATAAAATTCTGATAAAAAGTTCTATAGAAATAAAATTTAGAAATAACATTTAGACAAATTTTTCTATAGAAATAAAATTTTGAAAACAATATTCTACAAAAATAAAATTGTGATAACAATTTTTTACAGAAATAAAATGTTGACGAAATTTTCTATAGAAATAAAATTTTGACAAAATTGTCTACAGAAATAAAATTTTGACGAAAAGGTCTATTGAAATAAAATTTTTACAAAATTTTCTATAGAAATAAAATGTTCACAAAATTTTCTATAGAAATAAAATGTTGACAAAATTTTCTATAGAAATAAAATTTCGACAAAATTGTCTACAGAAATAAAATTTTGATAAAAAGGTCTATTGAAATAAAATTTTAACAAAATGTTCTGTAGAAATAAAACGTTGTCAATATTTTCTGTAGAAATTAAATTTTGACAAAATTTTCTATAGAAATAAAATTTTGACAACATTTTCTATAGAAATAAAATTTTGTTAAAATTTTCTATAGAAATAAAATTTAAAAAAATCTATAGAAATAAAATTTTGACAAAATTTTCTATAGAAATAAAATTTTAATAAAATTTTCTATAGAAATAAAATGTTAAAAAAAAATTTCTATAGAAATAAAATTTTGACAAAATTGTGTACAGAAATAAAATTTTGATAAAAAGTTCTATAGAAATAAAATTTAGAAATAACATTTTGACAAAATTTTCTATAGAAATAAAATTTTAACAAAATGTTCTGTAGAAATAAAATTTTGACAAAATTTTCTGTAGAAATAAAATTTTGACAAAATTTTCTATAGAAATAAAATAAAAAAAAAATCTACAGAAATAAAATCTTGACAAAATTTTCTATAGAATAAAATTTTGACAAATTTTTTATAGAAATAAAATTTTGACAAATTTTTCTATAGAAATAAAATTTTGACAAAATTGTCTACAGAAATAAAAATTTGACAGAACTTTCTATAGAAATAAAATTTTGAAAACAATATTCTACAAAAATAAAATTGTGACAACAAATTTCTACAGAAATAAAATTCTGATAAAAAGTTCTATAGAAATAAAATTTAGAAATCACATTTTGACAAAAATTTTCTAGAGAAATAAAATTTTGAAAACAATATTCTACAGAAATAAAATGTTGACGAAATTTTCTATAGAAATAAAATTTTGACAAAATTGTCTACAGAAATAAAATTTTGACGAAATTTTCTATAGAAATAAAATTTTGACGAAATTTTCTATAGAAATAAAATGTTGACAAAATTTTCTATAGAAATAAAATGTTCACAAAATTTTCTATAGAAATAAAATGTTGACAAAATTTTCTATAGAAATAAAATGTTGACAAAATTTTCTATAGAAATACAATTTTGACAAAATTGTTATAAATATAATTATCTATAGAAGTCAAATTTTGATCAAAATTCCTATAGATATACGGTTTTTGTAAAATTTTCTATGGATATAATATGTCCAGCAAAATTTCTATCAAAAATATCATTTTGAGTGTATACATACATTTTAATACAAGGCCTCATCTCGTACACCCTTCACTATATTCTTAAACATTTGTCATACAGAAATTTATGTTATGTATTGTCTGTGTATCCACTTCACGTGTATGTTTAAATTCGTATGCACATACTTACAAATTGTTGATGAACATTTTTAGCCATATTCAGAGTCGTCTAGGAAGAATTTGTATGAATGACATAGATTCAAGTTACCATAATGTTTGTGTTTGGAAATAGTTTTTTTTTGCTGAAATGAAAAGTTCCTTTTAATATTTAATATTTTCATAGGTTTCCGTATTCTTCTTGATTACTTATTGATTTTTCTTATTTTTTTTGTAAAATATTATGCTGTCATCTTTTTCCTGAGATCTGGCAACTATTGGTGTTTTTATTGGCAATGTTTTTAAAATGTATAATTATAAGAGTGATGATTTTTATTTTTGTATGAGTTTTTTTTATGAACGCAACGTAATTTGGCCTAGTCGACTTAGCACTTATATATGTTGCGTTTTTTTGTTTTGTTGGTTATGATTTCGAAGAGTTGTGTGCGATATGTCTACTGCATTTTCAACGATTTTGGCTCTTTCCTTATTTTGGTTCTGATTTCGTAAAAAAATAATGCAATCGATGTTGACTTTGTCGTTGCCATTGATGTTGTCATTTCATTGTAGATGGTTTTTACATGATCTACACAAGTTCTACAGTATTTATAAAAATAATCCATATATTTAATATTATTTATTGTAATATAGTAAGGTGTTTCCTTATATATAATATATATATATATATATATATATATATATATATATATATATATATATATATATATATATATATATATATATATATATATATATATATATATATATATATATATATATATATATATATATATATATATATATATATATATATATATATATATATATATATATATATATATATATATATATAATATATATATATATATATATATATATAATATATATATATATATATATATATATATATATATATATATATATATATATATATATATATATATATATATATATATATATATATATATATATATATCTTGAGGTAAAACTTTAATATAAAACTTAATATCATAGGGTAATATTTGCACACACCCAGAGAAGGAATATGATCACCCCAAACATGTTTTAAGAGCAAAATGTTATTTTTGGGTGGTGACCATGTAACATGGCTTTCGCAACCATGTTATTTTATCGGAAATCATGTATCTGATTTCGGCAAGCAGGTTATATTTGACGAGAAAATAACATTTTAGTGACAAACATGTTACATGGTCACCATACAAAAATAACATTTTGCTCTTAAAACATGTTTGAGGTGATCATATTCCTTCTCTGCGTGCACATGGAAATAATTAAGACTGAATTGCAATATATATTTAACGAAATTGTATCATCCCTATACATTTCCAAAATCAATTACTGTATTCTGTTAGCAATAGAATTATGGCATTGATAATAATTCATGGAAAATTCATTTAACAATTTTCAAGTATGAATTTTTCGTTAATTAATTCTTTAATTACTTTTCCTATTTAAAGGAACTAATTTCGCATTAATTACAATTTCCATCAAAGCAAAAATAAAATAATAATAAGATACAAACGGGTTTGCACACATAAGCACAATTCACACCTGAAGAATCTAGTTTTTAGATGAAAGTGTTCGGCTTATGAAGTTTCTCAATATCAATTTGCTTTTAAAGGATTCATTAAATGTAATCCTGAAATATCTGCTTACTGTATTTACAATTTAACTTTCCTTGAAATTTCTCTTAATTTATTGCACACACGAATACGTTAAATTCTCTAAGGAAACATAGATTCGACACTCGTTTATGCTCTTCACGAATTTTATATATCAGTTCTTATAAGGTTTCAATAAAGTATTATGTGTTTGGATCGAAAAATCTTCAATATTTAATGTAACTAATATGGTTAAAAAAAACTTTGTTCACAATTTTTTCGTTTATTTAGTATTCCTATACAACTGCTATACATAGGAAATAAGGCTTTGTGTAGGTGATGGACTCAGTCCTGGTTTAGGTGTGGCCTAGATTTTACACTCACGGTTGCTACAATCGTTAGAATTCTACCAAAAATGCAAGACGGTTGGATGGACGCACGTTTCGGAACTACCACATTCCTCATCAGCATCCTCTACTTGCAGCAAAATTATCAACCAATTATCAGAACAAATTCTGGTAGTTCACCAAACCCAAAGTGAACCACACTTGAACCTTCCGCAAAAAAGGTTTATGATAGTCGGCTTTTGCGGAAAAAAATCTTTGTACAAACATTTCTCTTCTCCCTTGCCAAGTTCAAATCATCGATTTGAGTGCAGTTACCTGGGTTTATTTTGAGCGTGCTTCTTACTTCATTCGTTTTGTTTTGTTATTGTAATTTTGACAAAATTTTCTATAGAAATAAAATTTTAACAAAATTTTGTAAAAAAAAAAATTTTTTAAAATTTTCTATAGAAATAAATTTTTGATAAAATCTTCTATAGAAATAAAATTTTGACAAAATTTTCTTTGGAAAAAAAGTTCTGTTAAAATTTTCTGAAGAAATAAAATTTTAACAACATTTTCTTATAAAAATAAAATTTTGACAAAATTTTCTATACAAATAAAATTTTGACAAAATTTTCTATAGAAATAAAATTTTAACAAATTACCACATTCCTCAACAGCATCCTCTACTTGCAGCAAAACTATCAATCAATTATCAGAACAAATTCTGGTAGTTCACCAAACCCAAAGTGAACCACACTCGAACCTTCCGAAAAAAGGTTTATGATAAAGGGTGATACGGTCAAAATTTGGTCAAGGAAAACGCGTGTAAATCGGTGAAATCGTTTATTTAAAAAATCAAATTAAATTTCTTTTTCAAGTTCAATTAGTGTAAAATTCAGGAAAAATATTCAGTTAGGCTTTCGCTTTTCCAAATCCGAATTGCCGGGCCTCACGCTTGACACCTGCCATCAGATTTTGTACAGCCACCTTCTTCGCCGCAGAAAGCCAGTTTGCCTTGAACTGCTGCTCGTCCTTAGCAGTTTTTTGGTCTTCTTTAGGTTCCGCTTGACAATAACCCAGTATTTCTCAATTGGGCGGAGCTCTGGTGTGTTGGGAGAGTTCTTGTCCTTGGGAACCACCTGCACGTTGTTGGCGGCGTACCACTCCATGGCCTTTTTACCGTAATTGCAAGATGCCAAATCCGGCCAAAACAGTACGGAACAACCGTGTTTCTTTAGGAAAGGCAGCAGACGTGTATTCAAACACTCTTTCACGTAAATTTCTTGGTTGACAGTCCCGGAAGCTATGAAAATGCTGCTTTTAAAGCCACAGGTACAGATGGCTTGCCAAACCAGATATTTCTTTGCGAACTTTTACAGTTTTATGTGCTTGAAAATATCTGCTACCTTTCCCCTTCCTTTTGCCGTATAAAACTCCTGTCCCGGAAGCTGCTTGTAGTCAGCTTTGACGTAGGTTTCGTCGTCCATTACCACGCAGTCAAACTTCGTCAGCATCGTCGTGTACAGCCTCCGGGATCGCGCTTTGGCCGTCGTATTTTGTTTATCATCGCGATTTGGAGTCACTACCTTCTTGTAAGTCGATAGTCCGGCTCGTTTTTTGGCTCGATGCACGGTTGTAGACGATACACCCAGCTTATTTGCGGCATCTCGGAGAGAGGTTAGGGTTTCGCTTGAAAATACCGGCAACTCTCTTTGTCGTCTTCCGGTTTTCGATTTCCCCCTGATCCAGACTTCCTGGCTGTCGACAAACGTTCCCCAAACACTTTAATTACATTTGTAACGGTTGATTTGACAATTTTTAGCGATTTTGCCAGCTTTGCGTGCGAGTAGATCGGATTTTTGCGATGCGCGAGCAAAATTTTGATACGCTGCTCTTCTTGCTTGGACGGCATTTTGACAACTGAAGAGTGAATTCCAAAATCAAAATAGGAGCAAGATTCTACACACACACACACCTTCAAAATGAGGGGTGTTCAGGTTTTTTAAATGCAAAATTGAAAGAAATACGTCAAGTTTATATTGACCAAATTTTGACTGTATCACCCTTTAGTTGGCTTTTGCGGAAAAAAATCTTTGTACAAACATTTCTCTTCTCCCTTGCCAAGTTAAAATCATCGATTTAAGTGCAGTTACCTGGGTTTATTTTGAGCGTGCTTCTTACTTCATTC